>NC_142082.1:8561941-8875156 GCF_054644295.1 Miniopterus natalensis | reverse complement strand
CGGATGACAAGCGGGAGCCAGATATGATGACAGGTGATAGATCCACATTGCCAGATTTGTGAACATTTTTCCATTCCTAAACCATCCTTAAAGAAAATCAACATGGGGTCACACCATCCTCACGGTGCTTCAGCAGAGCAACCGTGCCATCTGGGTTCAAGTTGTCACCAATAGAGAGCTGGTAGTATTTGAAGTTATCGAGGAGGGGCTTGATTTGTTCTGCAGCCCCGGTCAAAAAAGGCTTTGCTCTTTCTGGCCTCTGTCCTTCAAGTTTCCCTTTGGTTGATTTCATGGCATCTTTGATGTGCTTCTTGTAGGCTTCTTTTGTGAAGCTGGTTTCCTGCAAATGGTGGTTCGTGACAATATCCACACCAGTGATTGTTGTGCTTTCGGTACCTTCGCCCTCAGGGCCTTCAGAGGAGGCATTTCCACCAATGAGCGAGTCGTCAGTGTTCTCTGTGTCCTACTTGCCCATCTTCCCCTCCCCCTCCAGGCACAGCCCAGCTGCGATCTCCAGATCTTGTAGATATGGGAGAACATCTCATCAAGGCCGGTGAGGTCCTGGTAGACGGTCACCAGGGCGCCGGCTGGAAGGAGCCAGACAGGCACCTGCTGAGCAGGAGCCCTGTGGGGTGCTTAGGGGGAGGGGGAGAGAAGGGGAGGGAGGAGCAGGTGGAAAAAGAAGGAATTTTCTTATTTACTCTGTCAAGGAGGAATATTTTACAGTCCAACCAACAACCACCTTAAAAGGTTAGAAAACCATTCTCCACTCTTTCAAAGGAACATTTTCATATATATTATGAAGCCAGGCAGTGGTTAAGAACATGGACACCGGAAATAAAATGGGTTCAAATGGCAGCTGAAACAGCTTCGTGACCCTGAACAAGTTTTCTAACTGCCTCTGTCACTCTGTCCCTGTTTGTAAAGTAAATAATTGTAATTACTTCATGGTGGTGGTGTGAGGATTAAAATGATTAATACGTTTAAAGTACTTAGAAAAATGCCAGGTGCCTACTTAAGCTTAGCTGAGTAAAAATTAGTTAATAAATGACTAAATATCTATTCATCCCACAAAGGTTTATTGAGTGCACATGTGAGCATAATAGGCACTTCTGATACTGGGCATATGTGCAAGAACAAAACACAAAATTACCTTCTTCAAGGAGCTTAAATTCTAAAAGCTCTGTAAACCAAAATCAATAGTTAAATACTCCAGGGAACATAATTAAATACTTTCTTTGTTTGTTTGTTAACCGTCCCCTGAGGATATTTTTTCCATTGATTGTTTTTAGAGAGAGTAGAAGGGAGGGAGGGAGGAGGGAGAGAAGGAGAGAGAGAGAGAGAGAGAGGAACATCGATGTGAGAGAGACACATTGATTGTGAGAGACACATTTATTGGTTGCCTCAGGCACGTGCCCCCACCAGGGCAGGGATGGAACCTGCAACCCAGGTAAGTGCCCTTGACCAGGAATTGAAGTTGTGACCCTTTGGTCTTGGGGGGTGGGAGTGGAGGGCAATGCTCTAACCACTGGGTCACACTGGCCAGAGCCATAATTAAATCCTTTTATGCCATCAGGCATTCAGGGTTCATAGTTTATCATGTTACATAGAGCACTTGTAATGAAACATTTTGCCTGCATTTTGAATACTTTTTTAGAATAAACATCCTAAACTTAAAATATTGAGTCAAAAGTTTTCAACATTATATTTTAAGGAATATACGCCTGCTTTATCAAAATAATTTAATTAGCATCTATAAAATGTAGATATATATAAATGTACAGTTAAATAAATTTTAGTAAAGGTATGGTGATACCACATTGGATATTGGATAAAATGACAGCTGCTAGCATTCTGACTCTGACTGAGTTAATGATCAATTTGAGCTTTAGAAAAATATAAATAACCTGTGATAAGATAATATATTGTATCCAAAAAATAGCTCTGTAAGGCGAAATCTTTTCTGGAGGGTAGATTTCATGAAGAAGTTATGAGTTTGATGTGATTAGAGAAAAATCTGAATTTTCATCATTCAGATACACTTGAAAGCTTCAAAAAATAATTTATTTTGAAACATGAATGGCCCATATTAAGATAATTTCCAGTGTCTTACTCAACCACCAATAGCTCACTTAGACAGGAATCCTGTATACTCATGGATCAGAAAATTGCTAGTATTAAATCAAGCCGAAGGGGTCATGGGGCAATTATTTTCCACTTGAAGTGGGTTATGGTCTCATTTTCTTAAACTTTTTTCTAGGCAATTTCAACAAATACAGGTGGGTGTTTTTTTAAGTATATCTATTTAGTACCAAAGGTGGAAAATGCTCATTTGAAGACTATTTCCGTTTGCAACACTGTCACCTGAGGGCCTCGTCCATCATTTTACCTGCGTCCCTCAGTTTCGAGCTAGAAGGCTCACTCTCCGGAACCCACAAGCTGCCCAAGTGCAGGGGGTCCCATGGAAACTAGATCACCGCGTTTCCTTGTCAAGAAGGCAGAGCTGAATTTAGGACTTCGTAGCAATAACAAACCCTACAGCTGATAGATCTGTTTCCTCTTTCTGTTTAGTTAAAATTCATCCTTTTGTTTTCTTTTCAATTGTCCTGCTTACTACATATTTGAATATTCAAAGCTGTATCAAATCCACGTTGGAAGAAATGGAGCTTGGAAGTCATACATAGATGATAGTACAGTCAGTGAAATTTCTTCCCTTAAATCACGTAATCAGAACCAGGTATTTCAGCATCACTCTCAGTCCCACCATGGCTCCTAGCTCAACTAAATGCGGCATCCTCACATAGGGCCTGAGAGCCACTTTACCAAGTGTAGAAAGACTGTGATCTCGCCTCTGTGTGCAACGACACAGCAGGAAACCTTTGGGGAGAGAATTCATCTCTGCAGTATGTGGGCATAACATCAAGTCAAGAACTACTGCGGGCCTGGCCAGGTGCTCGGTAGGTTAGCGTGTCGTCCCCATATCCAAGGTTTCAGGCTCCATTCTCGGTCAGGCATAGCCTAGTGGTTAGCAGCAAGGGCTTGGAGAAAGGAAGGCCTAAGTCCCAGCTTTGATTTTCACACTTACTGGTTGTGTGACCTTGACCAGTTTTTAAGCATTGATTTTAGAGAGGAAGACAGAGAGAGAGAAAGAAAGAGGGAGGGAAGGAAAGAAACATCACTATGGGAGAGAAACATTGATCAGTTGCCTCCCGTTTGCACCCCAACCGGGGATTGAACCTGCAACCTTTTTAGTGCACAAATGATGCTCCAACCAACCCAGCCAGAGCCTTACACCTCATGTTTTTAACACCTTTAAAATGTATATAATGGTAAAATTACATTTGTAATGTTGTAGTGATGATTGAGATACACACAGTGCCTAATACTGTAAGCCTTCGTGTTTCATTTTTTTAAGATAATTATTTTTAATATTATGATTTGGCAATACATACAAAGCCTTCCCATTAAACACTAGCTCCTGATCCAGAAATTCCACTTTTAGGAACTCAGCCTAAGGAATAGTTGGGGACACCCACCGTGACTTAGCTGCCAGGACGCTGCAGAACTGCAGAGTCATCACTCTGAACTTCAGTTGTGTGTGCTGAGTCATGGAGCTGCAGCAAGAAGGTGCCAACTGAGTCCATAGTGACTCCAGGCCTGACCCGCGGCTAATCAACCATCCCGTGATCCTGTCAAAGTAAAATAAAGAATTTAAAATGTGGATTATTGTATGAGAAAGATACTACCTGGGAGAGCAGTCTTGAAATTTAGGGGGGAAAATTTCAGAAAATAATCTTCAGCGCAAAAGTTTCCTTGGAGCTTTAAGTTTGGCTTTTTAATTTTGTTTCCTCACCTCCCATGAAGAAGTGCTTCTAGTTGGCAATCACTGATTAATGACAAGATTAGCCCTTGGTCAGAGCTCACTTGGTGTGATTTCCTAACTCAATGTATTAAAATCCACTGGTTTGTCAATCATGCAGATTCCTGTGTCCATCCCGGGCCTGCTAAACCAGAACCCTGGACAGGCACTTAGAAAACTGCACATTTGAAAGCACAGCCCTCGGAGATGAGGAACCCAGTCCATCTAGGGGAGCAGTTACAGATCTTCTCTGGTGGAAAGGTTCAAGGTTGCTGCCTGTCACAACATTATTTGAGAAGACAAGCAGAAAAATAAATGACTTGTAAAGGAAAATGGAAGAATACAGTTTTTATTGCACCGTTCTGACTTGCGTTTTAAATATTGCCATTAATGCCCACATCTGTTTCTGTGCATGTCTATTTGCAGGGTTCTACCAGTGGGCTTTTCTTTAAAGCTTCCTCCGTAAGGAATGCACACGTCAGCACTCTGTTCTTGGGGGCGCTTTACTCTGAACTCTTAAACTCCTAACAAGAAATAACAGCTGTCCAGCCTATGCAGGGGAAGGGTTTCATTTTCCTCACTCCACTCTCTTCACAGGTGTAAGCATTAAATTTATGGTCACAGATGAATGCAGTTGAAAGATTGGCTTTCAAAAAGCAGATATGGTCACTGGATGGCAACCACTCTCCAGAGCGGAGGGAACTCCCTCTGGCTTCTACAGTGGATGCTGTTTCTCACTTAGGTTGCTTGAGATGACAATAAAGAATTAGAAAATTCATTTTTAACTTTCATCCCACTTTTTCTAGCAATTTGATTTTTTTTAAAAAAGTGAGAGCAGCATCCTAATAACCCAGATTCTATGATTATGGACCTAGGGACCCATTAACAGGAAGTGGACCTTCGATTTGGAGTCTTCGATATAAGTCATAGAAGTCAGGTGTGTAAAGGTGACAGTGGCTCCAGGAAATTTCTGATGCATGAAAGAAAAGGAGATGGTAGTTCCATTTGATATGAGAATTTTTAATTGGCCAAAGATTTACATATGTGTGAATAGGCAATTCACATATGTTAAATGTGTCTGTGAATTAGGATATGCATGCATATTATACTATATAATTACTAGGCATATATATTAAAAAGGGTTCACATTAATGATAAAAGTGAAAATAAAGCCAGAGTTTTAGAGGGTTTTTTCCCTCTATGTTCCAATATCCAAGATCTGAGTCTAATATAGTATGTGATGTCTGAACTGTGTATGTTTTATTTATCTCGGCCAACCTGGCCCTAGCCAGTCCCATCCACCCCATCCTATCTCCCATTACCTCCACTCACATACATAAACACACACAAATCCTCCTCGTGTAGCCAGCCCGTCTTCTGCTGTAATTTCTCAAGCACTGAGATTTCCTCTCTTTGCTATAAGCTGTCATTTCCAGGTGCCCCATTCTTCGTGCTTTATAAAGGGCTGTAAGCTCCCATCCAGTGTCTACATAGACTCTCTCTCATTCAACAGAGGTGTCCTTGGAGTGCTAGTCCCTCCAGTCCCCTAGCCTGGAAGAGTGAGCAATCCAGGCCAGGGGTCCAGGGTTAGAAAGAGAAGAAAGACACCAGGAGAATGTCCCCTTGACATTGGGAATCTTGAGGCAGAGAGATGGGCTGGGGTGGGGGCACCGGAGTGAAGAAGGAAGGAGGGGACAGTCTATAGGGATAGATTGGAAATATAGCCAAGGCTGGCAGACATGTCCAGAGCCCTTAGCCAGAGGCCCCCAGCACTTGTATTCAGAGGCCACCCTCTGTAGGCCAGCGGGGGCTGGGGAGCAACGCTTACACATGTACTTACCCAGCCCCCTCAGCACTCTGAAAGATGGTTTTCCAAGGCTCCGCTGTCCCAATGACCTGTAGTTCTCATGTACAAATTTAAAATAAAGTCAATCATTGTGCAATTAGAAATTTTTAAAGCTTAGAAAATAACACTCCAACACAAACACATATCTACAAAGAGTAAATAACTAATTAGAGCCTGTCTTATTTTAATTGAGAGAAATTTCTGCTGCCAAACATCAAATAAGAGCTCACATAAGAGGTGAAATAAGAGCAGGGCACTGAAGGTGAGGAAATAGAGAAAGCAGGTTTTCCCGAGGACCTGCCTATCCCCTCACTGATGGAACTGAAGATATGCAGATGCACTTTCGGTACTTAATATTCTACATGCTGGGAACGAAGTGTGTTGGCCTAAATTCTGCTCGACTTTGCCTGGGCGTGGCTGATTCCTCTACCCTGCTAGGTCAGTGCTGCCTGAAATCTGCAGCAACACTCACCTTTCTTCACACAGAGAAAGATGCTGTTATGTTATTTATTTGGAAACTGTCTCTCACCGCTCTGTCCTGCCTTTGGAGATAAATTCTCAACTTATCTCTGTTCCTGCAGCCACCGCCTATATCCTCAGTTCAAAAACAGGAGCTCTGTCCTGGGCTTCCCACTTTTACATGACACTCTCATCTGCGCCCATGGCTTCAGTTATGATTTTTCTATCCATGTACACAAAAATCCAAGTTGAGCCTTCTTGGAGCTCTCATGAGCTCTAGACCCTACTAACGAACAATGCAGTAGGCAGATCCTCTTGAGTATCCAGCGGACACCTCAAACAACAGCGTCTAAGGTGGAGCTTAGGGCTGTTTACCCTCCCTCAAAGATGGTGTCCCCTTTCTCAGCACTGTCACCATGACAGTAACCTGGGCATGGCCCAAGGCTTTTCATTCTCACTCTGGCCTCTCCCTCACACACACCAGCTCAAAACAATCAGTCCTGTCACCCTAAAGAATTCTACAACTCTCCAGTTTCTTGCTTCTAGCCCAATCCAGGCTCACATCACTTCTTTTCTCTTTTGAGGAAAAACAATATTTTCATATTCCCTTCTGTTCTTTTTAGCCCCCACTGGAAAAATCCAGAGTATTCTAAAAATGCAAACTCATGAAGCCAGTTCTGCATTAAAGTATGCAGTGCTCACAGATTCAAATCTGTGTCATCACGTTGCAGGAGTCTTTGTTTAGGCTTCTAACCTTAACAGAGAGTTAGGCTCCTCTCTTTCCGCCAGCATTAGTTTCAACTTATTTTTCTTCGAACTCTAAGATACCAAGCTCTAACTCATCTCAGCACTTACCTTCATTCCAGGTTTTTCTTTCAGTTTGAACTGGGTTTTACCCTACCCTTCGCTTTGGCCAGGCCACTTCTTTGAATTAGTGGCAATAGTAGTTCTTCTTTTCCATTTTCTTATTTAAATGTATTGAGGTAACATTGATTAATAACATTATAGAAGCCTCAGGTGTAGAATTTTATATCATCCATATATTACACTGTGTGCTCGCCACCCAAAGTCTAGTCTCCTCCCATCACCATATATTTGACCCTCTTTACCCTCTTCATTCTCCCCCATTTCCCTTCCCCTCTGAGAACCACACACACACAAAAGAAAGATGAAATATTGCCATTTCCGAAAACATGAATGGATCTTAAGGGCATCATGCTAAGTATAATATTACTTAAGGTTGGCCTTCCCCCCAGCTTTCAAGCCACTTATATCCCTGTGGTAAACATGACTGGTTTCCTGGGCCGAATTCACTCTACTCAACTTATATAATAACAGAACCTAGACTGTGCTCAGTGCAACCATGGGACCAGCTAAAATACTCACTTTCTGGTTATGGGGGGTCATGTGACCCAGTTATGGCCAATAAGAGTCCATCAGAAGCCCCCTGTGGGCTTACAATGAAAAGATCTTCTAAAGAGAAAGACTCAATGGACGTGTGTCTCCTCCTTTTGCACTTTGCCTTTGTCTCTCCCTCTTCTTTCTGCTCGGACTCATGGGTGCTGTCTGGATATTAGGGAAAACTGACATTTTAGGGCCCTGAGGAAAAAATCCATGTTATGATGGTGGAACAGGAAGGTAAAAGAATTTGAGCTTTTGATGATTTATCTCTGGACCCTGATATACTGTGGTGGAAAACCTCTTCGTTTCTAAAGCTTACTGTCTTTTTCTTTGCTACATGCTCATCCAGTGCTAGGCACAAAGCGGAAACAAGGGCCGTAGACCAAGTGAAAGGAAAGAAGAGGAGGGGGTGACAGTCCCCAGGAGCAACGGGCATGAGCCTCCTCCAAGGCTAACTCTCGTCATTCCTTTTAAGGGTTTAAGGTTATAAAGGTTCTGTGGCTATCTAAGTATAAATATCTGGATATGAGCATCTAAATTCCCATACTGATCGTTCATCTGATTTAAAACCCTAAGACCTGGGTTAAAATGCAGACCTTCTCTGGGTAAGGAAACAAGTTGGATCATTAAGATTAATGCTCAGATTAGTTTATCGGGTAATCTCTTTATAATTTTCTTACCTATACGTTGGGAGAATAGGACCAGGACCCCAGATAAATGTTTATGGGGAAAAGATACTGAATTGGAGGTAACGAGAAGAAGGTGCCGAAATACAGCCTGCAGTTCAGGAAGCTTCATCAGTCCCTGCGCCGGCCGTAACCAGTGAGAGTCTTTATTTCACACAGGACAGCTCTCCAAGGATCTTCGGGTACATTTTTTATCTTCTTTACATTTGAAACATTTACTGTACTGGCACAGCCACCAGAGGAGTGATATCATTTTTACTAACTGAAATACAGCTTTATAACTACATTAAAAGCTGCTAAAGGACAGTGATTCACCCTGGTGGCTGGAGGTGTGGGGGAGATGAAAGTACTCTCTTTCTTTAAATTTATCTTTATTGTTGAAAGTATTACAGAGGCCCCCTTTTACCCCATTGACTCCCTCCACCCCGTTCCCCGCCCCCCCCAGGCCTTCACTGCACTATTGTCTGTGTCCATGGGTCATGCAGATATGCATAAGTTATTTGGTTCTATTTGTTGCAATTGCCCCTAAAGTACAACCTGTGGAAACAGCAATGACTGGCTGCCGAAGAGCAGCTTCACAGTTTGCCATAGTTAATGTGCGTAATACTAAGCACAGGAGGAAAAGGTAAAAATAGTAAAATAGTATCTTCTGAGGGATGTTACTGAGCATGAGACTTTAATTAAGAGGAGAAAAGACCAAAATTAATTATCACAAAGTTAATTCTTAGCATCAAAAAAGGTGAATACTTATTGAACTTCCTTTCAAGGACATGTCACTGAAAAGATGGATGAGCAACAAGGGGACAAGATGCACAGAGAAAAGAAACAGGTAGAGCGTTTGCTAGTCCTTGGATCATAAGTCAAGTTTTTAAAATTCAAAATATGTAAAGAGTAAAGAATATTTTGATCCAAGAGCTAAAAAGTACAGGGTAGTGAAGAATAAATCAGAAAGCTGACAGTTGACACATTGCTACTTTAGACGCCATACATGAACCAAAGTAAATAAAATATAGGTTAATTGGGATTACAAGTTTTTGAAAGTACTTCTGTTTGGATTGAATAAGTGACGAATCTCTGCATTTAGTTAATTAAATTAAAATGACATGTTCTTCATTTCCTGAATAACTATAGCAGTTATCTTCCTATGTTAAACCCTGTGGTCTGTGACTCAAAAAAGACATGTAGAAACATAGACCTCTCTTAACAATGGAAGCACTGTTAGTGGAAAAGGGGCAGGATCAGGCAAGACAAGCTGGGTACTGCATTTTTGTTTTTTTTAGAGGAAAATAAACTATTTGGATTGACTGGGGGAAAAGATTGAAAATGTATTGAAAGATGAATGGAAGACCAAATAAGAATGTGATGAACACTTGTCCTTTGTTTGGGATGACAAAGCATATTTTCCATAGGGAAGAGCGCAGCTCACACTCAGTCCCCAAAGCCCTGAGGAGCCAGCTCCTAGCTCTTTCCTATGCTTCCCTCTAAAAGCACTTGAAGAGAGTGAGGAACAAGCCCTGAGGCCTGGAGAGCAGATGTGTGACGCATTCTCATCACAAGAAAGGCAAGGGAAGAAAGTCTTTCTGAAATTTGTTTGCAAAATATTTCTCTCTTACCACTCTAAATATGCATGGCTTACATTGACTTCAAAGGGGATTTCTACAGCTAAAGATAATACTGATTGATTGAGTCATTCATGATTTAGCGATTGACAAATTGGCTTCATATGCATTGCCAGGTCTTGGGCTCAATGTAAGGCTTACCTGGATGGGCACAATGTATTGAAAGGCCTAATTCGAGAAACATCACAACCTAAGAAATGTACCTTTTTATCTTAACAGAAACTCCAATGAAAGATTGGTGATGCACATATTGCAAGTTTCTAATTCTAGCAAGAGAGTACAGGCCCACCTATTGTCACTCTGAGTGAGTCACCTCAGGTGGGCATTGGACACACATTCAGGCACTGAGGGAAGTAAAAAAAGGGTTTACCAGATGACTATTCTCTGACTTCAAGGAACAAGAGGCCTTCGCTATGTCTTCAAACTTTCCCCAGGTCCATCCTTGGCCCAAAGGGAGAGACCCGGGCCCCCCTTATTGGAGACTAGACCTCGTCTCCACCTGTCACCCCAGGCGTAAACTTTCTCTCCTGCAGTAGGCCTGGTCAGAAAGTTAACAAAAATAAGGCAGGGCAGTGGTCCTGGGACAGAAAGGCGGCTAAAGCAATTTCTACTTCCTTCCCGTCATCACCCATTCCAGGGAGAGCCACAAGCAGGTAAAGAGATTAGGTTATGTGGTTTTAGACTGGGCATAAATCTTAAACAAGGGCGCAGGTACAACAGAAGCATTGTAATTAATGATTAGGCTTGTCTATGAGGCATCTCCAGTTTCCGTAAGCCACAGTTGGTCATTCCCTGGTAACTACTGACTCAGGGCTTCATATCTACTTTCATCGCACCCTTTAATGAGTCACAGTAAACTGATTTATTTACACATCCATCTTGCTGTTCCTCTATAGCCTGTTAAATTATGAGTTTTCCACAACACAACTAATATCTTATATGAATTGTGTCTCTTCTCTCCCAACCCACCCTCTTACCCCCAAACCTACAAGTGCCTACCACTTTGGCCCTTACTAGGCAACAGAAAAACACTCGCTTGGGGGACAAATAAATGAATGACTTGCAGCTCTGAGCCAGTACATTAAATGAAGAAAAGTTTCCAAAAGTCACCCTGTCACATTTTTGTCCCCAAGTGTTGGAATATATTAACTTCAAAGTCAGAAAATAAAGGAACTGGAAGTATACTGGAAATATGTGGAACATTTCAAGGGCACATGTGTACACATGTGTGTGTTTTTTCCCAGGATAATGTTATTTTGAGTCTAAATACGCCAACAGCATTCTTTTGAATGAAACGAAACTCTTTATTTCTGTTTGTGAAACAGTTTCCACTGAACATTTGAGCAGATCGATATGCTGCACAGTGTGTATGTAATGGGAGTCCAAACCAAGAGCAGGTCCTAGAGCTGCGATCGGGGACACAGCACGTGCAGCCAGGGAGCAGAGACCAGCAGAGCCAACAGAAACGGAAGATTCTCAAACAAGCCCACAAAGAGAAAGAAGAGGGACCCGGGGGTAGCTTATGGCCAAATCCTGCTCATCCAGGGAAGTGAGTGCCTGAGTGTTTGGGTCTGTCATTTTGCTTGCAACATGGGACAGTTACTCTCAGCATTGCTTAAGGAAACGGTTGGTCCTTACCTTCCAAAAAGCAGATTTCCCACACATCTGGGGACCTGGGACCTAGAGAAACATGACAGAGAGGTGGTGCTGCTCAGAGGAGACGCCAGAATCCACCCTCAGGGCACTGAGCCTGGGATGGGATCCGGAGCCTGGAGAGACTGGGATCCTCTTGCCCAGGGTACGGTGTGTGATGGACCCACACTAGGATTCTATGGGAAATGAACACAGGAAAATGCAACACCCCAAACTCCCTCCTGGGTGGATTTCCAAGTCTGTGTTTATGTTACTTCCTCTGACCTCCTTTCATTTTGATTTTAACTGTTACATCAACATATGTCCACATTTTACCTTAAAAGTCTATTATGAGGGCATCTCTTTTGGAACCACTGAGGAAGGAAAGCAACCATCTGCCTGCTCTTTCCCGGCTCTGTTTTTGGTGCTGCTAATCAGAGGGATAAGTCAGAGGCCAGCAGCGGGGGAGACCAATAGAGGGGCTTCCTGACAGCAATTCACAGAGGAGATTCTAGAAAATTCCAAGCCCACTACCAAAAACAAGAGGAAGGCTCATGGGGCAGAGATGACCCTGCACCTGGAACAGCATCACCCAGGCCCAAGGAGCATGTGGGATTTTACCAGTGACAGTCCTGGTGGGTCTCAGATGGAGAGTCTACGGGGGGCTTCTTCAACTGCTCATGTGTCCATCAGGGAAGAAAGACTAGTGTGGGCGGGGTGAGCAACGCACGTGGGAGAATCCTGTTTCCATTGCCTCTGAGAGGCTGAATTATATACATCAATAATCATTCACCTAGCCTGAGGTCGAGGGATAAATACAGTTCATTTTGTTAGAAAAACAAAATGCTTAAAATCCTAAGTTTCTTATAATACCATATACTCATGTGGATAAAAATGCACTTTTCCTCACTTTGGGATATATGGATTTATAAATTGTTGTGCATGAAATAAACCTCCTAGCAAAGCAATTGTAAAGTACTCAGCCTTCAGTAAGATGGTTCTGACATTTAATTTCAAAACCCCTCAGCAGAGATCAGAAGGCCTTGTTTATTCTAGCTCGTCGAACTCTTACTCGTCTCCAGGGAATGCTAATGGCTATATTTGTATGTGTTATTTGCCTCCTGCTGAAAACTGTCTTATAATCCTCTTTTAAAATTTTTCTTTTTCTAATCAACCTCTGGAGGAATTTATTGTCTGAACAGAGGTGCTCTTGTTTTGATTTATACAAATCACTGTGCGATATCAACAAATGCTTAGCTGCTGATTTCACTTGCACACATTTGCCTGGAAATAATGGATACCATTCACCCCATGCTCCCAAGGAACTGACAGGTTCTGCCGCGGCATTTACACGTGCATGTAATCTTTGTTCTCTTTTAAAGAGGAAAATCACTTCATTTTCTATGTGTTTACCTAAGGTATTTTAGGTGCTCTAATATTTGAGAGATAGCACACTTGTGTCCACTTTTCCCCTTATCTGTAGACTAATATGTAGTCATTTTGAATCATAAGTAATATAAGTAAAATGAACCATGAAACAAAAAATAAAATTTCATATAACTCTGTTTTATTGCAAGTGGGTGTTCAGTATTATATAGTCAGACCATTTAAATGTTTTACCTGAATTTTCAGGTATCATTTTAATTCCTGGGTGTTTTTTTGTTTTGTTTTGTTTTGCTTTTTGTTATTGTGGTTTAAGAAATACTTAATGAGCAAGTTCTATGTACAAGTTCACTCTGGTAATTATTTTAGGAGAGAAGAAAAACCTTAACATGTTATTCCTGCTTGTAAAAAGCTTTAAATATATTTGGAGAAGTGAGATTCTAGTAATAAATAATCATAATCATAACAAGTAATGTTTGTAAAATGTTTAATAATTTTCCAAGCTCTACCCCATCCATAGTGCAATAATATGATACTCTGAGAAATCCTGATACAATAGATATCATCTCCATTTTATTGATAGAAAAAGGGCCATGTAAGGCAGGCAAAGTCTTCACTTTATTTAGTAAGAATGGGGAGCAACTAAAGATTCTTTTATATTAGGAAAATGACATGCTGACTTTTGCACAAAAGGAAAATTACTATGACGGTGGTATATGAATGGGGTTGCAGCAAGAGGATTTAGAGATGAGAAGCATAGTTGCAAAAGTCCAGGAAAAATAAGAATTTGAAGCTGCATTAGAGTGTGAATGGGGAGAAGGTAAAGACAAGAATATATAGGAAGATTATTTCAAAAGCAGAACCAAAAGACAGACATAAAAGGTGTAGCAAATAGCTAAATGTCGAGAAGAAAAAGAGAGAGGCTTGTTAAAAATTTGTTCTGAAATTTTAAGCCTGAGTGTGGGGAAAACTGTGTTACCAGGAACAGAAATGTAGAAATCATGGGTAGGAAGTAATTTGAGTGAGAGGGGGATGATTTCCATTTTGGGGATGTTGAGCTGGAGTTGCTGGCAAGGTATCCACGAGACTACAGGAAGTAAACACAGAACAGACTGAAATTCACCCCCATCAGAGAGCCCATGGTGGTCGACGGAACAGTCAAGGGAGAGAATGGAGAGAAAAAAGAAGTTCAGGGACAGGCCCTAGGAGTGACATAAATCTGTGGAGCCAGGCGGTGGTGAGACAGAGTGGAGATTTCAGAAGGCACTGTCAAAGAAGTAAAACGAAAAGATAAAGGCAATCAACGTTTATAATTCTTTAGAAAGAATAATACTTGCAGACATTGGATTCATGAAGAGCAAATAAGGACGTTTTGCTTAAGGAGGGAGTTCGAAAACAAATTGTATGAACCTGGGGCAGGGAGGGTGAAAGACTCTGCTGAGAATTTTGAGAAAGATCAAGGAGGAAAAAGATAAGGAGAGGAAAAAGGGCTGAGGTGATGTGGTGACACAGAGGTACAACCAGAAGAAGGTTGCTTTGTCCTATACAGAAGACTCCAGGGTATTCAGCACAAAGAGGAAAAGGCCAGAGAAGATAATATACCCAAGGGGGTGGGTGCAGAACCAAGGGGGCCAGAGCTGAAGGGCAGAAGATAAAGATCTAGGGTGAAAAGGACATTGAAAGGGGAGATCTTAAGACAGAAATTTCAAGGTGGAGCAAATTTGACTACGCCCATTAAGAATGGCTCCAATTTTTATTCTTCCCACTCCTGGCACAATCTACACTGAACAGAGTGATAAGTCTCCAAGGGCCAATCTTACAGGTAGATTTCACTACTTCACAGAAGCAGAATTAGATTGATTAGGTTCTATAAAGTATAGCTAAGGATTAAAAGGAATTCACAGCCCCTGTTTGGCACAATTTGGTTCATTCTGCAGTGTATTAACCAGCTCAACTGCTGTAGCAGAGCCCCTGGATATTCAGGGGCTTACGGGACAAAGAGGTTTATTTCTCTTTTCCGTTAGTCTGAGATGAGAGCTCTTTGTCAGAAGGAGGTACTTCTTTCTCCACACAGTCTTTCAGGGACCCAAGGTGACCGCAGCTTCGCCATCTTTAACTAACGTGACTTTCAAGGCTGTTCTGAGCATCACCAGTTGTCCAGGGACAAAAAGTCCCTCGTAAGGAAGTTAGGTGGAAGTAAGGCCTCCATCCATTCCCACTCCTTCAACGTGTCCTGCGGACATTCTTCAGTGCTAGGGGCGTGGACGATGCAGTCCCTCGCTGGACAGCTACGTCCCAGCTACAATTCTCTTTCTAAGGAAGAAGTGGACAGATGCTGGTAGCGAACCAAACCTTTTTTGCCACAAGCATCTTTAAAAAAAAACTCTTAATTGTGACTTGTGCTCTAGAACACACTGTTCTAAATAAGAAGAAATGGTTTTCCTCTTGAGGAAATCTCTCCAAGTTGTAAAGAAATCAGCCTAGAAAAGAGACCTAAGTTTATTTTTTACTTGCTAAACTATAGTTAACTTCCCCTCGTTTGGGATGACAGATAAAAGCCCAATAGATCATAGATACTTATTAATTATTTACGTAAGTAACACTTACTATCCCACACTTATGTAATCTGATAATTCTCTGGATGCAATTAATTAGAAATGAGATCAAAGCTATATACTCCTTTGATGTCCTATTTATATAATTTATTTCTGTCAGAAGAAAATAATCATAATGTCATGTGCCATGTGAATTGGATACAAGTTTTTTCTGACATTGTTGTTTTGAATTTCTTAGCTTTTTCTCATGAAGGATCTGTCCTCTGATGTGACATGTTGTCGATTCTCACTGCTTCTTTTTCTACATACAGACTTGGTGGTCTTTCAAACGATTTAAGCCTTAGGGCTTCTTTTTACTTTATTGACGTAACATTTCTGGGCTTCACATTGTTCAGTTAAAGCTCCTGGACCTAGAGTCTTTTCTTTGGTAAACAGCACAGTTAGGGAGATGGTGGTAATACGTGTTCACGTGCTTCTATTGTAACCCTAATGATTATGACCTATATTCACTGCCTATATCACGTCTTGGAAGTTGGATAGGATGAAGTTACACACTTAAAAAGCTATTTAGACACATTATTGGATATTTGGAAACCATTTATTTCTAATTCAAACAGTTAGTAGTCTGAATAACCTACCAAGTGTTCTGAAAATAACCAATAGTGTGTCCTCAACAAAAACTGTTGTATTTCAGTACATATGCATACAGTTGGCGTTTGGTCTGGCCCTGCCATGAGGTAGTTCTATTTTTTGAGTCAAGTCTCTTACTTTTTCTGGATTCCTGGTGCATCTTCACTTATCAAATGGGAATAGCACCTTCCTAAGTGGTTAGGAATTTTTTTAAAAAATCAAAGTACTTTCAAAGGTAAAACAATAGACATCATTATGTTAATTCCTCAAAATGATTTCAATTTGCTGATAGGTCCAAAGAGTGGCAAAAATTAACAAAGGAGCTAACAGCAAGAGATCACACCAATAATTACTGGTAAAAATTCTCATTACAACCTAAGGATTAGGAAAATCACATTAAAACTGGTTTTTTCCTCTAAGGCACAGAAAAGTCAGTAAGAAACTGAACTTCTTAGATAAAGGATACATTTTTTCCCCTAAAGCTATCTCTAATTTTATTTTGGTCTTTTTTTTTTTTCATTAAAAATCAGATGAAATTTTTAAATCTTTCATTAAAAATCAGATGAAATTTTAAAATTAAAATTGATGTCAAAAAGGGATTTCTCACTTGCAAGAGAATATAAGGATAACATTAGTTATTTGTGCCAGTTAGGTACAGGCTGGAGTGTTGTAACAAAGAGACCGCAAATTCTGCAGTTTAAATAAGAGAGTTTATTTCTCTCACACACACACAACACAAAAACTAGTCCAGAGAGATGAGCAGACAGTCCAGCCTGACATTGTGCCCACCCAAAAAACCCACAACATCTCCCCTTCTCAAGATCCTTAACTTGATCACATCTTCAAAGTCCCTTTGGCCATATAAAGTAATATATTTACAGGTTCTGACATTTAAGATGTGAATATCTTTGGT
This sequence comes from Miniopterus natalensis, assembly GCF_054644295.1. Lineage (NCBI taxonomy): Eukaryota > Metazoa > Chordata > Mammalia > Chiroptera > Miniopteridae > Miniopterus > Miniopterus natalensis. The sequence continues at coordinate 8,858,173 of NC_142082.1, read as the reverse complement.
GGGGGGGTGCATAATTCAGCCTACTACAAACAATAAAACCATTAATTTTAACATAACTAAAATAGATTTTTATGAAAAATGACTAGAAGAAGAGGAAATTTAGACATACATAGATACCTGGAATGTGCAAGGAAGAGCATGTGAGGACCCAAGGAGAAGGTGACCATCTGCAAGCCAAGGAGAGAGGCCTCAGAGAAACCAAACCTGCTGACACCCGAATCTCAGACTTCTGCTCTCCAGGACTGTAAGACAATACGTATCTTTTGTTTCAACCCAAATAAATAATAATAATAATAACCCACACTCTATTTTCCAAAACTCAAACTAAAGTTTAGTGAGAAGAGTGGCATTGTTTTACATTTTGCAAATCTCTTCAATGACTTGATAAATGGAAGACAGCTGGATTCACACATCTGCTTCTGCAGGCAGTCTGCTGTGATGTGTTATTTTGGTTGAAGTATATGAAGAAAATCCATCTTCACACAGCCACATATTTGTAAAAAGTGGGAGTATATTAAAAGACTTCTCAGATAATTATGGATTTGCTTATTTAATACTGTACCGCAACCTGACAGTAGTTCTTTAAAGGTTGGTTACAATGTGGAATCTGAAAGTTTTCATATTCTGCCACATGAGAATCCACTGGCCCAGAAATGATTTTGTAACATCATATTTTTATCATTTGGAAAATATTCATTCACTAAATTGTGCATATCCTTCGACTACTACATTTTATTATACAATATTTAAGAACATGAATTAAAATCACAGCCAATCTCACCAGAAAAGTCTTTAAACATTGGGATGCTCTTAAGCTCACAGGGGCAGATACAAGTTTTCCAATTCTAATTTTTTTCTTTAAATCTTGAATTTTATCTCTGGCAAGAACTGTCAGTTCTTTTTTTTGAAGCAACAGGCCTCCTTCGTTCATTTTCAAGAAAATTCCTGCCAACTATCTACATCTGAATAACCGTGACTTGTTGTCAGTTGTTTTTTCAAAATAAAATGGTGCAACATTAAAAATAATAATAATAACTGAGTAGTCAAACATTTACACAAATGCTCCCTTTAAGACAATTAGTATACTTCAGCATACACACGGGTTTTACGTGTATTTCTCATTGCTTTACACATCAAAAGGCTGTGTAAGTTTCCAGATTTAACAATATTGATTACTGTTACTGCTTTAATGATCAGTACAGTTTTCTATTTTCAAGTGAAACTGACATTTTTTCTCCTGTATGTGGCAACGAAGAACACTCCTTGATCCACTCTAAGGCACTAACATTTGTACCCACCATTGCTTTAACCCAATCACTGCAAATGTCAAAAAAAAATGTCTTGGTATTATCACTGAAATAATTTTGACAGCACAGACCCACTGAAAGTGTCTCTGGGATCCTTAGGGACCTGGGGACAACAAATTGAGAACAGCTACCTTAGGGCCTTATTTAAGTGACCAGTTAAGAACAGGTAAGATTCTCAAGTGCTTCCTAACACAATCTGGTCTCTGAGAAGGTAAATATGCTAGTGTTTCTCGTCATTTGCTTGTCAGGGATCTGTGTGTTTTTCAGCTTCTCTGCGGCTAGAGAAGTAGTCTGGGTGGCCTTAGTCCACAGATCCTTATCAACCCCAAGCAGGTGCTAGGCCTTTTGTTAGTATAAATAGAGCAAATATCTACTTCCTGTTCAATAATTTCCAAACACTGCGAATCTTTGGGGACAAAGATGAATTTCTTTTCAACTGCTTGGTTAGTCTGTGAGTGGATCAATGAGAGACCAAGTGCTTTGATTATATAAGGGAAACAGGGCTTTTAATGAACTTGAATGTGGAATTTGAGGCCATTTCCCACGAGGACTCCTGGCAGGGGCAGAGGGCAAGGGCACACAGAGGGCGCAAATGAAGGCTTGTCATTGGGGTGGGCTCTGGGATGCACAAAGCACTCCCCAGCACATCAGAAAGAAGATTCAACTAGAGGGAGACAAAGAACTAACCAGACCAGGATGCTGCAGAAAACAAACGTGATTAACCCAGGTCAGCCCTGATGGCCTTCAAGATGAATAAACATGCCATGGAGTTCTGTCAGTCACATAATGATAAAATGACTGTCTCATGTGTTACATTAAAAAAAAAAAAACCTGCATCAGCTACATAGGTGCTCAAAAATATTTGCTCTTTTAAGAGGAAAAAAATTTACAGGAGAGGGGAAAATGGCTATCCCTCTTGACTTACATGTAATGATATGGAATGGACACAGACTACTCAAACCCCAAGGGCCACGGTTCTTCTTTGCAGCACCCCTTCCTAGAGGTCCTAGCCCCACTTTTCTTGCATGATCAGAGGTTTGAGGCAGAACTGTGGCCAGACCAGACACATACATATTCACAAAGCTTGCAGATGCAACTACCACCAACCACTGCTAAGAATTTCTCAGAAACCCACATGTGCTGGCAGCTGGGCATACTCAGGACTGTTGAAATCCTAGGTCTTAACAGGACATCTAGTACTTATGTTATCGGTGGGGAGCTCTCCATGTCCCCACAGTTTGCTGGTGGAAGTGGGCTTCTTGTGATATCAAGAGAAAAGGACTTTTCCGAGACTCAAACGGAAGAGTGAGTGGCATTTATTTGTGTGGAATTAAATCCCTGAGTTTCCTAGTTCCTCTCTCCCTCTGTCCCACCATGGAAGTCCAGCTATGTCCTTAGCAGGGCTAGGATTATAGTCATTGCCCCAAGTTTTTGTTCTATATTTGCACAGTCCAGTCCAGCATCAAGCTAGCTCCCCAGCTGCAGTCCATTGCATGTGGGATCCAAGTGGCCGTGGGTCATGCAGCCTCTAGGTCCACATGGCTATGGAGGGAACATGGGTGAGTGCAAGGAAACAGGAGTGAAGCCAGAAGGACAAGAGAGAATTTCTTTGTCTGGGGATTTTACTTAGGAGCATAACCAATTAAGCCTTCAGGATTTCATGTGCTTGCAGTGGTTCTGCCTCCACCTAACAATTATCTTTGTTTCCAGGTTAGACTGACAGGCACCTTCCCTACATCACCCCTACTTCACTGTGCATGCATTCATCTCTCCTTTGTTGGACCCCTTCCCCCAGTGATCTTGAGGGAACCAACCAGTGGTTCCCTGAGGAGTGTGAAATTGCAGCTTCCTGGTGAAGCTGCCCAGGTGGTCATGCTTATAATGTCTGGCCTTCCTTTTGCTCCTTTCTTATTATTAATCACTAGCTAATTACAATGGTAACACAATTTTATCCCTTAAGCCTTTCTTAAAAATGCTGAAGTGTGCCACAATAACCAAAGAAAGCTCATTATAGTCTAAGTCACTTGTACAATAATGATATTATTCATTATTTTATAATTCAGTAAACAAAAATAAACAGATTTTAAAAATCAAAGTTTATGAACGCAGAAATGGGAATTCAGAGGATCTTAGGATAGAATAAATAATTTAGAAGTGTTTATTACTTCTTATATTTTTCTGCAAAGTTTTAAGGGAGAGTCATATTTCATAATAATTACAGATCTCAAGGTTGATTTATCTTTTCCTAGAATCATCCTTTCTCATTCTGCTTTATTTGCAGAATACATCCAGCCTGTTTTAAAACATTGCAACAAAGTGAAGGACCCATGTCCTTTGCCTGAGCTGAAATTTTTCACACTTTTATCTTTTTCTACTATTTGCTTGAAAGAGGCCACTCATTCAAACTGAAAACTAAATACTAAGATTCAAGAACAATTCTAAACGCACCAGACAAACAATGATTCGTAGCAATTATCTTTGGGGTTTTTATTCCTCCTAAGCAGTTATAATCTCTGAAAATGTGTATCCTAAAATTTCTTTTCATTCTTTTTCTCACAGGTGTTCATTTCTCTGATTAGAGATCAAAATGCTTATTTTTTTAGCCCATCACTGTCAAATGATTGGTAATCAGGAGCTTGTTATTTACAAGTCATGCAGAGAGAGTACTTCATTTTTGCCATATCTGAAATGGAAATTACATACTTTAAATGAAATTTTCATTAAGATTAATGATTAAGTCAACATGCAATTATTTTGGATTTCAAAACTTTCTTCTTTTCTTTAGAAACACATTACAATCTGTAACCACCCTATGAAAATTTGTGAAGCAGTTGAAATCCCAGTCAGGCATCTTGCTTCCTATAGATAGCCCTAGGCTTCCATACTATTTCCCTGTCTCCCATATTCCTTGTAGGAAAGCTCCATCAAGTCCAGGTCCCTAGATTTTCCCACCACTATGCCCTCATTTGGAATATAGAAGTGCCCAACCAATGTTGGCCACTACTATTATAATTATAATCATTACCATTAAATGCAAACACTGCCTCAGTTCTTCAAGGCCCAAAGCTAGTAAGCTTGTTGTCTTAGTCAGCTTGGGCTGCTATTACAAAGTGCTATAGACTCGGTGGTGGCTTAAAAGTAGACATTTATTTCCCACAGTTTCTGGGGCTGGAAAATTCAAGATCAAGGTACTGACAGACTCAGTTTCTGATGAGGGCCTTCTCCCTGTGTCCTCACAGGAGGAGTAAACAAGCTGGAATCTCTACTTACAATGGCACTAATCCCATCATGAGGGCCTCACCCTTATGACCTAATCTAAACCTAATTACTTTCCAAAGGCCTCATCTCCAAATACCACCAGGCTGGGGATTAGTGTTTCAACACATGAATTGGGGTTAGGAAGACACAATTCAGTCCAAAGCATTTAACTACAACCCCCCAAATCTATGTCCTATTCATGTACAAAATGCACTCATTTTATCTTAACATTTCCCAAAGCCTTAACTCATTCTAGCATGAGCTCTAAAGTCTAGGGTCTGAAGGCTCATTTAAATATTATCTGGGAACAACAAGATGGCAGCGTAGGTAACAGCTGCACCTGCCGCCTCCCTCAACCACATCAAAATTACAACTAAACTACAGAACCACAATCACTCTGAGCCTCCTGAAATCTGGCTGAACAGAAGCCCCATAACCAGGGACCTGAAAAAGCACCGAGACTGGTAGGAGGGGTGCAGACGAGGGCGGATCAGGGCTGAATCACAAAGACATGCTGCGGGCCCACACCCGGTGCCGCGGGTTAAACCCGGGAGGGAATGTCGGCGGCGGGGGAGGTTTCCCGGAGGAGGGAGGGGTCCCAGCCCCACAGCAGGCCCCCAGCCCAGGGCCCCAGGGCCAGGAAGAGACGGCCCCACAACTCCGGCCTGTGAAACCAGCAGGGACTGTCCCTGAGGGTCGTGGGGGCTGCGGGAGCCCCAGCAGCTCCTCTAAAGGGCCCGGCACGGACTCACTCGAACACTCCCTCTGAGCCCAGCGCCGGGAGCAGCCTGAAAGGACCCGGGACACTCGGGGAGGAACTAACCTGCCTGAGATCCGGGCGAGAGGCGGAGGGCGGCTTCCTCCCAGGCAGAAGGGCTGGCGGAGGCCATGGCTCCTGTGGCGAGTCCTCCCCGAACAGCCAGTAGGCAGGCGCCATATTTGAGTCGCCAGCACCTGACTTGCACCTTTGGCCCCGCCCCGTGATTCCCGGAGGCCCCGCCCCTCCCCACCTGCAGCTAATCCAGGCCGCTTCCAGGGGCTTTTCTGTGCAAGTGGCCTCTCGAGCCTCATGCTTAGGACTTTCCTAAAATCTCTCAGACAAGCAGCAGCGGGTGCCATACAGCTTGATAAGTGGCCTCAGGCCTGGCACTAGCAGCAGCTGCATTGGCTCATAGCTTGGCCTCTCCTGGACACCGCCAAGCCTAGTGCAAGTAGCAGCCAGCTACGGTTTGCTGTGTAGCTCACGCTGGGGGGCCCTGGGCAAGACACTGGCACAGGCTGACTTTGCACCTCCCTGGAGGCCCCAGAGACAGTGTACCTGGTGATCAGACTCTACCACACTGGATTACAACCCTATCACATTCACGAGTGACACACTCAAGGGGAGCACTTGGTGAACACCGAAGCTCCACTGAAGTAAATCCTGCTCCACAGGGGTGTCTCCAGCACAGCAGTTCTCTGGCTGTAATTGTAGCTGGTCCTCACAGCTGATTGGCCTGGGGGTCAGTTCCTCCCAGGGACGCCAACAGCAACCAACGCTCAACTACAACAGGACAGTGCACACAGCCCACACAGGGGAGCACCTAGGAGGCCCAGCTCAGGTGACTGGGGAGGCTGAGCCACTGGACCCTACAGGACACCTACTACACAAAGCCACTCTACAAATTCCAGGAGACATAGCAGCTCTACCTACTACATAGAAACAAACACCTGGAAGCAGCCAAAATGTAGAGGCAAAGAAAGATGTCCCAAAGGAAAGAACAGAAGAAATCTCTAGAAGAGGAACTAAATGAAATAGATCCAAGCAAGCTAACAGATAGAGTTCAGAATTTTGGTTATAAGGATGTTTAAGCAGACTGTTAGGGAAATAACTGAGAAAATCGATAACATAATAAAGTACCAATTTGAAATGAAGGCTACAGGAACTGAAATGGAGAATAATTTACAAGGAATCAACAGCAGAGTAGAGGATGCTGAAAATCAAATCAGCAATTTGGAACACGAGGAAACAAAAAACACCCAACCAGAAGAGCAAAAAGAAAAAAGAATCCAGAAATAAGAAGATAGTATATGGAGCCTCTGGGACAACTTCAAGAGGCCCAACATTCGTATTATTGGGGTGCCAGAAGGGGAAGAAAAAGACCAAGGTATTGAAAACCTATTTGAAAAAATAATGACAGAAAACTTCCCCTACCTGGGGAAAGAAATCAACTTACAAGTCCAGGAAGCACAGAGGGTCCCAAACAAGAGGAACCCAAAGAGGCCCACAGCAAGACACTTCATAATTAAAATGCCAAAGGTTAAAGACAAAGAGAGAATCTTAAAAGCAGCAAGAGAAAAGCAATTAGTTACCTACGAGGGAGCACCCATATGACTACCAGCTGATTTCTCAACAGAAACTTTGCAGGCCAGAAGGGAGTGGCAAGAAATATTCAAAGTGATGAAAAACATGGAACTACAACCAAGATTGCTCTACCAAGCGAAGCTATCATTGAGAATTGAAGGTCAGATAAAGAGCTTCTCAGACAAGGAATAGCTAAAGGAGTTCATCACCACCAGACCAGCACTACAGGAAATGTTGAAGGGTCTTCTTTAAGAAGAAGCTAATGAACAAAATAATCTGATGAACTAAATAGATCCAGAGACATTGACACACGTAACAGACGGTCATATTTCAGGGGAAAGAGGGAAGGGGGGTGGAGGGTGGGAAGAGATTAACCAAAGAAGTTATATGTATAACCCATGGACACAGTTAATACCGGGGTGAAGGCCTGGGAAGGGGGTGGGAGGGAAGTGGAGGGGATCAATTGGGGAGGGGGGAAATGGTATACCTGTAATACTCTCAACAATAAAGATAAATTAAAAAACAAAAAATAAAAATAAATAAATATGATCTGAACCACATATGGGTGAGACTTAAATATGATTGATTCTGAGGCAAAATTCCTCTCCAGTTGTGAACTTGTGATATCAAACAAGTTATATGCCTCCAAAATACAGTGGTAGGACAGGCACAGGATAGAGGTTCCCATTCCAAAGGGAAGAAGTGGAACAAGAGAAGGTGACAAATCCCAAGTAAATCCAACCTTAACAAGGCAAATTCCATTAGATCTTAAGGCTCAAGAATAGTTCCCTTTGGTTCAATGCTTTGCACTCTAGGGCAATTGGGTGGCAGTGTCACCCCTCCTAGCGACACTGAGGCAGCTTGGGTTGAGATACCCTGCCCCTTCAGCTCTACTGGGCCTGTCCCCACCTCTTTTCTGTGAGGTCCCCTCCCCTGAGGCCCTGTGTAGGCTCATCCTGACTGATAAAGGCTAACCTACCAGTGGGTTTCTCCAGGATTAGTGTTTTTTACCACATTCCTTTTTAAAAAATTTTTTAAAAGTAGTTCCTGCTCTATCTAATGCCCTAAACTGAAACAGTGGGAATTCCAAGTTCACCTGCAAGGAGAAGCTTCACCTTGGCAAATGTCCCAAATGTTAGGGAATAACCAGAAAAGGCAAATGTTAGTAATCTACTCTGGTCTCCAGGGTTCCTGCACCATTTGGTAGCCCTGCTTTCAACAGAGATGTGCAAATGCCTGTCTCAGAGCACTGTTCAGTCTGTAAGAGACAAAACCTACATCTTCTGCTTTTCAGGGCCTGGAACATACAACTCCTTCGTGCTTTATATTCTCTACCCTGATGATAAATATGCCCCAGGATAATATTTGCCTCTAGGGCAGAATACATCAAACATTTTTAATTCCTTTCTTTGACATACACCTTATACCTCATGAATAATTAAGTAGTGATTCACAATTGGCCAATTTTTCTTGGCGCTTTTACATTGCAGACTTCAAAGGACTTTTGTACAGGTAGAAGGTGAGGCTGCTGGTAAAGATCAACCTAAATTATCTTATCAATCAATACACGTTTTGGCTAAAAAATATTTTCATTCTTTAGCCATGATGAGAAGTCAAGTCTTCAGCTTCAAAGCTTTGAAATCTTTAACAAATCCCTGCTCACTCCAACCCACAGCTCTGAATTCCACCTGTAGCTGCTCACTCACCTGAGTCAGTCTGTGTGAGTTACTTAAACCCTCACTAACCAAGCCTTAATTCCCCTCCTGAGCAAAGTCGTGCAAGTAGAGACCAGATCAAAACCCAGGGTTCACATAGCAGCAGTACAGTGGATGAGTGGTAAGGAAATTAAGTTAGTTCGGTTTTGGATAAAATCTGTTCATGCTTTTCACTAAATATTTTACTTAATGACTTGGATTTTAAGAGTGAAAACAATCATTAGAACATACATCCGTTCCTCAGCCCATCAATTCCCTTCTTTACAAAAAAAAAAAAAAAAGTGAAGTACTGAATTGAATCCAATTACAGTGGATACAAAAGCAAAGCATACTTTAGAAATGTGTTGCAGACACTCATTTTGTATTAATTATGATGTATTTGGCCTTCAATAGGTCATGTTCGGTATTTAATCATTTTATGAGACTTTTGGATCTGATTTAAGTATCCTGTTTAGTTGCTTTAATCCACTGTTCTTAGTAAGAGAAAAGATGTGTTCAGAGCCCAGGAACAGGATTAAGTTAATTTTCCTGCAAATCTATGTTGGCCTCGGGGCTCCCTGGATCACACTTTGGTAAGGATCCTTATAGGCACTTGGTTGCCAGAGAATTGTTCCTGGACCAAGCTAAAAGCACAACACATCATCTGACAGCTTCTTAGACAAGTTTAAGGCTGGCACAGGCCTCAGTGTACATCCCTATGAGTAGAGGATCAGTACCTTCCCTGTAAGATTGTCATGCGAATTAAATGTCACTCAGGTTCAATGAATTAGGTCAGAGAAACACGGCCTGGAGCCTGGGAAGCATTTGAGAATGCTATTATTTGGTTAATATTGTTGCTGCTGGTGTTATTGCCCCAAATGATGAAAAGACAGTTAGGTAAGCAAATCTTTATGTGTCTTTGGTTCTCGCTGAAAATGATGAGGTTCTCTGTAGCACAAGCGCACCAAAGGAGAATGCACTTGAACAGAACACTTGGTATCTTTACGATGCATTTCATGTGGAAGTCTCAAATGAAGCCTTTCTCATCACGTGCAATATACGATGGGATAAAGGTAGCACGGAGAGAGGTCACCGAGTCAGATTCAAGACAAACTTTTCTTTTTACAACCACGAAGAAGTATTTCAGAGCCGGTGTTAAGTTCTGGATGAGTGTGCAGCCAATGTCGATATGAGAAGTTGCAGAGAAGGAAAGATGGAGAGAAAGAAAACTTATCTATTTAGGGAAGGAGGAATCTACAAAATTTGCAGTGGTATCTTTCTGATACGACAAAGCTGGGCAAATCGAATTCCATTCATTCGCCATTCATTCTGAATTTTCCAAGAAAATCCTTTGTAAATTCTAAATCTGATCCCACTCTCCTCCCAAAATAATTCGGTCCATCAAAGCATCTATTCCAATGTTACCTATGTTTAGTCACTTCATTAGTCAGGAGACCCCAACTTCCCACCCACCCCTTCCCAGCACCCCAATACAGAATATTTTTCCATAGCAGCTTGCCAGTGCCTATCATTCCATTAGCAGATGGGAGAAACTTCATTTCACAATTAGGCCTTATGCATGATAATTGAGTGCCTCTGCTCCCCTTTTAAAATTCAAATTAAATTATACATATTGAGTTATACCAAAGGCATTATGAGCAAATAAAAAATAATAGTAAAGGCTGGGGCCCAAAGACAAGCTTGCAGTCTTAGAAAGTGTTCAAATACCATACCTGGACTGGAGTGTTCATTGAATAGAAGTGAGAAGGTGCTGAGGTGTAAAACCAGTATTAAATATGATTTTTGTTTAATATGGAGAGTTTTATTTGCTCATCTGTTCTCTAGGAACAAATGGATAGAAGAGAGCTCAGTTCCACAGTTCCACAGGGGAGAGCAATTGTGTCCAGAGAGCAGATCATACTGGTAACCAGTCTGGAAGAGTCAACAGAAACAAGGGCTTCTCATAGCATACAACTCAAATGGGGAAAAGTGGTCCAAAAGTACAAACTGCCAGTGTGATATAAATAAGTACCAGGGATGTAATGTATAATAGGATGACCAGAGTTAATGCTCTGAAAAATAATATATGAAAAAAATATATGAAAAATAATATAATAATTAATCAATAATAATACAAAAATAAACTGTGTTTCACGTACTATCAACTGTAAACCTACTTTTGCCGCATTCCTGTATATACGAAAATTGTTAAGAGTAAGTCCTAAGAGTTCTCATCACAAGGGAAAACATTTTTTTCTTTTTCTTTTTATTATATCTATATGAGATGATGGATGCTAACTAAACTTACTGTAGTAATCATTTCAATACATGTAAGTCAAACTATTATGCTGTATATCTTAAACTTATACAGTAACGTGTGTCAATAAAACTGAGGGTAAAAAAGAAATGAGGGCTTCTCAACCCCCTTTCTTAAACTTAGCCTCCTGGGCCTATCCCATGCCCTCCCCTGAGTGTGTGACTAGTAGAAATCAAGAAAGTAATTTTCTCTCTGCCCTAGTGAGGTGTCAACCCAGGCCTGAAAAGGATGGGTAGGGCTTGCTGCAGCTTTTTTTGGTCTAGAATCAGTTAGTAAGAACAAAGAGTTTACCTAAATGTCTCCCTGCCCTTCACTGTACTCACTTTTTCATTAACTAAAGCGAATAGCATTTAGCCACTCATAAATATTGGGGCTGCCCGGCAGATAGTCCAGCATTAGTATGTATGTTATGAGGAGGTCCTTTGTCAGTATCTTTTAGAGTCCCTGTTAATATCCATGTAATCTTCAATTAATATTTTGGTACTAATCCCAAGAACAACTTTGGTTTCTCAAACTCATAGATACAGAGAACGTTTTGACAGATGCCAGAGGGGAGGGGAATGGGGGGGCTGGGTGAAAAAGGTGAAAGGATTAAAAAGCACAAGTTGGTAGTTACAAAATAGTCATGGGGATATAAAGTATAGTATAGGAAATATAGTCAATAATTCTGTAATAACTATGAATGGTGCCAGATGGGTATTAGATTTATCAGGTGATTACTTCGTAAATCATAGAAATGTCTAATCCCTGGGTTGTACACCTGAAACTAATATAATATAGTACATCAACTGTAATTGAAAAATAAAAAATTATTAAAGAAAAAATATCTTTGGTTTCTAATAACCTTAGACTGTCTTTGTAGCTAGTTTTTTCATCCCCATAAAAGTTTAATATCAGTGTGTTGGGCAAGGAAATTTATCTACATATAAATAAGTGAAGCTCAAACCTTAGTTATTTGACCCTGGCCAGTGTGGCTCAGGTGGTTGGAGTGTTGTCCTGTACACTGAAGGGTGGTGGGTTTGAATCCTGGACAGGACACATACCTGGGTTTTGGTTCAATCCCTGGTCAGGGTGCATTGGGGAGGCAACAGATCAATGTCTCTCTCTCACATAGATGTTTCTCTCTCTCTCTCTTTATCTCTCTACAGTCAATTTAAAAAATAGTAAAATAGTAAAAAAACCAAAAAACCAAAACAACCCTTAGTTATTTGTCTTTCAAAACAGAAAGTAAAGGATGCGGGCCCGGAACAGCCGTGTGTGAAGAGCTCACCCAACCGGCAGAGTCCGAGCTGAAGCAGAGCTGGAGGCTGACTGCGGCCCCTGGTCCCATCCCGCCGAGAAGACAGGAAACTGCGGCCAGGTTCATAGCGCCTGAGGGCGGAGGGTAGGGCCTTTGAAAGGCGGGTGTGAGCCTCTGACGAACAGTTGAATCTACATTAGGAATGTAGCAGTTAATGAGCAATAACACCTTAAACAAATCTCCAAGCTCAAAGAGATCTGTCAGGGGGTTATTGTTCCTCCAGTTTTACATATGAATAAATTGGGGGTCAGGAGATAAAGTGACTTACTTAAGGTCACATGGCTGGTAAATCCGGGGAAATAAGATCTGAGTTTAGGCCTGCCTGGATGAAAAATTATGCTCTTTCCAACATACCACACACTGAAGATAGGACTTGGCTCCTCCAGAGATGAAATCAGTTTCCTTTAGGTTGCCGACATTCCTTTCCTACAGTCACCGGCCCATCTCTTTTGATATTCATCAAGCTAATAAACTTGTGGATTGGGAGAAAATGTTTCTTTTAAGAAGTCGTTGTAAATAAAAGCTTCAGTAGCGCTTATATTGTTTGTTGACAGACTATCAGTAGGTCATCATTGATTTGCAAATTTAATGCCAAGGCCTAGAAACAATATGAAAACATGATCATCTTTTGGTTTTCCACTCTGTGGTCTTTAGCCCTATTGCTAAGTGTTCTTCCGAGGAACACCAGGTGAGGGTTAGGGTCCATAGCAAGCCAGCCACAGAAATATCTTCCAAGACATATTCATTGAGTTGACCACGGCTTCTTAACACCCTGGCCTCTGTCTGGCTCCAAGTACGAGCTGGGCTGGGACGGGAAAGGCACCGAAGTACCAACAGGTTCTTCAGATGAGGAGGTAACAAGCCAACTTTTCATGCAAGAGCCTCCAGAGTCACAGTGACTGGGTTAGATAGAGAATTTAAACCTTAGTGATGCAGTCATTTTTAAATTTTTTTTTAACACGATGCCCATCTGTTGGCCTCATGGGCAGACAGCTGCACTCGGGCCTGAATATCAACATTCTTAATGTCAAGGGGTTGTGAAGTTTTGCTTTTGTGACAAGAAGTCTTCAGGGCCATAATTAACAGAGTAGGGAATTTCATCCCAAATAGTATAACTTCTTTAAAACTATGCCCATCTGCTAGCCTTATGTCCTCAATTGAGCTTGAGTTCTGGAAGCGGCAGTGGAGGGGGGGCGGAGGACGGGATCACAAAACTTAATTTTTATTTCAATAAGTTGGTTTTGTTTTAGAGTGTGGTGTGGTGACAAAGGAGGTGTGGGCCTGGTTCACACTTCTCAAAGGAAGAAAGTAGAACTGTTATAACTGGGCTTCTGTTACGCTTTTTAAATTTTTCCCAGTAGAGGTAGAATCATAGGTTTGGAGAGCACTGGTTTAAGGTTATCCAACTAGCAAAGTTTACGCTTTTATTAGTGCCATTGTCCCCTTCTTTCCCCTCTCCCCCTTCACCCATTCCTTCCCAGCTTTCCCAAAATTTGCAAAGCAACTCTGGTTTTCTTAGTAATGCAAAAATGTGGAGCAGCCTCACACCAATACTTCTTGTGTCCAAAGTGGGAGAAAGTGCCAATAAAGTGTCAAAATATAGAATCTCACTGTGTTACATGTTTATCCTTTGAGTGTTGTGTTTTTTTAGATGCATATCTACTTTATTCTTTTCCCCCCAGAAACATTTCCTAAGCAACAGTGCCAGGGATTGAGGATATAAAGATGTATAAGACATAGTCTCAGACCCTCAAGTAATAAACCACCTAACAGTTAAACAGATTGTTTCAACCTAGTGTGACAATGTTATGATTCAGGAGGGTCCAGAGGAACATAAATGAAAGAGCCACTGAACGCAGGATAAGCAATTGGGAGACTTCCTGGAAAAGAGGTGTCACCTGAACTGAAGGACAGGGACTTCGTCAGGTCATAAAGGGCCAAGAGGCCATTTTCGTGAAGGAGCAAGTTGATCGCGGGCAGCGGTGAGGCGACAGCTGTTCCGAGTTGCTGGAGCAGGAAACTCAGCTTGGAGGCTCCGGGGCCGCGCGGAGATCCGCTTGGGGAGGCCAAGAAAGCTGCGCTAAATCGCTGAGGCTTTATCCTTTGGGAAACGCAGGCATTTCAACACGGTGTTGTGGCCTTTTAGACAGATGGCCCCAGGAACAGTGTGGAGTTGGGATCTGAGAGAGGACAGGCCAGAGTCGGGAAGGCCAGTCGGGACACTGGAATTAGTCCCGCAGAACAAGACTAATTGAGAAGGGAATGAAATCCAAACTATTTGGCGGTTAGGTTAACAGGCTCAGTGATTATTTCTTACATGTAGCAGTCGCAAGAGAAAGTGTTATTTCTATACATTACCACATGAATGAGGTGATAATGATCTGATTAGTCCAGAGAAAAGAGGTCCTGGAGCTTGTTTTGATGCAGTGAGCTGAGTTCAGTGCTTTACATTTCCTATTTAACGCCTAATAGACGCTTGGCCACAGAGATGCAACATAAGTTCAGAAAGAGGGTGAGGGGTAGAGATGCAAATATAGAATTTATCTGCATATAAGTGGAAACCATGGGAGTGGAGGAAACGGTCCAAAGAGAATGTATGAAGTGAGGACAGTGGCAGAGGAGGAATCCTAGGCCTCAAGTTTCTGCAGCCCCCAAAGGTCCAATATTGTGGTCGACACGGTGAAGGGTCTCACTCAACACCTGTCTAGTCATAAATCAGGTTGTACCCACATTCAAAGTACAATAGATGACTTATGAATCAACCTTTCCTAAAAGGTTGTTCCCAGTGTGCTGACCGATTGGATGAATCCTTCATTTATTCGACAAACCTTTATTAAGCGCTACAAGGCAGGTAACAGTTCAAGGCTCTGTGTTTGATGGTAGGAATGTAACAATTGTTGAAATATTGAAATATTTCTATACTGGATGGTCTATAATAGTGGCTATCAGCTGGGGTGGTTTTCCTCCCCAGGAGACATTTGACAATATCTAAAGTCATTTCTGGTTGTCAGAACTGAGGGGGTAGTGATAGTGGAACCTAGTGGGGAGAGAAGCCAAAGATGCAGCTAAGCCTCCTACAGTGCATAGGACAGCTCCCAAAACAAGGATTACTGGTCCCAAAATGTCACTAGTGCCAATGTTGAGAAACCCTGGGAGACAGTCACTATCATGAGCCCCCAGGAGCTTCCTCACCTCTCCTCTGCCTCTCTCGGCCCACCTCCTTCTTCTCATCTTCTCAGGACCCAACAACTAAAGGGTTAAAGTCTGCTCCCAAAGGAGCCTGAAGGACTTTGCCCAGCTTTATGGCTCATGGCTATTCTGATTGGTCAGGGCCCCAGCCTTATCAGTTGTTAAATATTTGGAATATTTTATAAGTATTTATAAAATATGGTCTTTCTCATCAATAAATTTACCTGAATCCTTTCAATGATGATATTGATTGAAATTCCTTCCTTTAAGAAAGATAATGCCTTTCACTCAATAAGATGTATCACCAGGAAAATGAAGATTTGGCACACCAAGCTCTTGGTGAGGAGTTGGGAAAGTGTAAATTAGTGGTGCTTGATGGTACAAGACAGAAACAATAACATGGTTATTGCTAACATAAAGAAAAATCTGGAAAAACTCTGAGTTTTTTCAAAATGACCTGGACATAAACAATTTATTCCAAAGTATATTCAAGTATAAAGATTTAAATAATTCTCAATAAATCAATAAAGGTATATATATACCTTTATTGATTTGAGAGGAAAAGAGAAGGAGAGACAGAGATAGAAACATCAATGGTGAGAGTAACTGATCGACTAGCCCGCAACCCGGGCATGTGCCTTGACAAGGAATCGAACCCTGATTGCCTGGATCCTAGGTCGACGCTCAACCCCTGAGCCAAGCCCAGCCGGGCTCAAAAAGATATTTTTAAATTAGCAAGTGATTATAGGAAGGAAATTTTTTTAAACAATTGTTGAGCCAATCATTTTCCACCTTTAACTCACATAAATTGTATTAAATAGGAGCTCCAAACACTATTTGAATAAGCTGCACAGCATTTTAAAGGCTTTAATATAAACACTTTTAAAAGTGAAATATCCTGAGGAAATCATACAGCAAAGGAAGTCTGTTCTGAACATGTCGTGTTTTTCACATCCTCACATGTTAACATGTTAGTTACTAAAGATAAACATAAAATATTAATCAGCCACCTACTGTTGCTTTCTGCTCCATGCTACTGGGAATTCGCCAACTGAAAAGTGCTTATTAATATGCACTGTAAATTAGAAAAATCGTTTTGTAAAGACATAATTTTCATGGCCATGCAACTTAAAACAGGGTAACATACCTCTTGATTTAACAACCCTCAAATTCCCCTCCATTTCACCAGAGCATTCAGACCTAAATAGGTGACAGCAGAATTTTTAGCCAACAAGGACAGCATTGTAACCACTGAGAGCTCCAATAATGTATCGGGGAGCGCCGCCTCCAGGGTCTACTTCTGCTTATTCTGTAACTTACATTACTTTTAGCACGAATAGCCACTATCCCCCCAAAATGAGGTTTGTCCATCTTCCACATAAAATTTAAGCTGATGTTTACATAAACATGTCATCCAAGAGGTGACACGGAAGGCCCGGCAGGTGTGGCTCAGTTGGTCGAGCGTTGTCCCAGCACCAGGAGGCCACGGTTCCAGGCCCGGTCAGGGCACGTGCCAGGCTTGCAGGCTGCACCCCTGGCAGGCGGCGTGCAGGAGGCGGCCGGTGGATGTTTCTCTCTCATCGATGTTTCTCTCCCTCTCCCTCTCCCTCTCCCTCTCCCTCTCCCTCTCCCTCTCCCTCTCCCTCTCCCTCTCCCTCTCCCTCTCCCTCTCCCTCTCCCTCTCCCTCTCCCTCTCCCTCTCCCTCTCCCTCTCCCTCTCCCTCTCC
The DNA here is from genome assembly GCF_054644295.1 of Miniopterus natalensis. Classification (NCBI taxonomy): domain Eukaryota; kingdom Metazoa; phylum Chordata; class Mammalia; order Chiroptera; family Miniopteridae; genus Miniopterus; species Miniopterus natalensis. Next base: position 8,841,037 of record NC_142082.1, on the reverse strand, counting down.
CTTCCTCTCTCTGAAGTCAATAAAAACATTTTTTTATTTTTATTTTTTAAAAAGAGTTGACAGGAAGGGATTAAGGAGGACAAATTGGTCGGTACAGAATAATCACAGAGATGTAAATTACAGCACAGGGATTACAGTCAATAATATTGTAATAACTATGGATGGGGCCAGGTGGGTACTTGAAATACTGGGGGGACAACTCTGTAAAGTGTATGTTTGTCTAACCACTATGCTGTACACCTGAAACTGATATAAAATAATACTGAATGTGAACTGTAATTGAAAAATAAAATAATGGAAAAATTTTTTAAATGAGGTTAAAAAAAGAGTTGACATTAAAAAGCAAATACAATAGTCAAAATGTTTGAAAAAGTATAAAGTAAGCGGCTTTAAAAAGGCCCCTGTTCTTCGCATAGTTGTTCACCCACAGGGCACCTGATGCCAGCTCGTTGGCAGCTTCCTCATGCTTAGAGGCCCTACCTTGTATTCCTGTCATTCTGCATGTCACTGAGAGTAACAACATTTGGTCATATCTCCCGTGGCTGCTGCTTGAAAGCTGCCTCAAAAATAATCATCTCCATGAATATGTCTTGGGCCTGTTTTCAAAAACTTAAGAATCCTTCACTTAAAAATGTAGGTGACATACTAATTAACTTTTCTCAAATTAAATTAAATGAAAATGTTGACATATTTAAAAAATTAATGCTCTCTGGTCATCTTTAATTGCTTTTGATTGACTCAATTCATTTAGTTGGTCACTTACCATTTTTTTAATGATAATAGTCAATGCTCACCTGCCAATGTGAACACAAACCAAAAAAGAGAAAGTAAAAAACAAGAATCTTTCTCTCACTGTCTAATCTTTAGAACAACACAAGGTTAGTTTGGCAAAAGAAAACCCACACACACCAAAAAAAAAAACCACACAAAAAACACCCAGATACGTATTGCCCTTATAATATTAACATGATTTATCGCCATCTGAAAGCTCACCTGCTGAAATGGCCTTAAACCTGGCAACTGTTTTCCTCAAGGAGCATATGTTCATGTCAGCTTCAATTCCATGTTTACTCACCAAGTACCTGTGTTATGTGCAATGTTCTGTCATGCACTGCAAGTGGTTTGGCATTTTGAACTTTCTCATGGATGCCAGGATGTTGATCACAAGGCCAAAATGTACTGTGTGTGGTCTAGTAGGGCAATGACCCTGAAAATCAGGCAGGTAACAGACTCTATCTTAAAGCACCTAGACTGGAGTTGACACTAATCCTGTCTGGGTAATTCTTAAACCACACTAAACATTCAAAGTCACTTAGAATAAAGGGCTCCATAGCAAATGCTTACCAAATACTTGCTAAATAAATGAATTGGATCTCTTTAACTTTACCGATCTTTCATTTATTTTATGACATTTTATATCTAATATACACAATAGATTCATTTAATTCCCTTGAAATTTTGGGAAACTTACCTTTACACACATGCACACACACATGTATACACGTGAAAATTCAGTTGGAAAGGAATCTATTCTGTAAAAATGCTCTTATTATATTTTATAAATGATGGTGTGTATTGAGATGCAAACTTTTCATAATGGTTAGAGAAATTAAAGTTTTCTAATATTTCACAGCTTCAAAAGACTTCATATGTCTAAATCCTTTGAGCTTCAACTACTAACAATAAATGCTACCACACACACAAAAAAAACCACTATTTCTACGTGAATGAAAATTGGGGGCACACCTGAAGTTCTGTTGATCAACATCTATTGAGAATCTCTTTCATCAGATTATTTATTCTCTCAAATTCTTAGTTTCCACATCTGTCAGGTGTGAATAAAAGGTACATCGTACGTTTATCATTAGGGGTACATGAAAGTGCATGCAAAGGAATGAGTACATTTTTATTCATGGAAAATCAAAATTTCTATGCTGGGAGGACCTCAGCTTTCTTTTGCTTTGAAATGACAAAGTTAAGCCTCAGGGAGGGTACCTTGGAGAAAATCATATAGCTGGTCAATGGAAGATCCCAAATTCAAACCTGGGTTGTAGGACATCCAGTTTGGTGCATCACATTAGAGTATGAGCTAAACCAACTTTGAAATAATTAATAGCAAGTTGCGTGTCATAACACACACCATAAAGTTCTACCTTCAAGCATGCCACTCATCATAAAAAATGTATCTTATTTTGAATTGTAATGCAAGCCCTCAACAGTGACTAATTTGATTTGTTTTCTGGATTAGTTACCATAGATGCTTCTCAAAATGTTTTTTCCACAAGCTTTCTCATGGAAATAGAAGCTAAATATGAACACTCATTAATCTTTCTCTTCTTCTGGAGGAGGAATGTTAATAAAACTACTAACCCTAACGTCAAGCAGGTGCTCAAGTATCCTGAGTCTTTCTGCATTGTTGAGAGGGTGAGTCCTTGAGAATAATCCAATGACCAACTCTGGGGGTGCTGCCCCTGGGCCTGGGAAAGCAAGGAGAACAGTCTGGGGAGGGATGGGGCCAGAGGAGTGGTAGGGGGGTTGTTCCAGCTTCTCTACACCTGCCTCGCCTTCACTCCAGCGTCCTCTCTACCTAAACTTCCCAAACTGGCTGACTCATCCACATCAGCTGGAGAGCGTGTGTGTTTATTTAAAAAGAACTTGTTCATGTATTTTAACCTTTTATTTTTTTAATAAATAATTTTATTTACTTTGAATGTTTTATTTAAGTAAAATTGTCAAAATAAAAAAATTTAATTTTATTTATTTATTTTAAATAATTTTAATTTTTTAGCCCTTTATCATAGACATTTTCAAACATACACAAAAATACAGATAATAGTATAATGCACCCCACATATTCCTGTCTAGCTTTAACAAACTAGCAACATTTTGTACACATTTTGTCATTTGTTCCTCCCATTTTTAAAAAGATTTTTGGCCCTCCTGTCAACTTTTAAAAGCAAATCACAGCCATGCTATCATTTCATCCATAGATACTTCAGTGTGTATATCTAACAGATAAGGACTTTTAGAAAAATCATCCCCTCATTTTTACCCTAAAATTAGCAACAAATCTTTAATATCATCAAACACCCAGTTTGTGTCCAATTTTCTCAGATTTCCCTTTAAATGTAGTTTAAAGTTGGTTTGTTTGAATCAAAATCCAAACAAGACCCTAAAAATATGTTTGGCTGACATGTTTTTTAAGCCTCGTTAAATATTTACCATCTCCCTGCGCCCACGCTCATGTTTCCGTGCCATGTGTTCGTTGAAAATGGCTTTAGGAATTCATTCTGAATTTGGCAGATTGCATCCTCAGAGTATCTATTGACATGTTCCTCTTTCCCTCCTATTGCCAACAAACTGGTGGATCAAGATGCTTCGACTGAGGTTCGGTTTTCGAGGCATGAACCCTGCTCAGGAGGAACTTCACGTCGGTTGTCTGTTCCGCTTTTACTGGCGAGACTGCCCAGTGATTCAGGTGCTGCCAGCCAGCTCCATTCCTTGAAAAGTTTTCTGCTTAACCTTTCAGCTCATGGTTTTAAAAATCTCTGATATCACTGCCTGGATTCATTATTTTATTACAGGTTGCAAAATAAACAGTCTCAAATTATATTAAATTGGTTAATTAATTTTCATTGCATTTGTAATTTTCAAATGTACCATAGAGCAGTGTTAACTGGAGTCATCACGCTGCACATTACACACGCGTGCAAACACACACGCACGCACACCCCTGTACTTAGAACTGGGAGTTTTACCTTTCGGCCACCTTCACGCAATTCCTCCTCCCCCCACCCTCTGCCTCTGCTAATCACCATCATTTTTTGGAATATCACTATTAATTCATGACATTTTATTTTATGCATTTGATGTGTTGCAATCCCTGGCACTCACTAATCTTTTTGCCCCTGAAATTATCATGTCTTTGGCCAACAGGTGTTCTCAAGTTGGCCCTTGTGTCCCTTTGACAAGACCCAAGTTTGGCAGCCTCCTTACTTCCTGGCACAGGATGCCCCAGAGTCCTGTCCTCTGCCCCCTGCACTGTGGGTCGGCTGTGGCAGACCCAGTTTATATGCCTCCCTGGATCGGCCTGACCATCGTTTTTGCTCAGTGCTATTGCAGACCTTCCAAGAAGGCCGAGCTGGCTTGAACCACAGCTTTCTAAAAGCACTCCAGATCCCCCTAATGCACCACAGGGCTTAGAAACAACTTACACCAGCGCCTTCTCCTGAGGGTGAGGAAAGGAAGTGGGCACAGTTTTGAAACAATCACGTACACCCCAGTGATTCTCTTTTCATGACTTCATTAAAAAAAAAAAAAAAATAGGGACTATTTGGGTTAACAGTTCATCTCTCAAAGTCTATCTAAACAGTTCTCCTGGATTCAAATCAAACCAAACTTTCCAACCAAGTAAGTGAATCAGCATTAGAAAAGAAGGAGAGAGAGAGAGAGAGAGAGAGAGAGAGAGAGAGAGAGAGAGAGAGAGAAAGAGAGAAAGAGAGAAAGAAAGAAAGAAAGAAAGAAAGAAAGAAAGAAAGAAAGAAAGAAAGAAAGAAAGAAAGAAAGAAAGAAAGAAAGAAAGAAAGAAAGAAAGAAAGAAAGAAAGAAAGAAAGAAAGAAAGAAAGAAAGAAAGAAAGAAAGAAAGAAAACCACTGGACCTGCATGATTATTGATCGGCACTACATGGCTTGATATCTGTGTCCGTGTTTCACATCCAAGGCCAATCCTCAAACATTCTGAACCCCTATTTCTATTGTTTTGTGTTTTTAATTTGCAAGTTTCTCAAAATCCCAGCCTCCCTTGTCTGTCTCACACCTAAAGCTGCTGGACCCAATGAATTGTCAATAAAACGTTGCTAACAAAAGCTCTTTTCTTTGAGAGATCTGCTTCACTGTGCTCTGACCCACTGCACCTATGAGGGATGCAGAATAGTACATCCATGCACCCATCACCCAGCCTTGTCAAATCTTGACATTTGGTTCTCATTTTTGAAGGAACAAAACTTGACAGACGCACAAAAGCTCCCTGCTCGTCACTCCCCACCAATCTCATTCTTTTCTCTACCCCTTGAGATTAACCACTTTTCTGAATTTAGAATTTATTATCCTGTTCACATTATAATAATTTCACCACATAGTATATATCCATAAGTAATACAAATAGTATTTGGCATTTTCTAAAATTTATATAAACTATATTATACTGTGTGCAGCCTCCTGCAGTGGGGTTTTTTTCACCCTCATTATTGCTTTTAATATTTATACATTGATAGATATAGCCTTTGTTCCCTCAATTTAATTGCTATATTTTATTCCAGTCTGAATATCCCATCATTTATTTATTTATTCTTTTTAATGAATATTTAGGTCGTTTCCAAATGTCCTAAGCAACATTTAAACAACATTGCAACGCACTGATATGCATTAGTCAGCTTTTGCTGGGTTGACAACCCCTAAATCTCAGACATTTATAAGGCAAAACATCTATTTTTCGTTTAGTAAGAGAGTGGCTTACTATAGCTCTAAGACTGGGGCTTGGGAGAGCAGAGAAAAGGGAGAGGAAGACATCAGGGGGGTTCTCTACTCCCTCAGAGCTTTAGGCATTTCCTTTCGGGCTCTTCACCACAGGGCGTGGGGGTGGGAGAGCTGAACTTGTTAGAAATGCAAATTCTCAGGCCACAACCCGACCTACTGAATGAGAAACGCTGTGGGTGGAGTCCAGCAATCTGGGTTTCCACAAGCTCTTAGCGGTCCTGAGGCCTGATAAAGTTTGAGAACCACCAGTACAGAAGAATAAAGGACTGACGGTAATTAGCACCTTGGGGTAGGTAACCGGAGTGTGCCTGCTCTTTAATGTCCTTAAGGTAGGGAAGTGACAGATATTTACTAAACAATGGAGCTCTTTTTTATATCTCAAAGGATCATAAAGTATTTTCAATCGGCATAAACTATAAAACTCGAAGAAGAACCAAGAGATGCTACGCTATTTAATGACATATTTGTAAATGATTTTGATTGATGTGATATTTGAGTGTATTGCTGTGGAGTTAGAGGAAGATTCTACTTTGATTTATGTTTTGTTTTATTACTACTGACCTTTGTGTGATCCCATTTGGTGAGGAAGTTCTTTGGATCAGAGTCCGACAATATTGGTCTCTAAATGAATGCTTCTTTTGGAGTTCATTTTCTGGCTAATTTGCATCCAAATGGCCCTATCTGAAACACTGATAACAGGGCTAAAGATAGTTTAAAGACCCAGACCTTCAGAAGAAAGCTGATCAGAGTTCAGCTTGAGGAGTTGTATTTACAATAGGAGATCAAATTTCCTACATGACAATTTTCTAATCTATGCCTTTTAAAGATATAAAACAGACTTTTAGGTTTTTAAATAAATAGAATTTGAATACATTTTACAACAGTTAATAGAAAACAAATGCATTAAAAAGGGGAGAAAGTTGAAACTTATATTTAAGGATTTGCTGTACTTCAGACATTGTTATGTATTTACACATGTAATTTTAATAACCTATTGGGTAAACATTATGTGCAATTTTAGATAAGAAAACTAAGGTTCTGAGCTGGTAAGTAACTTGTCCCACATCACAAGTAGCAGCAAACTCCACGTGCTTTCCAGTGTATCCCTTGTTTACTTCAGCAAAACAACCTTTTCATCAAGTTCCTACAAATGGTGACTGGGTAGCTGATTAAAAGAAGTCTTTGCACAGAACAGCACACTATGAACTTACCCCAGTAAGGGTCAGATCTAAGCCTGGAACAAAGTGACTGGTAGGTGATTTCACAGAATGCATTAAAAACATTCACCACTTTTTAAAGTGGGTGTTTCAAAGTAGCTTTCTTCACTTGGCTCTGTAATCTTGCCCAAAAGTGAATTGGCAGATCATGTCATGGCGATGACCCCAGTGCCACAATGGTTATGGAAAAGCTGCTTGATGAACAGAACACGTGTCTGGGGTGTCTCCCGGGGCCGGGTCTGCCCTGTGTCCTGGGTGCGCAGCCTGTGGAGGACCGCACGAGTCGTGGGGACACTAGGTGGTCTACACACTGTGATGTGAATTAGACGCCTCCTGCTTCTCTTTGAAACTTTCCCACATAGCTAGCTATGAAACTGCTTACATTTTTGCAGCAAAAAGTTTTAAAATAGAATGCCGCACCAAATAGAAGTTGCCTCTACAGTGGAATTCAAAAGCTAATTCATCATCCATTTCAGTACATTAAACTTAACAAAGAAAGAATTTAGTGCATCCTGAAGATTTTCAGAAGTGGGTTTACTTGAATTGCTAAGCTAAAGTCTACCAAAAAGTTAGCCTTCTTAATAGAATCACTCACTATACTTAAAACAGGTACTAAAATAAAACCACTGTTCAAAAATAACTATTCAACAGGAAATATTTGGACCCAAAAAAACCCCAGGATATATTCCCATTGCTAAACTTGCTCAAAATACACACACACACACACACACACACACACACACAGAATCTAAAGGCAGATTATACATATTTTTACTTAAATAGGACATCTCAGAACTAGAACATTTCTGGGAAATGGATATAGACATATCTATCTCCTTTATTTCAGACAAAATTTAGAGCTTTATCTCTGCATTCCCTTTTCACAGTGAAAAGTAAACAGATCACAGATGACAAATGCACAAGTTCAAAACAGAACCAAAAACAAACAGAGATAAGCCAGTTATTTAGGCTTCTTTAGTCAAAGTACTCAATTCATTTTCAGAATGTTTCATTTCATATCAAAATACTGTGATATCAGGGAATCCGTGCCCAAGGAAGCACATGTAAATGCATTTTATGGCTGACTGTTTAACCAGAATACGCTTTACCACCGAGAGGCATTAAGGAACACAATTAAGAAGGCTTTCCCAAAAAAAAAAAATCAAAAAAAAAAAATCAAGTAATGTTAAAAGTGAAGAAACAGTCATTTCTATTAAACTAAAGATTAAGCAATAAGGTTTTGATAGGTTGTCTGTGTAGATTCTGTGCCCTGTGCAGTAGACATTAAATACTGAACCCCAGGAAGACCTTAATTCCTAGGAGCTGGCCAGGTGACGGTGGTAGCAATCTTGGAATATTATGCTGGAAGTAATTTATGAGGCCATGACAAAAATGTAGTTTTTCATAGGATCATTTCTAGTTATTATCTGAGATGAACAGGACTTTCGAGAACGGTTCTTTGAGCTCTCATAACATTCTCCCAAACACAGCGTTGTCCGCTTACACTGTCGGCTGATCACTTCTCCAAGAAGCACTGAAAGGTAGGGGGAGTCCCTGAGATCCCCCAATGCCTCCTCTCAGATGGTAAGTCCTGCTGGCACATAAAAAGCATTTCTATCTCCACTGTCACCAACACATAAAATTAACATAGTAAGTTATATCTCCCCAATAAGTCACCAAGTTCTTTCTTGAACTTGAAGTACTAGGCCCTGGTCTACTTTTGCCGTGTTACTACAACTAGAATAATTACCACATGCTGAAGTTTTTTCTCTCTCTCTCACTACCAAATCTGGGGAGGGTGTGGCTGTAGAGTTGGATGGCGGTGCCATTAACACAAATCTCTTCAATAGACTCGCTCAGTTCATTAATATCCAATAAAGTCATCTATGTAGGACATTGTTGAAATAGCCCTGAGTCACTTACTTAACACGATGGTGTAATGATCCCCTGAGACTCAACCCGCATTAAATTCATCTAGAGAAACGCATCCCCGCCCCCCGTCTTTAAATTGCCCTCATACCTTCTTCCACTTGTACAGTATTAGAGAATCTTAGTCATCCAGACACAGACTGTGCGCTTTTCTAACATGATTCCAGAAAATGGGAAAAAACTCAGAATTTGTGTTGCCTGTCTTTGGTACCACCATCTCACCATCAACTTTTATTTTCAGTAAGGGCCACTAAATGAAAGACGCAGATTGGCAGGTAACCCATCTATATAATGGAATATCATTCAGCCTTTAAGAAGAAGGAGATCTTGCTGTTTGCAACAACACGGATGAAACTGGAGGACATTATTCTAAGTGAAAGAAGCCAGGCACAGAAAGAAAAATACTGCATGATCTCACTTACACGTGGAATCTAGAAAAGTCAAAGTCATAGAAGCAGAGAGTAGAATGATGGTTAGCAGGGGTGGGGAGGCGAAGGAATCGGGAGGTACGGGTCAAAGGGCACAAAGTTTCAGCTATGTGGGGTGAGCTCCAGAGAGCTGATGTACGCAGCGCAGGCGGAGTGTGGTTAACACACTGTGGTGTGTGCTGGGCACGTGCTCAGGAGGTGCTCTCGGCACACATACGAAGGTAAGCGTGTGCGGAGACAGAGCTGTGCATTAGCTCGCTTGACAGTGGTAATCATTTTACTATGTACATGTGCATCGAAGCGTCATGTCGTATGCCTTGAAGTTTTTATTTTAAAGATAAAAAAATAGCACTTTGGCTGCTACTAGCTTGTCAACCAGTGGTCATTGGGGCCAATTCCACACCAACAGGAACCCCCAATTTGGGTGTGGTGAAGAAGGAAACTTTATCCAGTGCAAGACAGCTCAGTTGTGACACAGCAGGGCTGTGGGGCGGGCCTGGGCCAGGCTCAGGTTAGGCAGCTCTGCCTCCTGACTTGCTGATCTGCTTTGTGCTGGGCTGCTCTGCTCCCCTCTACCCTGGCAAAACCCTTCAGTGTTTCTGCTCAGTCAGGGGGGGCCCAGCCTTTAGTTTTCCACCCAAAGGGATAGTGCCTTCTCTGAGCCAGAGGGGAGCTGCCTTATAGGACCCTGGTCCCTGATTGGTCCTTTCTCATGCAGATGAGGAGGACTCCAAATTTTTGCACTTTGGTCCAAAAGGCATTGTCCTGATTGGTCAGAATAGAGCCACTCTAACTGGTCGGATCTGAGCAGCCCATTGGATGGGGACAGCCTCAGTTCTATTGGTTCAACTAGGATTCCAGGACCTCCTCTAAAGGGCTGGCCCAGGGCAGGACCAGGGCTGGCAGGCAGCTCAGGCTTCTCTGTGAAGTGCAGTTTGCATGAGCAGCCCGTGTGCAGAAATGGCTGCTCAGCTCTGTTTGTTTTAAATTTGAGTCAAGTTAGCCACCTTCTTAGTAGGTGTCTTTTTTGTCAGTGTTCACAAGTTTCATTAGGTTCCATTATGCTAATGTTCTCACACTTGAACACATACCAGAAGCATCTGCAGGGTCTATTAGAGTGGCTTGCTCAGCCCACCCTGAGAGTTTTGGACTCAGTAGGCCTTGGGTAGGACCTGAACTTGGCATTTCTAACAAGTTCTCAGGAAATGCTGGTGCTGCTGGTCTGAGATCACACTTTGAGAATCACTACTCTGTGCTAACACCTTTGTTTACAAGGAATATAGGCAAATAGTATGCTCATGGCTGCCAGGAAACCCCACCCAGGATTGCCAATAACTGGTGTGAGAGAGTTAATTAATAGGCCTGCTTGTATCAGTTGGGGTCCCAACTGGAAACAGATGGCACACTTCAAATAGGGTTAATTCCCTACAGCCAACAAGTGAATGTACAAATCTTGTTAGGCCCTGGGGTTTTGTACTGAAGATCTAAGAATACAGGTAAAAGTTGAACTCTGCTCATCCCCACACACACTCATTTAAAACAGCTGACACAAGCTCATGTTACAAGGTTACATCCATCTGCAGGCTAGCAAAAAGGCCCAAGTAGATATCTTAGCTGTACATGCTGAAACTTTTGTGTGTGTTTTTCTCCAAGGGCACCTGGTGGCCTTGCCCGCTTCATTCCACGAATTCATCTTCACTCAAAGCAGGACTCTCATAATTTTAAGTACCTAGGAAAGCTTTTTGTGATGGATCACACTCTTATCAAGGCAGTCCTATCTCCCTTCTTCTGATCTATGGCCCGTTTCTCTGCTACCCACTGTAACAGTCATTCTCAGGTCAACACATGTGCAGAAGGTTATTCTATTTCCTTTCATTTCTCTATTTGAGGTTATATCCATTCTTGCTACCTTCCTCTTCAAGTACCTGTCAAAAGGGTATTCAATGGACACATTGATAACTTTAGATTACAGTTGATCTCTATATTACAGCATTCTCCTTGGCTTTTGTTTTGGTATTAAATATTTCTAATAGTAATATATTATTAAAAGAACCTGGGTAAAATGTTTTTAAGTTAATAAGCACAAAATGAATATAATCAACTAGGAACCCATTCCCTATCTCAGAACTGGAATATTCCTGTACCTTATTGTATCTCCCTACCCCATCCACCAGCCTTCTCTCAAGCAACTACTATTCTTTTTAAAAATGATAATGCTATATCTTATGAACATTTCCCTAAGCAACATATTGTTTAGTTTTGTTGTATTTTGAGCAAATTTCTACATCTATTTCTCACTCCACGTTAAATTTTTAAAAATCATTCATATTGTTACATGTAACAATAATTGTACATTTATTTTCCCTGTGTAAGTTTCATAAAGATGCAGCAATTTATTTATTCATTCTCTTATTGCCGGACATTTGTGTGTTTTCCAGGTTTTTTTGTTATTATGGGTCCCTCATGAGGCTGCAATAAAACTATATGCTGGGGCTGCAGTTATCTGAAGGCTTGACTGGAGCTGAAGGATCCACTTTCAATCTTACTCGTGTGGCTGTTAAAAGCTTTCAGTTTCCGACAAGTGGGTTTTTGGCTCAGAACAGATAATGAAATAATGAGATAGATGTGTTATCACCTTTTATAGCCTAATCTCAGAAGTCACATACCATAAATTCTGGCTTTTTCTACTGTTACCTGGACCCTGGTTGGGAGGAGATTAACAGGGTGTGAATGTCAAGAGATGGTAATGGCTGGGGCCCCTCTTAAAATCCAGCCAATCAAGTTGCTGTTTAAGAAGCTCGGTAACCTGCCAAGTTCACACAGCTAGTAAATGTTAGAGGCAAGAACTCTCACCTAAGTCCTCTGATTTCACTCCTTCCACAGCACTCTGCCTTCACCTCAACCTCCTTAAACAATTTGGCTATTTTTGTAAACCAATGACCTAGACTAATAATGTTAACCTGCAAATATTACAGCTGAGATTCAAAGGGTCTCAGATGTTTGATTAATAATTGTTTCTTTCCTTTTGTTTGTTTTTTCAGGGGGGAAAAAGGAAGCCCAAAACAGTTACAGGAGAATAGAAAGAACAGAAGGAGAATGTTACTGGCCAACGCTTCCTCCTTGACTAAACTATAGGCAGGCTCTGCCTACAGGCCTTGAACTTGGTGCCCTTTTTTGTCCAGCCGGCATCACCAAGTCATAGCAAGAATCCTATTAAGCGGGTTTAGCCAGAGTCCCCTACCCGGGATATCTAACCAAATCTGATCACCCTGGCCGGTCTTCAGCAAGAATCCTGTCAGATGGGCTTAGCCAGAATCCCCTCTTACTCCCTTACTCTTAATGGTTTCCTCTTAGTAATTTCTTATCCACTGACCCCCCCCCCCACACTCCTTGGCTATAAATCCCCACTTTTCCTTGTTGTATTTTGAGGTGAGCCCAGGCTCTCCCTTCTGCTGCAAAATGCCATTGCAGTGGTCCCCACATCTGTCGCAATAGTCCTGAATAAAGTCTGCCTTACTCTCTTGCCAAGTGTCATAAATACTTTTATTTTCAACTCTACTCCAGAACAAACATCAAGTGCAGTGGAAGAAATCAGAGGAAGATTACCTTGTCCTTTGTCTCTCATACCCACCCAGGAGAAGTGACTTTTTACAAATTGTTGCTGAGAAAAAGAACAGGGGCAAACATTCCTTCCTAAATGTACAAAACAACAAAGCTGACTCAAGGGGAGCCTTATCTCCAACCACAGCACATCTCAATCTAAAAATATTTTTAAAAATAATTCTATTTTAAATAAAGGGCAAAGTGTGGACAAAGCGGGCCATGGTATACAAACTGATTTCACTTTTTGGTGTGGCATTCGGTATTGGCAATCGAAGACACAAACATTCAAATCCCGAACGCCATGGATTTGCCGACAGAGGGCCCTCCGGCTGACTGCTTTATGCCCTGCTAATTATTTGAAGCCAAGGTGGGGTTTATGTTCATTGCAGATTCTAAGAAATTACTTCTGGGAGATCCTTACAAAGAAAATATGCTAGAAAGGCTTTGGACACTTGAGAGGAAAGAACAGTAGGAATGAAGAAAAATCTTTTTCTTTTTTTAAAAATTTATCTTTATTGTTGAAAGTTTTACAGATGTTCCCCCCCCCTTGACCGCTTCCGCCCTCCTTTTGTCCCCTCCCCAGGCTTTCACCACAATATTGTCTAAAAATCTTTTAATTGAACAAATAAAATTTCATATTCTTATTTTCATTTTTGTTATGACAAAAAAAAGGGGGGGAGGGGAGCAGTTTGCAAGACTGGATCATTTTGTATTTAACAACTCCTTTCTCACCATTAAGGGAACGAACGCTCCAAGAGCCCTTCCTTCTTGTCATTAGACTCAGACTCAATTTCTATTGACCAATGAGTTGAGGAGGTACCTCATTAATTTTTTTTCAAATAATTCCGAGTACATTTTAAAGAGGATTACCTAGCTGTGGGAGATGATATGATGTCAGGTACAAGTAACCCAAATGCTGACATGACCCAACTTAAATAAGATGGAAACTTATGCTCTCCCATAAAAAGAAATTTTGAGTGAAGACAGCCTTCAGAAAGGGTTGCTTCCATTCCCTGAGAGCCCTGGTCTGCCTTCCCTGGTTCAGGTCTAATCGTCAGCAAGTGTAGCAGTCCCAGGCATGGCATCCTAACCTGTCCATGTCCCCTGAAAGACATAATGTCTCTTGTGGACCTCTTTTAGGAGAGAGGAAAAAATGTTTTTTTAAAGAATAGTTTATTGATTTTGTGAGAGAGAGGGAGGGAAGGAGGGAGGGAGAAAGAGAGAAACATTGATGTGAGAGGGTAACATTGATTGGCCGCCCCATCGGGGATCCAGCTTGAAATCTGGGCATGTGCCCTGACTGGGAATGAAAGAGGCAACCCTTCCGTGCACAGGATAACACCCAACCAACTGAATCACACCAGCTGGGGTGAGAAAATTTTTTTCAGAGGTCTCCAGCAAGCTTGCTCTAATATCTCATTGGCTACAATTGGTCCACATGCTCATGACAAGGAGCACAGAACTACCATGATGGACTTAGATAGATGACCTGTTAGACAAAGGATGTTGGCATCTATCGCAATCCTCATTTCCTAAATGGGATGCTCTTAATTTCCCTATCAGACTAGCTTTTATGACCAAAAATTTCTACCAGGAGGAGAGATGGGCTCTTAATAGTAAAAATAAATGCATATGGATAGAGGGAATTTCCCATATTGTCATGAGAAAGAATAAGTGAAAGAGAGAAAGGAGAATTGGCGAGATCAAGGAACACTAGTTCATCCAGACCAGCAAAGGGAAAAGCAAAGTATAAATTGAAATGCTGATCATGAAGTCCTGTGAGATAGTCCTTGTCAGAATTCATTGAGAATCACTGGTGTGTATTTTTCTGCTGTTCAGACTAAACAAGTTAAAAGCCAGATGGCGATTCTGAATTGAAAAGAAATGTGTTTAAGAGCATGTATATCTACCTAGGAAAATAGGTAAGCCAAACAAATGATGGCTGTACAGTGCTACATACATACTTCTAAACATAACCAGCAATGCTTTCACTCTGTGATTAAAAGGCCCACTTTTAAACAATTTTTAAAAAAATCCATACTCAGTGTAGCTTCTAGAAAAAAGAATCTTCCTCCAGTCATTGCTTGATAATTTTTTGTTCTCCTCTTAGGTTGCTTCTTAAACCACAGCATTGCTGACAACAGTTGCCTTGGTTCATAAAGGGTGCAAATGAGTGTAAGGAGCTAGTGTATCACATTGACAAGTGTTGGCTCTGGAGACAGCTATCCTTGGGTCTCAATCCAAAAGGCCGTTTAGTGTGAGTTACCTAATCTACCTAAACCTCAGTTTCTCATCTGCAACATGGACGTAGGGTATTGCTACTATCTTATAGGATTTTACAAAAATTATACGAGGTATTGCATATAAAGAAATAGGAACAGAGTCTGGAGCATAATAGGCATTAAACCAATGTTACTTATTGCTATTGGTTCTACAAAGTCTCATAACTGAGTTGGGAGTGGTCGAGTGCAAAATAGTGGGTAAATTCAAGTAGAATGATGGCCTTGTAGTCGTTACCTTCCTCTTTTACTGATATCTCTCACAATCAGAGAGGCATATTTTTCAAAGATCATTTGAGAGATGCACCTTTATAGAGGAAAGTAAGACTTCTCAAACTCAGTAATAACCAAGTATATTAGATTTTATGTGGCAAAACGAAACTCAAACCAGATTTACTGACCTCAAGTGTAATGTTCTTTCTACTACCTCTATTGAGAAAATATGTTTATGTGTCTGCATGATTCATTGCTTACTGTTCAGAGTGGTAGAATCCTTCCATCACTGAGCTGGGAAAGCATCACAAGAATTATACTTTTCTAGCAAGATCTATTGGGAATGTTGATCTTATATTTGTAGGCATAGAATGCCCACAACCAGCCCTGGCCAGTTTGGCTCAGTGGTAAGAGCCTCAGCCTGAGGACTGAAGGGTCCCAGGTTCAATTTCAGCCGAGGACACATACCTCAGCTGCAGGCTCAATCCCTGGCCCAGGTTGGGGCAAGTGTGGGAGGTGGGAGGCAACCAATTGATGTTTCTCTCTCTCTCTCTCTCTCTCCCTCTCTCTCTCTTTCTCTCCCCCCCCACTCTCTCTGAAAAGCGATGGAAAAAATATCCTCAGGTGAGGATTAAAAAAAAAAAAAATCCACAACCAGCCTGTTCCACTATGTATTTATCCCTAAAGTGAAGGTATACTTTTTCCTTTATTGTTGTTAATAGCCATCCAGTAGGTGATTTCCAATGCCTCCAAATATTTTCCCAACTGGCCATGGCATCTGGAATTTCCCCATTAAGGGTAAAATTTTATCTTTCAGGTGTGGCTTTAAGAAAATCCTTCTTCTAGTGAACTTGGAAGGGACCAGGAATATTAACATATTCATACTCACAGTTAACCACTATTTACTCTTATCAGATTGACTAGTTGTCTGCTTAATGGCCCCCCTTGGAGGATATAAGCAAAATCCAGAGGAGAGCTGTAGTTCAAGGCAAAGGGTGAAATAATTCCAAAACCTGGGGAACTGGGAAGGGATGAGTAGTATGTCAGCTTCAGGAAGGGTAGGTAGTAAGGGGTGCAGGCAGATGAGAAAGCAGTGAAAAGGGTCGGAGAGCATAGCATGCTGGCAGTCAGTCAGCCAACTTATAATTATTTAGTCCTAGGACAATTCCTAAGAATGTCTTAGAAATCATTCTTGCTTTAAATGAAGTATTTCCCCCAGTTTTAGCACTCAGCAATGATTGAAAACAACTGAAAGGGCATGTTAAGCCATGCTAATATTTCTTTCTTTGTGTGTGTGTGTATAATTCATTTTCTGCATATTACCAATGCTACAACCATTAAGAACACAATTCCAAGTACTGTATGTACTTTTTAGTTGAAAGCAATCAGGCCACAGACTCATTTACTTTTATTAGACAAGATCAACCTTATTCAAAACTTATTGCAATTTATAAATTCACATAAGTACATAAATTGATGCAATTAAACAAAAACTTCAGGATCTTATTTTTAAAATTTTTAGATTATGCCTTTCTCTGAAGGCTATAATCACCTGCCCCATGAACAGCAATAGTTATGGTTTAATTTAACTACATCAACTATCAGCCTTTTATCTATTTTTACTTTTTAAAAAAATCATTTATTATTTGTTACTTTTTAATTGATTTTTAGAGAGAGAGGGAGAGAGAGAAACATCTATGTGAGAAACATCGATAGGTTGCCTCCCATACTCTCCCCCCAGTGGGGCTCGAATCCAAAACCTCTTTGGTGTGTGGGACAAGGTCCCAACCAACTGATCCACCTGGCCAAGGCAAGTCATGTTCATATTTCTTAATCACCAAACATATCTAATTCATTAAATATTGAGTTCTTCTAATTTCACTAAGTATATAGTTGGTGCTTGGTAGATATTTGTGGAATGAGTGGATCCTTCTGTGATTCTATTTTTTATTTTTTTTTACTTTGGAAGTGACTCAGTATTGGATGCATTAAGATTATGATACTTGATGTAGTCTTGGAAAATCATAGCAAAGTCTTTAACAGTGCTGATCATAATGAAAATGTTCTTTAATCGGCCCTGAACAACATGGTGGTCACTGGCTACAAGCATATATTGAATACTTAACAAGTAGCTAGTAAGACTAAAGAACTGAAGTTTAATTTAATTTGATAGCCACTTGTGGCTATGGTATCGGACCTGGCAGGCCTATCGGTTTCATTAAAAGTGTTCTGCCCCTCTCACTTTATTCTTGAAAGCAGTGATTTTGATTAATTCCATCGATTATTACATATAAGTTCCTCTCATGCGTATTTTTCTTTTTAATAGAAATAATTAGATTTAGCTTTGATAACTCTAAAGATTAGTATAGCAAATCCAACTGACTTGCACAGCAGTGTCTGAGGGGGATTTACTTGTGTCATTTATACAACTTGTAAAACACGGTCAATTTCTAATTTCAACTATTGACATAAAAGGAGCGAGGCTGTGTGGTTACAGCAGCGAAGCAGTCTGTCCTCTGGCCAACAGGCTGGCCTTCAAGCCAGTCTTTCTTCTGACGGCCTCCTTCCTTCCCTAGTGCCAGGTACCTGGGGGCAGCCCCCTGGCCCTGCGGCAGTGGGGGGCGTCTAAGTTCCTTTTCCATAGCTCTCCAGGCCCCTAGCCTCCCCTTGCTCTCTCGCCTTCCAAACCCAATAGTACCTTGAATTATCTGTGACAACCTCCCTTCAACTCATCCTAATTTCATAGATGAGAAAACGGAGGCATCACAAAGAGCGAGGGTGGGTAAGAAAACGAATATTAACTACCACATGCTTGCTGGACACTTTATAGGATGCTCTGTAACAGTGCTGACTGCATGAATGAACGCTATCCCCCAGGCAAATAAGTGGCTTTTGATACCTGTTTTTTGAATGGACAATAATGAATATTATCCCCTGGGCGAACAAGTGGCATTCAATACCTATTTTCTGAATAGACAAATACAGGAATACATTTTTACTACCTATGGAGGGGACATTATTCCTTTACCACAGGTGAGGAAACTCACATTTAGATGAGTTATATGACTTCCTCAAGCACATACAATACTCCAGTATTTAATCTTTTATTCTCCTGTTTAATTTCTTGTCTCGTTTGCCGTGTTCTCCGGGTTTTGCTCTTTGCCTCTCAAAGGCAGGGATCAACTAAAGTGCCCCCTAGATTTACACCACCGGCTGCACGTGCGGGGAGGGGAAGCCGCTCACGGCCCCGCGCCCCCCCCCCCCCCCCCCCCCGCTCCAGGGATCCTGGAATTTCAAAGCCAACTTTCTGAGAACAGTGTCCACCGACTCACAGAAATGGCTCCCCGGGAATTTCTCGCGATTCTGGAGATATTTTATTTTGGTACTTTAGCGATTTTTTAAGAAATGCCGCAGAAGCCGTTTTCCGGGGGCCTGGGCGCTCAGCGAGGCCGCAGTCACTCGCCCCTTAAACATCGGCGGCGCTGGCCCGCGTCTCAGTCTGTGCCACGCGGCGTGGACGGCCCGGCGGCCACGGGAGACCCGCAGACGTCGGACCCTGGCTCCTCCCCGTCTCCTCCCCCACCCCTCGGAACCTCCTCCGCCTCGGAGTGCGGTCTAGAAACGTAGGATCCTTCGGGGAAGGATCTGGAAATCCAGCTACGGCCCCGCGAGAGGCCCCGCGAAGGCCGCAGGCAGCGCCAGAGCCCCAGAAGTCCTGAGACTATATCGCCCCCCGAAGTTGGAGGGCTACAAAGTCCAAGTCGTCCAGGCCGGTCTGCAGAGGCTGCTCGAGCTTCCTGCCTGCAAAACCCGCAGGCGACACGTCGCGGCGAGTCTCGGCTGCGGAAGGGGAACAGCATCCCCCGCGTTCCCAGGCGTGGGAACCGCTGCGGGAGGGGGCTGGAGAGGCGGGGAGCCCGAGAGGCGCGCGCGGCCGGGGCCGGGGCCGCTCGGGGGCTGGGTGCGGGGATCGCCGGCGGTCTGCGGAGCCCGGGGGCGCGGCCGGGGGGAGACGCACGGCCGCTGCCCGGGCGGGGGGAGCGCGGCCGCGGCAGGTGAGCCCCGGCAGCCGCCCTGCTAGCCGCCGCTACTGTCCCGGAGGCGGACTCCGCCGGAGAATCCTTTCCAGGCGGTGGGGCCGGGGCGAGGCGGGGCGCTGACGTCACGTCCCCTCCCCCAGTTCCTCCAGGAGCGAGGGAGTGGGGGAAGAGGCAGTGAGCCGCCGCAGCTCCCGGCCGCAACTCTCAAACTCGGCGGCTCGCTGCCTGGACAAGTCCGGACAAACTTGGCTTCTCTTGGGCCCTCTCTCCAGCCCCCGCGCACTCTCACCTCGCCTCCTGTTGGTCCTCAAGTTTCACCGAGGACGGAAGCCTCCGGGAGATGCGGCCACCTGGGTCCGGGCAGCGCGGGTGGATCGCGCTCTCGTTGGGGACATGCTGAAGATCCCAGGGAGGCAAAGTTGGTACTTCAGACGCGGCTTCTAGCAAATATCCAAATCGCGTGGGGATTACGGAGCTGCCGAGGACTTTAAAGCGGAGCACCGAGGAATCGGCTGGACTGGTGAGCTCTTTGTTTAATGCAAGCCTTATGTATTTAAGTTTCAACGTAAATTAAATTACGTTGGGGTATTTGGCCCTAAGCTGGAGCAGGGAAGCGTGTGCATCCCTACGGGCTCTCCCCTTGGAGAGCTGTACGCCCCTCTGGCTGTGCTTGGCTCTCGAATGAAAGATCGGTATGCATAGGTTTTGGAATTCATAAAATACATACATAGCACTGTTCAAAAGAACTTGAAAAGCTATGCCGTTTGTGCATTATTTTGAATGTAACTTATTATAGAAATGGTGCCCAGGGAGGGCGCATCCGAGGCCGCGGGATTCGCTGTGGCGCAGCGCCCTCTAGGCCCCACCCCGGGCACGGCGCGCGCTCCCCGCCGGGCTCCTTGCGGACCGCGAACTTGGACCTGCTCCTGGGACGTGGGCGTGAGCTCGGTGGCCGCCACCCCGGCCTTAATTACCACCCGCTCCGGCCCATTCTATTTGTAATTGACAAATACTAGCTTGAGTGGACTGGATTCAGAGGCGGTGCCGGAGGAAAGCGTTTTTGTTTTTTTTTGTGAGGTCATTCCGATCGAAGCCCCTAATTTCCAAGAGCCTTTGGGAACAGGGTTAGGGAGGGTCGACTATTGAAAGGACAAACGTGGAGCTTGAACTACATTTCTCTTTCGTGTGAAGGTAATTGAATGGTTGCAAAAAGGCACCTCTAGTTCGATCCGTTGGGGCTAAAGGACCAGTAAAAACGTGGCAGCACAGGAGTCTGAAATCTCCATCTCTGGCTCTCGGCGTTTCTGTGGCGACCCAGAGCAACTTCTTCCAGGCAACTGGGTTTTCTCAGTGAGTCTGGAACATGGGGATTCCCACACAGATGTTTTAGCTCGAGTAAATGTTATCATTTATTAATGAATGGTAATTTTCTCCAGGAATTCTTTCGTGCCATTAAAAAAAAAAAAAATCTTGTGATTTTATGTTACAGGATGGTGGTTTTTTACTTTTGCACACCCCCGCCCCAGCTGTTGGTGTGTCTTGTGTGGCTGTGATTTGTTAAGTGAGAATTCGGCAAAGGGCGCAAACCGGTTGAGCTTGGAGATCAGGTCATCTACTTTCGTGGTGTTCCATGTATGAAACTGAGCTATAACTCCAGGAGCACTTTGCGCATTGTGGCCATGGCCAAGTGTTTGGGATGATAGTGTTTGTTGTGTGTGCGAATTTGTGTGTATTCTAAATAATGCGCAGGGAATACACCACGTACTCTTCTTAGTGTTACATACGAATCAGCACAAGGACTCTGCAGGCATTTTCCTTCCCAGCCATAGCCTGCCAGACACCTTTATTTTTTCACCTTCTTGAAAATGGCTTAAGAGGAGACCGCATTAAACGTTCAACGAAGGAAATTCTCTTTAACCCTAGACTCCCTCGCCCCCATCTGCCTCGCAGTCCCCCCTGCAGCCCCCTCCCCCAGTTCCGGGGAAATCAGATCTCTTTGTCCTTACAGAGTTAAAATGTTCGAGCCCCAGAAACTTTCCGAGGTCGCGTCCGCCCTCCTCCCGGGGCTATTGCCCAACACCCGCGAGCTCTCCAGGCTTCCGCGGCGTCTCCGTTGCGCGGCGCCCGCGCGCCTGGAGCTGTGCTGGCGCTGAGCATGGGCTCCGGGCCGGGAACGCCGGGCTGCGCGCCCCGGCGTGGGGACTTCCCCGAGCGGGGGGAGTCTGCAGGCCCCGGGCTTCCTTCGCTCCCTTGGGAACCTGTAGTTTCAAGTTAGAATGGGCTCAGTTTGCGGGGTGCGACTTACCGGCTGGGAAAGCGCACGAGGCGGCACAGCTGCCTTTTGTCCCGCCGACGAGGGAGTCGGGGGTGTGGGCCGGGGGAGGCGGGCGCTGGGGTTCCTGGCCAGGGTCGGGGAGGTTATGGGGTCTAACTAGCTCCACACAGAGGTCGCGGAGGAAGAGCTTTCATTTTCCTAGATCTTAATGTAGACTGGCGGAGGAAGTCATTCCGATGGAGCCGCCTTCCTCTCCGACCTTTTGGAGGATTTTATACCCCCTCCCCCATAAACTACCGCAGACCCGGAACCGAGGCATTCAAATGCAGCTTTAGGAATTCCCTGAAGGTTCTAGAGAATCCCAAGGGAGGCGTGGGAAGCTTTTTGGCTGACCTTTTTTTTTTTTTTTTTGAACTTCCCCTTTCCCAGCAAGAAACATTCCAAATTAATTCTCCGCACAAATCCGTGCTGGCCATAACTAACATCGGCACCAGAGCCAGCCCCACACTGTCCCTTGGAGTGTCGCAAGATCACCCTGGGTACTCGCTCCTCTGCTCGCTAGGAGTTGGCTGCCGTAGCCGGGGGAGCTCTGACCCGTGGCCGGGTGTCACCGCCCGGGACCGGCGCGCTCCGAGTCCTGCGGCCGGAGAAAGTCGGCTCGGGTTTCCGAGCTGGAGAAACGAGCGCCGGCGCTCGCGGGCGTGGCCGCGGGCGGAGGGATCTAGGCCGCGCCGGCCGGCCTGGGAGCGAGGAGCACGAGTGGCGAGTGGCTGGCGGGCGGCACCTGGCCGGCGACACCATGCGGACCCGCGGGCCCGGGAAGACGCGCGGCCGACCCGGTCCCAGCTCGGGGGCGCGCTGAGGCGACGAGGTGTGCGGCTCCCGAAAGCGCCGGCGCCTCCGCCGCCGCCGCCACCCGGGGCCAACTTTGCTGTAAGTTTGATAGGAACGGAGTTGGAGCTGAGGGCGGTGGGCGCGGGGCGCCGCCGCGAGCGCGGGGGAGGCGGGCACCTCGCTGCGTCGCGGGGTCGGCTCGGGCTCCTTGGGCGCTTCCCGCAGGTGGTTCGCCTGCGGCCCGTGCGCCCGCCCCGAGCTCTGGAAAAGGGGATGAAAGAAAGAGCCGGGCTGGAGGGTGGCAGCGCCGCGGCGCCTGCCCGCTGGAAAGTTCAGGGCTGGCCCTGGACTCGGCGGCGGGGCGCGGAGGCGGGGCGGGCGGGCGGGGGACGATCCGCGACGTGAACCGAATGGGAATCAGCGAGCCGGGTGCTGCTGCGAGCCGGCCCGGCCGCCCGGCTCTGGTCCTGGAGCCATTGCTGGAATCCAAGCGGCGCCGCGCGCGGGGTCCCGGGCGGCCCCGGGGCGAGGACTTCCGCTGCGCCCGGGAGCTGGAAACTTCGCCCGCGCGCCCCGCGCGCCGCGCTCCGGGGACGCTCGCGCCGGCGGGGGGCTTACCGGCCTCTCCGCCAGGTTGAGTCTCCCAGCTCGTGAGAGTCTTCACGGTGGAGGGGGGATGGAAAGGGAGGCCGGTCGGCGAGAGAGGGCATCTTTTGAAATGGAGTCGCCGCGCGCTCCCAGATGTTCTGCGCCCTGCGGGGGTGCTGCCCTGAGGGTTCGGTGCGCACCGGTTGAATGCAGATGGGTGCGATTGCTAAACTGCGGGCTAAACCTTTGCACAGTGTGCTGCGTATCAGTTGGTTTCTGTCTTTTCGGGAAGCGACTTGTGAGATCTGTTTTTAAAGGAAGATTCTGGTTCTTTAGCTAACTTTCTGTTGTCTCTCTAAGATTTTTTTGTTCCCACTGATGTGGATTGCAGCGCTTTGAAAACAAGGACGCGATTGTATGCATTAGGAGAGTAAACTCATAAATATTTTCTGTGCAGTTAAAGGGATTTTTTTTTCATGCTTCTGAACTATGGTTTCATTAAGTGGCTTTTGTTAAGCAACTCCCCGGTGCCTGGTAGAGTAGTGTGTTTTTTTTTTAAATAGTATTTACAGGTACTATTACAATCAGGAAAAGGTTTAAAAGGCAAATTATCTCGTTATTTATTTATCTTTACTAAAGCAGAGTCATATATTCAGACGTAGGTTTCAGTAGTTTAAGAGGATATCAGCACGTGTTAAAACTGGGTATAGTGGTGGTTTTCCACATCACTCTTAGAGTCAGGGTTGTTATCCAGCACCTCGAGTTAGTAAAGTTACTCATGAAAATTTGTTTCTCCAGTTATATAGGTTAATTCTGATACTTGGCTTCAGCTTAGTGTTCTGGAAGGACAGCTCGGGTTCCACAATTATTATTCCTCTTTCCTTGGTATGTATAAGCTTTAAGCTGGATGTAAAATTACTTAATACATTACATAATTTTTTAAAAAGTTGATACAACTCTACGCCAAACATGGCATCTAACGAGCTTGGCGGAAGGTTTGGTTTGAATAAACGGTGCATCTTTGTGCCCATTTCTTCTTTTTTTTTCTTTTTTTAAATATATCTTTATTGATTTCAGAGAGAGGAAAGGAGAGGGAGAGAGAGAGAAACATCAGTGATGAGAAAGTCATTGATCGAGCCCGCAACCCAGGCATGTGCCCTGACCAGGAATCGAACCCCGATCACCTGGATCTTAGGTCGATGCTCAACCGCTGAGCCACTCCTGGCCGGGCTTTGTGCCCATTTCTTGCAAAAAGGAACTTCTCAGATGAGCCAGATTCTTTGTCACTCTGAAAGGAATTGAGATCGTTAGGAGACTTCATAGAATCATTCAGGCCAACTGTATATTCATTTGTATCTTTTAATTAATCACTAGCAGTATCCCAGTAGGTTCTTATAATGTTAATAGGTCATTTAAATCCATATTATGGACAGGTGCCAAAAGAGGAATCTAAAAATTATGTGCACACTAACAGTTTTTATCCCTTTGATCCCCCGCCATAGACTTAGCTCTTGAGCCATCTTTGCGTAGTCAGTCGTTTCTTTGAATGCTGCAGGTGAAGCACTCCCTTACCAAGCCTACCACAACCTGGGTTCACCCAGGTTTGGCAGATGCTACATAGAGCCAATAAGCTGAATCAAATTAGTTCATTATTGTTGCATTAAATGTTGTCTCAGTGGCCTAATTTGTGGTCTAAAGGACCTGATTTAATAGCTGGAAGCCATAAGGCTAGGTGTGTGTTTAATCTTTATGAGTGGGAAATTGCAGTAGGTAAGCGCTCTTTTGACCAAATTATATAGATGATGAAGCCAAACTGTATCTTTCTGTCTCACTTAATTGTTCAATTTGCAAGTGTTAGTTTATCCTTAGGCACTGGACAGGAGTTTTTGAAATGAGTGATGCAGTTAACTCATTTAATTAAGGTCAGAAAGTTGCCATTTTTTTTCTTCTCGTATCCAAGAGGAGCTTTTTAATTCAGAAATGTGTTTGATCAGATGAAGAATCTGGATATTTCACATTTTAAACTTCTTAAAAAATTCATCTTTTTTAAGTCCCAGATTTAAGTATATCGCCAAAATTCATGTTTAATTTCATAGTTTATTCTATATATGGAGATAGATCTATAATTGTCTTCTGCAAACCACTTAGGAACATCAGTCATTGTTTAGCTCTTACCCTTCATGGACTCTTCAAGTGCAGAGCTTCATAATAAGCTCTGCAGGGTAGACAGTGATCTAGCATCACCTCCAGCCAATTTGGAAGCGTTCTGAGATGGGTGGTGACCTCTTTCTGAGCTGCTGGAAATTAGAGCCCTCTCTAGGGCAGCCGTCTGCAGTGGTGTTACTGGCCTGGCGGTTGCACCTGGATTTTCTGTTAATGTTGGAGCAGTGAATGTATTATTATCCCATGTTATCCCTCCTTCCTTCCCCTCCTCTCTCCTTCAGTTCTGCCTTCCATTCTCTGTTCTTAATTCTCACCGATTTGTCCGTTCACAAACTCAACAACTGTGGCTCTCCTCTGCACCAAATACTGATTGGGCCAGACACAGGGGACAGTGTGAGCCAACCACGTTTTCTGCCTTCAAGGAGGTTACTGTCCAGTGGGGGAGAAGGGCAAATACTCAGTTATATCCAGTGTGCTGAGAGGCCCATCAGGGTCAGGGCAGTTCATCATAACACCTTAGTGGGCTGGGAGCTGGGTAGGTGGGTATTAGGATAGGGCGAGCTCTCAGGGAAGAGCCAGTCAGGAGGGACCAATTCAAGGGACAGAAATGAGGTGCTGTAAAGCAGTTGTAGAAACCTTAATTAGTTGTCAAGTCTTTCTTAAGGCTTAAGGATTAGCTGGCGCTTGACTGTGGTGTGATAAATGGTGAGAAGAGAGACCTGAGACCTAAACTGGCCGTGTTATCTTTAGGAAGAGGGTTAGTTGGTTTATCATCAATGCTTCTTTAATTCTCTTTTCAGTTGATTATGAATCATCTCTTTCCTTTGTGTGGGTAGAACAGAAAGTCTGTGAGTAGGGCTTACATTGGCTAACCAAGATGGGCAGGATGATTTTATGGGGCAGAGATTAAGAGAAGGAAATAAAAAATATGGAAGAAAAAGGTGAAACTAACTGTATGGGAGGAGTGAAAGGCAGGAGAAAGTAGAAGAGTAATGTTTGCATCGTTTTTTAGAAGGTAATGAGGTGGAGATGTTACAAGTGTAGAGCCCTCACCACTAGGTGGTTTCATTAGCTCAGGACAGCAGGGTGGTTTCAAGCCTGTGGTTTCAGCAGGGTGGGTTTAAACCATTTTGGTTTGAAATAGGAAGTAAGATTGGGAGATTAAATTAGGAAAGTGGGATATACCATTTTGGTTTGAAATAGGAATTAAAATTGGGAGATTAAATTAGGAAAGTAGGTAGTGGTCAGATTATCAAAGGTCTTTAATGTAAGGCCTAGAAGAATATACTTAATCAGCAGGCTAAGGGGAAACACTGAATATTTATAAACTTGGGGATAATATTACAAAGAAGCTTTAATGAGCTTAATTTGATTGCAGTGTAGGCCTAATAGTATGGGGGCCAGAAAGCAGGAAAACCGAAAGGCTATGCAGATACTGTGCCTGAACAAATACAAATATGAACTAGGTGGCAGCAGCAGAAAGGGAAATGGAACAGTTTTGAGAAATTGAGAAAGAAAAAGTCAAGTCTAGATAACTTGGTAGACATGGAGGTTTGGCAATTAAGAATAAAACAACATAGAAATCCTGGATTTTCAGACAGTGTGGGTATATTTAGAGCGGGGGAAGGGGTGAAGGAATATGTATCTGTGGAGGGTAGGAGGCTATAAAGATTTTAGTCCAATCTTTAGTTTTTCAAATGATGAAATGGCATCCAAGGATTAAGTAATTTCCTTCAGTTCAGAGTTGATTAGTGATAAAGTTGGGGCTAGGTCATAGGTCTGTATCTCCTAGCCCCTCCTTTTTTATTTAATTTCTTAGATTGCAAACTTGGGTGGTTTTGTTTGGAAGAGGTGAAACTTCCCCGAAATAGGAAAAAACAGTGGAACCCTTGCTACAGGCATACCTCATTTTATTGCACTTCCCAGAAATTGTGGGGTTTTTTTGTTTTGTTTTTATAAATTGAAGGTTTGTGGCAACCTTGAGTCAGGAAAGTCTGTCAGCGTCATTTTCCCAATGGCATTTGCTCACTTCTTGTTGCTGGGTAATGTTTTGGTAATTCTCACAATATTTCAGATTTTTTCATTGCTCTATATGCTATGGTGGTCTGCGATCAGTGATCTCTGATGTTACTGTTATAATTGTTTGGGGCACCACAAACTGTGCCCCTGTAAGACCGAGAACTTAACCCATAAGTATGTGTGTTCTGACTGCTCCACTGAGCAGGCCTTTCCCCCCTCTCTCCCCTCGGGTCTTCCTATTCCCCGAGACACAACAATTGAAATTAGGTGTTCAAGTGAAAGAAGAGTTGCACATCTCTCACTTTAAATCAAAACTGGAAATGATTAAGCTTAGTGAGGAAGACATGTCAAAAGCTGAGTTAGGACAAAAGGTGGGCCAAATAGTTAGCCTAGTTGTGAATTTAAAAAAAAAAAAAGTTTTTGAAATGAAAAGCGCTACTCCAGTGAACACAGCAATTATAAGAAGGTGAAACAGCCTTATTGCTCATATGGAGAAAGTGTTACTGGTCTGGGTAGAAGTCCAACCAGTCACAACATTTCCTTAAGCCAAAGCCCAATCCAGAGCGCGGCCCTAACACTCCTCAGTCCTGTGAAGACTGAGAGAGATGAGGAAGCCGCCTGGAAGGAAAGTGTGAAGCTAGCAGAGCCTGGTTCATGGGGTTTAAGGAAAGAAGCTGTCTCCATAACATAAAAGTGCAGGTGAAGCAGCAAGTGCTGATGTAGAAGCTATGGCATGTTATCCGGAAGATCTAGCTAAGGTAATAGATGAAGGTGGCTACACCAAACATCAGGTTTCCATGTCGACAGAACAGCCTTATATTGGAAGATGTCATCTAGACTTTCACAGCTAGAGAGGAGTCAATGCCTGGCTTCCAAGGACAGGCTGACTCTCTCTTTAGGGCCTAGTGCACCTGGTGACTAAGTTGAAGCCAGTGCTCATTTACCATCAGAAAAGCCTAGGGCCCTCAGGAATTATGCTGAATCTACTCTGCTTGTGCTCTATGAATGGAAAAACAAAGTCCGGATGATAGCATATCTGTTTACAACATGGTTTACTATATATGGGGTAGGGCAAAAGTAGGTTTGCAGTTGTGAATATGCGAAACAGTTTCTTGTATTATTTATTATTGTATTATTTTCTATACAGACAACTGTATAGAAAACCTACTATAAACCTACTTTTGCCCCACCCTGTATTTTAAGCCCACTGTTGGAACCTACTCTTCAGAAAAAAGATTCCTTTCAATTTATTAGTGCTCATTGACAGTGCACCTGGTCACCCAAGAGCTGTGATGGAGATGTACAACTAGATTAATGTTTTCATGCCTGCGGGCACAACACTCATTCTGCAGTCCATGGATCAAAGAGTAATTTTGACTTTCAAGTCTTATTACTAAGAAATACATTTCATAAAGCTATAGCTGCCATAGTTGGTGATTCCTCTGTTGGATCTGGGCAGAGTAAGTTGAAAACCTCCTGGGAAGGATTCACCATTCTAGATGCTGTTAACAAGATTTGTGATTCACGGGAAGAGGTCAGAATATTACCATTAATCAGAGTTTGGAGGAAGTGGATTCCAACCATCATGGATGACTCGGAGAGGGGTTCAGGACTTCAGTGGAGGAAGTAACTACAGATGTGGTGGAAATAGAATTAGAAGTGGAGCCTGAAGATGGGACTGAACTGCTGCAATCTCAGGATAAAACTTTACCCTGACGAGTTGCTTCTATGGATGAGCAAAGAGAGTGGTTTCTTGAGATAGAATCTACTCCTGGTGAGGATTCTTAGAAGATTGTTGAAATAAACTTAGTTGATAAGCACCGACAGGGTTTGGGAGGATTGACTTCAATTTTGAAAGAAGATCTGTGGGTAAAATGGTATCAAACCGCATCACATGCTACAGAGAAATTGTGAAAGGAAGACTCAGTCAGTGTAGCAAACTTGATTCTTGTCTTGTTCGAAAAAATTCCTACAGTCATCCCAGCCTTTAGCAGCCACCACCCCCATGAGTCAGCAGCCATCAACAGTTCGGCAAGACCCTCCACCAGCAAAAAGATTATGCTAAGGTTCAGATGGCGGTTAGCAGTAAAGTGTATTTTTAGCAGTAAAGTATATTTTTAGCAGTAAAGTATGTTTTAAATTAAGGTATGTACATGGCTTATTTAGACATAATGTTATTACACCCTGAATGAACTACAATATAATATAGTCCATTTATATGCACTGGGAAACAAAAAAATTGGCCTGACTTGCTTTGTTGCAACATTACTTTATTATGGCGGTGCGCAGCAGGGTCCACACTGTCTCCTGGGGATGCCTGGGTTTGCAGGGGGAGTGGGTGAAAAAGCTGTATAGCTTAGGTCCGATGGCATCTCAGGCGGAGTGTCCCGTGGCATCTGAGGGAGTTCAGGGCTGGAGTGCAGGATTCTGCGGCGATCCTTTATGATTAAGGCATAGTGGATGAGACCGTTAAGGGTCATGATATGTGCATGTATACAGAGTTGGCAGACAGAAGTTTGTAATGCCAGACTTCAAGGTGGAAGAGTCAGTGTGGAGTATAAAAGTGTTGGAGAGAGTCAGGAAAATTGGGTCATTTATCCTTTCCATGTTAGGGATCCCTTCTTTGTTTTGGGCAGTCTGTGACAACATAGAGGACGCAAGGCTGTTGGGGATTAGGGATGGATAGTGTCAGATGCCACACTAAGTTCAAGAGGATGAGTACTGAGAAAAAGGCGTTTGATTTGGCATGAGCTTGTGGTGCCAGAAGAAACTGTTCCTGTTGCTGGGTGGCCCTGAGGTTGCCTGGGGCAGCTGAGGGCAGAAGTCACGCCTTTAGAGGAGGGAGTTCGGGGAAAGTCAAGGTGGCTGCGAGACTGCTTTTTTGGAACTCTCTGCCAGGATAGGAAAGGGAAATAGGGTGTTAGTTTGAAGGAAGTTTATTTTTAAGTTGGGATGAACCTGTGCGTTTTTGTAGGCTCTGCAGAAGGTGATGTGGGGAGGGGTCATTTGAGTGCCCTTTGGGTGGGGGACACTGAGGGAGGAGCCGAGGAAGAGGCAGCTTCCAGGGCCCCAGCGAGCGGCGCCTCTGTTTGTAGCCGGGTGGCCCCTTCTCGAGACCCGGGAAGGAGGGAGTTTCTGCCCGATGACTTCCATTTTCTTCCTGCCCATGGTCATTCACAGCCCGCGTCGATTTTTTGAGTGAGGTGCCTGGATGTGTATCCGCGCACACAGGAGCGTGGGAGCGTGGCCTGTAATAGAGCCTCGCTCAGCCGGGCTGGAGGAGCGGCCGGTGCTAATTGCTGGCTGCCCGGCCCGAGCCTCATTTCAGTGATTCCTGCTGCAGAGAGAAATGCATCAGGTAGGAGGATCTTAAAGCGAGGTGAACAGCCTGGTTATTGAGCTGCTCGGCGGGGAGTTTGCCTTGGAGTGTGGGTGGGAGAGTGTCGTCATGTTTCTAGGTGTGGGGGGAGAGAGGGGAATGGCTCAGGGACGCCTGGCCCGCCACAGACGGCCAGAAATGTACACAGCCCTTGGTGGCCCGTCTCGTCTCTCATGTCACGGTAGCTCAGAACCGCCAGCAATAGCCATCTTCATAATGCCCACAGACATGTTTTATAGGCTCAGGCAGCCGGTAAATTACATAGTAGATTTTATATGGATGCTATTTAAAGATTAGGAAGTCTGTTTAGTTTTCTTCAGGGCGAGAAAACTTTTAAAAAATTATTTGGGATTAGTTAAATCATGTAAATGCTGACATTTATGTTCTGAAAGTTACAATGTGCCAAGGAGAGAGATTGCTAATTCACTGTCAGCATCAGTAGTTTAAAGACTTTTCAGTTAACTTGGAATCAGTTGTTGATCATTTGAAGGCAGTATTGGAATTAAGTTATTGCTGGAGTAATCAGACTTATTGCAACAACAGTAAAAACTAACAACATATAGAGTTACCAGAAGTAGTTATGCGATATATACACTAAGCCTAAGGCTGCTGTTCAATTCTTGGTTCCTGGCTGGGCCCCCACCCAGTTTTATTGAAAAATGTATTAAGATAGCTTAAAAAGATTTAGTATGTACCCAGACCATAAAGATCTACCCATTAATTTTTCTGTGTAAGAGCGAAAGCTTTTAGAAGTATTGTCTATGACTATTACAATGTAATTAGAAAAATGCAGATTTTTTTTATTGTTATAAATGTTATCTGGAAGCTGTGAATTGATTATAGCTGAGTAACAAATAGGCTGTCTTAGTAAGATACAAGGCTTTTATTCGACTCCTATTAAATGATTTTTAGAGATCATTAAACATTTAACATACAATATTTTTTAAAAAAACAGGAGTCATTTAATTTTATATTTTGTTTTTGTTTACAACTTCAAGACATTTTTCTTTGAAAATGCAGTTACCTTCCTTGCAATTTAGACATCTTTAAAAAATACTCTAAAAATGTGACACTTTTGAAACCCAACATTAAGCTGTAAATTTCAGTCATCAGTTACATTCTAGTGACTGGGTCACTGATGCTGATGCTGGTAGGGAATGGGAGACAGGAGAGCATGAGGAGGGAACAGAGTTCTCGGGTGGTGGTGTGTGTTTTTTTCAATGTGGAATGGAAAGTTTAGTACTGTTTCCCTATTGCATTGAGGGCCAGAATGGCTAAATCATAAATACACAACGCCGAGTAGAATCTGTGCATCGGGTAACGCTGTGGCCCACGTAATGTCCTGCCTCCAAGCACGTGAAACACTTCTGAGTCTTCACCTTTCAGCCTGAAAATAGGCAGTCGTGTCCTCAGCACGGGGCTGTGTTCTGTTTGCGGAGAACGTGCAGTCGCAGTAACTGACGGGAACTCTCCACATGAGGGTCTGCCTAATGCAGAAGTAGGAGCATGTTAGTATCCGAGATCTATTAGAAAAATTATTTTTCTTTCTTATTTATGGATTTTCAGAGATCTATACTAAAGATATTTAAGCTTTGGACCTGAGGCCCTTTTCCCTAAAGGCTGCAGTGGGTGAACATTCTTTGTTTTCACTTTGGGGAAGGCTGGAAGAAACCCTGAATTACTGTGAGTTTAAGTAGCTGATCACCTTCTAGATATCACAGTGTAGCCTTTGACTAAATGGCTTTGGAGTTAAATTTTCATAAGGTGCATGCTAGGTGATGTACTTTTTCGACTTTTTAGATGGAATGGTGTTAGTATCTTACTTTTTTTTTTTTTTTTTAATATATCTTTATTGATTTCAGAGAGAGAGAAACATCAGTGATGAGAGAGAGTCATTGATCGGCTGCCTCCTGCAGGCCCTCAGCTGGCAATGGAGCCCTTAACCCGGGCATGTGCCCTGACTGGGAATCGAACCCCGATCGCCTGGATCCCAGGTCGACGCTCAACTGCTGAGCCATGCCCGGCCGGGCTAGTGTCTTATTTCTTTCCTTTCATCTTTATTGTTTGTTATGCATAGAGTAGCAGCCATAGTTTTTTCGTTTGTTTGTTGTTTGTGTTTTGATCATAGCATTTTATAGTGAAACCCGAGTTCATAGTTGTTGGTTATATTACTGTAAAGTTAACAGTATCTCCTAAAAAGTGGACTTTTTTCTGATCCAAAGAACTGCACTTAATAATGTAATCTCCCTACAGTGGCATTCTGTTAGCCAACTTTGCCCGGAACATTCCGGGCTTTTAAGGGTCTTCGTTAATAATGTGGTGCAGAAAGTTCATTCCAGCTGCCATGTGCCCCACAAGAAGTGTGGTGGGTGAGCTGTGAAAGGAGACCAAGGTGTTGGGAATCCAGTTGTGAGAAGTGGGTAGGGGCTGAGGCTGTGGTCAGACCGAGTGGCTGAGATGCCATGGCCAGCAAACAGCTGCAGTAACTTGACATGTTGGGTGTCTCCCTAGTGACCTGGGGTGAAGGGGGTGTCCAGGGCCTCTCAGTGGCAGAGGGTGGGGTGTGCAGCATGGCACCAGCCAGTACTTATGGGTCATTCTTATCTAAGTTCTAATGTCAGGCTTCAGATTGGTATTAGATAAATCAAAAGATTTATTAATGTCTCCATCACACCACTGTTCCCTGCTTCTACCTCAGCTGCTGTCTCCGTTGCTGGGTCCTCTCCTTAGCTGTCCTCTAAATCTTGGGGAGCAGTGGGGGTCATTTTCTTTTCTATCTGTGTTCCATCTGTTGGTCCACCGGTGATCTCAATTTTGTGGTTTTAAATACCAGCTTCTCTATTCTGATCATTCTCAACGTTTATGTCTCCAGGAGGACCCCTCCCATGCATCTGACTGCCCACTTATCTTTCCAGCTGGCATTGCTACCTTGACTGGTCTGAAACGAAACTCATCTTACTCCCTAAACCTGTTCTTCCCTCAGTCTCCCCTCTTTCAGGACCTGACAGCTCCGTTTTTCCTGCTCAGCACACCGTCCTTGGAATCTTCTCTGATGCCTCTCTCTTCCTCTCCTCCCCTCTGCCTCTCCAGTTCATCGGCAAATCCTGAAATAGATCCACAATTTGATCACTTCTCCCCACCTCCACCATTACCGTTTTTTGGGCTAAGCCACTGTGGTCTCTCACCTTGAAAGGTCTCCCTCCAGCTTTTGCCCTGGCCCCCTGCATCTGTTCCCAGCACAGGTACCAGAGGCCCCCTTTTCACTTACGTTAGAGCATGTCACTCCCTGTCTGTTCAAAATCCATGAGTTCATACTGATCTAAAGGAATGATTGAATACATACCCAGATGGGAGAGAGGAGACAAATCCCCCCTGTAGGAGAATTCTCAGTAATTGATGAAGCAGAAGTCTCCATGCCTTAAGTGTGGGCTGAGCATAGTGGCTTCCTTCTAAATGGTACAGAAAGGGAGGGGAAGTAACTTCATTGTGGAGAAACCTGGCAAGCACTCCTTCAGCCAAGTGAGCAATTTGGGGGACAATACCTGACCGGCACTTCTCCAAACTGTCAAGGTCATTGAAAACAAGGAAAATCCGAGAAACTTGACAGTCCAGAGGAACCAGAGATATGATGACTCAGTTTAGTGCAGTGATCTTGGGTAGGATCCTGGGACAGAAAAAGGGCATTAGGATTTAAATAGTGAGATGTTAACAATAGGGGAAACTATCTTTTCTGCAAATCTGAAACTATTCTAAAATTAAAAGACATTAAAAAAGGTCCTCCTTACTGCCCTCCCCTCACCCATGCTCCCTAGCCACAGGGGTCTCTTGATTCTCTAACTAGGCTTCTCTACTGGAGGGGATTTTGAGCCCCAGGAGACATCTGGCAATATCTGGAGATACTTTTAAATTGGTGGGAAGGTGATGCTATAGGCTTTGAGTGGGTGGAGACCAGGAATAATACTAAACATCCTATAATGCCTGGGATAGCTCTCAAAGCCCCCCCCCCCCCAAAAAAAATCCCAAAATGTCAATAGTGCTGAGAAGCCCTGGTCCTTTTGATTTAGGGGTCCCTCTTTCCCTTCTGGTTATGACCAGTCTCTTGCCCTGCTTTATTTATTTTTCTCCTTCGCACTTAATCGTCAGTGTCTGATATACTCCATTTGCTTGTTTTTCACCAGGAAATGTGTTGGTAGGTTGTTTGGTTCACTTTAGTATCCCCAGTATCTACAACTATTCCCTGCACATAGTAGTTGCTCATTACATATTCATTGACTGAAGTAGATAATTGATGAGAGAGTGAATAAATGATAAAGATAAAACATATGCTTATGTCAAAAAATTCGGATAGAAAAGTGAAAGTGTAAACATTTCTCCAGCCGCCTGTTCTCCAGAAGTTATCACAGTTAACAGTTTATTTTTTATCTGTGTCCAGAATGTTTCTTTTCATTTTTAAGCACATTGATGTATTCTGCACACAATTCATCTCCCTTCCCTTTTGTTGCAAACATACGTGGGGTCAGTTTAGCTTTTCCAGTTACTATATATGTGGACATCTTTACACACCAACATATAGAATGCTGTCTTACTCTCTTTAATGCATAATATTTTATGGGTAGGATTAAGAAAAAATATTTTAATTGCTTACAGTAGAATCCTGGTATAATACTTTGTTGTAAAGTGGATACTACTTATAATATGTTTCCTAAAGCAAAGACAGTGCTTGTTTCACATCACCTTTTTAGCTGCTCTTGAAAGCATTTTGTATATATACGTATTTACTCCTAGTTTGTAAATGCCTCAGGATGGGGATCTCTGTCTTTTAAAATCATCTGTAACTCCATGAACCTTGCATGGTCTGTCCCATAGCTGGCTCTCAGTACCTGGAGGTGGAATTGAAGTTTTCATTTGTTTTGATAAAAGTACTGGATCATTACAAAATATTCAAATTTCCCTGAGTTTTAGAACTGTTGACCAAATTAAGAAATGGTTCTGGGAGGAAATTGTTCTGTTATTTTGTTGAAATGAGAATCCTTCTTCGTGCGGCCACAAATCGGACTAATTTCCCTACTTTCTCTGCGGAGCTGAAGGTTATGATGATATCTAAGGAACGAGTTTGGGCGCCCAACTTGAACGTGACTCAGTATCAGTTAAGCTGCTCTCAGGTCTTCTCTGTTTTCCCTGATGAAATGAGTAACGGGGCGACGCTGGCAGTAGCCAGCCGAGCTAAGATGTGTCAGTTAATGCTGCCGTACTCTTTCCACCTGGCTGTTCATCCCGCCCTCCAGTCTGCCGTCCCTCACCGTGGGTGGCAGTCACATTTCGTGAACGTTCATTCGCGGGTCCCTTTCCCAAGGGAACAGTGCCGCCCCCTCCTCTCTGTGTTGGCATGTTGTATGAAGCTACATTTAGTTACAAGGTGAGTTTGTTGGCATTTAGGGGAACAGATGGTCCGGAGATAATCGTCCTGTTCCCTTGCCAGACCTCAGCCCGTGGACTGCCTCCCTTCCCGACCTCTCCCTCTGACCTGCAGTGCCTGCCACCTGTTGCATTGATTGGACCCTCTACCTGCATGACCTTGGCTGATTTGGCTCTGTGTGTGTGTGTGTCTTGTGCTCAGGTGACAGGTTGTTCAGTGCCCCGAGGACAGTAGACACTCTGACCGCTGGCTATTGACAACAGTGGTGATAAAACATTAATGTGGTTGGTGAGATGTGCTTCGCTGGCTTAGAGAGGAAAAGTTCTGTTCATCATGAGCTGCAGGTTTTCCTTCTGTAAACTGACTTTTTTTGGGCTCGGGGTGGTTCAAAAATGACCTTGGTATTACACTTGAATGATATAATTATTTTAATACACTTTAGTTGTTATATATTATTGAGACAGTAAACCCTTACATTATGTAGGGAGTGAACTTAATGATGTAAAGAAATAATTTCAGGATAAAATTATTTTTTAAATATGTTTTTATTGATTTCAGAGAGAGGAAGGGAGAGGGAGAGAGAGATAGAAACATCATCATCGGCTGCTTTCCTGCACACCCCCTACTGGGGATCGAGCCTCCAACCTGGGCATGTGCCCTGGCTAGGAATCAAACCGTGACCTCCTGCTTCATAGATCAACACTCAACCACTGAGCCACTCCGGCCAGGGAATTTCAGGATAAATTTTGAGATGGGATTACAAGTTATCGTTATGGGAGGTTGTATAAAACCATTGTCAGGTTTTTTTTTTTGTTTTGTTTTAAATTAATTGTTTGAAGCTTCCTATGTTCAGGATGCAGTAGTAGCATTAAGTTGGGGAGCTTTTGAGCATTTGTTGTATGTAAGTAAATGAAAACAATGTACTTGTTTAATAATTGCTTTATTTGCCTTGAAGATTTAAGTATAAGAATACACTTTAGTTATAGTTGGCAGTCTTTCATCTGATGTTCACTAGGATTCTTTAACTTGAGCTATTAAAATGTGAAAAAAGTGTTCTTAAACTTAATATCTCCAGACAAATAAGAAGTGTTGGTACTTATATTGGAAAACAGAAAAAAATCTAAAACCACTGCTTTTATTCGTATTCCGCAAAGATGGAAAACGCTTTGTTAAAATGTAAGGTCTGAAACAAACTATAAAAGAAAAACGACATTGTTTTGGTTTTCTTTCCCCAAAGTGATGATTCTCCTTTCCCCCTTGTGTTTCAGGTTCCTGAGAGCGGCGCGATGGGGCGACACTGGGCCGTGCTCCTGCTTCTGCTGCTGCTCCTACAGCATTTTGGAGACAGTGCTGGAAGCCAGACACCTGAGCAGCCTCCTCTGCAGTTTACACAGCCCCAGTACAATGTCACTGTGCACGAGAACTCTGCGGCCAAAACCTACGTGGGGCACCCTACAAAGATGGGCATCTACCTTGCCCATCCATCGTGGGAACTGAGGTACAGAATTGTCTCGGGAGACAATGAAAACCTATTCAAAGCCGAAGAGTACGTTCTTGGGGACTTCTGCTTTCTAAGAGTAAGGACCAAAGGAGGAAACACGGCGATTCTTAACAGAGAAGTGAGAGACCACTACACGCTGATCGTCAAAGCAGTTGAAAAAAACACCAACGCTGAAGCCCGGACGGTGGTCAGCGTGCAGGTGCTGGATACAAATGACCTGCGACCCTTATTCTCGCCCACCTCCTACAGTGTGTCTTTACCCGACAACACGGCCATAAGGACCAGCATCGCCAGAGTCAGTGCCACCGACGCAGACATAGGCACCAACGGAGAATTTTACTACAGTTTTAAAGACCGAACAGACATGTTTGCGATTCACCCGACAAGCGGTGTGATCGTCTTAACTGGCCGACTTGACTCCGGGGACACCCAGCTCTATGAGATGGAGATTCTCGCCGTGGACCGCGGCCTGAAACTGTACGGCAGCAGCGGCATCAGCAGCATGGCCAGGCTCACGGTTCACGTGGAGCAGGCCAACGAGTGTGCTCCCGTGATCACGGCCGTGACGCTGTCGCCGTCGGAGCCGGACGAGGACCCCGCCTATGCGGTCGTGACGGTGGATGACTGTGACCGGGGCGCCAGTGGGGAAATTGCTTCTGTAAGCGTCGTGGCCGGCGACTCCCATCCACAGTTCAGAATCGTGAGGTCCCCTTCCGGGAGCAAAGAGTACAAAGTCAAAGCGATTGGGGCCATCGATTGGGACAGTCATCCTCTCGGCTACAATCTGACCGTCCAGGCGAAAGATAAAGGAACTCCTCCCCAGTTTTCTGTAAAAGTGATTCATGTGACTTCCCCACGGTTCAAAGCTGGGCCAGTCAGGTTTGAGAAGGATGTGTACAGGGCAGAAATAAGCGAGTTGGCTCCTGCCAACACCCCTGTGGTCATGGTAAAAGCCACGCCTAGCTATTCTCATTTGAGGTATGTTTTCAAAAGTGCACCTGGAAAAGCTAAATTCGGCTTAAATCACAACACCGGTCTCATTTCCATTTTAGAACCAATTAAAAGACAGCAGGCATCTCATTTTGAACTTGAAGTAACAACAGGTGACAAAAAAGCCTCCACCAGGGTCTTGGTCAAAGTCTTAAGCGCTAACAGCAATCCCCCCGAATTTACCCAGACATCGTACAAGGCCTCTTTTGACGAGAACGTGCCCATTGGCACGACTGTCATGAGCGTGAGTGCTGTAGACCCCGATGAGGGTGAGAACGGGTATGTGACTTACAGTATTGCAAACTTAAACCCCGTGCCATTCGTGATCAACCATTTCACGGGTGCTGTGAGCACTTCAGAAAACTTGGACTATGAGCTGATGCCTCGGGTTTATACCCTAAGGATTCGAGCGTCGGACTGGGGCTTGCCGTACCGCCGGGAAGTTGAAGTCCTTGCTACCCTTACCCTCAATAACCTGAATGACAACACGCCCTTGTTTGAGAAAATAAATTGTGAAGGAACAATTCCCAGGGATCTAGGGGTGGGAGAGCAAATCACTACTGTTTCTGCTATCGATGCTGACGAACTGCAGTTGGTCCGCTATCAGATTGAAGCTGGAAATGAACTAGATTTGTTTAGCTTAAATCCCAACTCCGGGGTATTGTCACTAAAGCAGTCACTGATGGAGGGTTTAGGGGCAAAGGTGTCGTTTCACAGTCTGAGAATTACAGCTACAGACGGGGAAAATTTTGCCACGCCATTGTACGTCAACATCACGGTGGCTGTCAGTCGCAAGCCAGTGCGCTTGCAGTGTGAAGAGACGGGCGTCGCCAAAATGCTGGCAGAGAAACTCCTGCAGGCAAATAAGTTGCACAACCAGGGAGAGGTGGAGGACGTTTTCTTTGATTCTCACTCGGTCAATGCTCACGCACCACAGTTTAGAAGTAGTCTTCCAGCGGGTATTGAGGTGAAGGAAAACCATCCCGTGGGCTCCAGTGTCATTCTCCTGAATGCTACTGACCTCGACACTGGCTTCAATGGGAAACTGGTCTACGCTATTTCCGGAGGAAATGAGGACAGCTGCTTCATTATTGACATGGACACTGGAATGCTAAGAATTTTATCTCCCCTTGACCGTGAAACAGCAGACAAATACACCCTGAATATTACGGCGTCCGACCTTGGTATACCACAGAAGGCCGCTTGGCGGCTTTTAGATGTCAGGGTTCTGGATGCCAACGATAATCCCCCTGAGTTTTTACAGGAGAGCTATTTTGTTGAAGTGAGTGAAGATAAGGAGATGCAAAGTGAAATCATCCAGGTTGAAGCCACAGATAAAGATCTGGGGCCAAATGGACAGGTCAAGTACTCTATC
Organism: Miniopterus natalensis; assembly: GCF_054644295.1. Lineage (NCBI taxonomy): Eukaryota > Metazoa > Chordata > Mammalia > Chiroptera > Miniopteridae > Miniopterus > Miniopterus natalensis. The sequence continues at coordinate 8,801,253 of NC_142082.1, read as the reverse complement.
CTCACAGACACAGATAAGTTCTCGATCGACAGCGTGACCGGAGTCGTGACAGTCGTGCAGCCTCTGGACCCCGAAGTCCAGCAGGTGCATTACTTAAAGATCGAAGCCAGGGATCAAGCCACGGAAGAGCCCCAGCTGTTTTCCACAGTACTTTTGAAAGTCTCAGTGGAGGATGTTAACGACAACCCCCCAAAGTTCATTCCACCTAATTACCACGTGAAAGTTCGAGAGGACCTTCCCGAAGGAACCATAATCATGTGGTTAGAGGCCTATGATCCCGACTTAGGGCAGTCTAGTCAAGTGAGATACAGCCTCCTGGACCATGGAGACGGAAACTTCGATGTGGATAAGCTCAGCGGAGCAGTTAGGATTGTACAGCAGCTGGACTTTGAGAAGCAGCAAGTATATAATCTCACAGTGAGGGCCAAAGACAAAGGGAAGCCAGTTTCTCTGTCATCCACCTGCTACGTGGAAGTTGAGGTCATTGATGTGAATGAGAACTTACACCCACCAGTGTTTTCCAGCTTCGTGGAAAGGGGTCTAGTGAAAGAAGATGTCCCTATTGGTTCATCAGTAATGAAGGTGTCAGCTCACGACGAGGACATGGGAAGAGATGGGGAGGTCCGATATTCCATTAGAGACGGTTCTGGTGTTGGTGTTTTTAAAATAGATGAAGAAACAGGTAAATAAGTTCTTATTTCTCTGTTCGAGCTCCCTTCCCATTTTTCTCTCCAGTGAATATCTGCTCTGTGCTGGCTCCTTCCCAGTTGCCCGTAGTCCCCCCTGGCCTCTTAGGGCTCAGGATAGCAGTGGGTGTGCATGGTTTTGTCCTGTTGCAGGTGTCTCTGTGTGTAGTAAGTCCTGAAGATGGAACCAGAGGAACCTGGGTGAGCTGCCCTAAAATGAGTAAAAAATAAGGACACCTTGAAATCATGACCACTGATACTGACCTCATTTTATCAGAAACATCATTGTGGCTTTGCCTAACTTGGAGAAACCTTAGCAAAGTTTCTTAGCAAAGTTTGCAGACTTAGCACAGTCACTACCACCCCCTTGCGTGCCGTTCAGAGGCCATCGCAAACCTGCCGAGTTACGCAACGCAGAGAGAAGACTCTGCTAAAACTTCATTGCGTCGTCTGCCTTGCTTGGTGCCTCCTCCAGGTCTTCTTTGAGAGTTGAGTTGAATGTTGAGTTGAGAAGACCTGGCTTGGAGTTTTGGCTCTTTCAGTTGTTAACTGGGTCATCTTGGACAAGCTGATTATCTTCAGACTGACTGGCTCCACCTGTAAGATGGGGACACTCAAAATTACCGCAAGATCTACTTGAGGATAAAATGAAATAACATGGGAAAGCTTCCTAGCATGTGTTAGAGTCTATTAATGTCTTGGAAATGGTAGCAGTGCTTTGTTAGGATATTTTTCCACCTCGAAAAGGTCCCCAGACCAGAACATCCAGAATAGCCAACTTACACTGGAGTGGCTACTGTTTTGTACTTTGTACATATCTCTTTATTTAGCTCCTTTTCATAGCTGTTGCCTGCAGTCATGTCATTCTCCTTGGATGGAACGTGAGCCTTTGTATTACCTTGCTGGGGCTGCCCTAATAAAGTACCACAGGCTGGGTGGCCTAAACAACAGAAATCTATTTTCTCACAGTTCTGGAGGCTGGACGTTTAAGATCAAGGTGTTGGTATGTTAGGTTTCTTCTCAGACCTCTCTCCTTGACTTGTAGATGGATGTCTTCTCTCTGTGTCTCCACATGACTTTCCCTCTGTATGTCCGTGTCCTAATCTCTTCTTATAAGGACGCCAGTTGTATTGGGTGTGGGACCACCCTAATAACCTCATTTTAACTTGTTTATCTTGTGTAGGGCCCTGTATCCTAGTGCAGTCACATTCTGAGGTATGGGGATTAGAACTTCAACACATAAATTTTGGGTGTTATAATTTACCCACAAACCACCGTTAAAGGCAGGCTTTTAGCACATGCATTTTCTATCCTCAGCATCTAGCCAAAGGTACCTGTCATGAACAAGCTGCTCGTTAAATGTTAAAAGACTGAATGATTAAATTAATAATTATTTTGGCTTTATATGTCCTGCCTTCTGAGAATGGTAGTGGAAACAGAAGGAAACTGGGTAATCAGAGCATCAATTAGCCATGGATGGAGCTCAATTTATTTACTCTTCTTATTGTTTCCTTTATTAATAATTCCCTTCTAAAAAGGGATGCTTTCTTATTACATTAATTTTTTTTTTTTTACTAATACCACTGGGTATACAGTCAATGTCTACCCCAGTCCCCACTTCCACGTCTAATAGGTACATAGCACATGAAAAATATAGTATTCTAGAAGTAAGTTATTTTAGATGCTATAATATTTTAATGTGCTCTAGTTTATTCAAGGGATTCTTTTTCTAATGAATTAAATACTACTAGCATGTATTAGTATTTTATACACACAGACGCACATACCTTATATACCACTCATCTAAATACCCCCAAAATAGCATAATCAACAGCAATCAGTAATCACTCACCTGAAGAGTAGAATAGATCTTTTTTTTTGGTCATATTCTCCAACATTAATAATTAGTTAGACTTTTCAGGTCAATAGAGAAAAATACCCAAAAGTTAGTAACTAAAGCTGAAGTATGAAGTGTTTTGTATTTTCTCAGGACAGTTATTCCTACCTTTTCTTTCCTTTTCCAAAGTGGGTTCTGAGAGCCTATAAAGAATTGTTGTAAGTTAAAGTTCAGACAGAAAATAGAACCAAAACCTTAATTTACATTTCTTTGATGACTTAAATTATATATACACTGCCTTTTGGGTTTCTTCTTTCAAGTGAAAAGAGTATTTTGGTTGCTTTTTAAAGACTCATTTAGAAACAAGTACTTTTCACCTATAAATTTAAGGGATCGAGATATTTTTACTACCAAGAAAGAAATAAAAGGAAACAACCCACCCAACATGGCGTGTCCTGAAATAGGTCTGCAGCAGTTTTCCAGCTCCGTGGCAGGGCCAGACTTTTCCAGGGGGGACTCTGTGGGAGGCCGAGGATTATGAGCAGTGAGGCTGGGAAGTGTATATGAGACTGTTCTGCATTTGTATAAATACTGAGATTTAAAGGTGAGAGTAAAGTTGGCAGTTTCTAGGTCACCTATTCTGTAATCCTTGCTTTACAGAACAAAAGATGCAATGTACAGTAGACTTATATGCTTTTTGAAATTAAAGTGATATAATAATATTTACACATTGGCTTGGTATCTATTACAAGATGTATTTTTGGCAGTAGAATTATAAGCCCAAGTTATTTCAGAGAATCCTGGCAAGTGAACTGATACCATCATGTAGAATTCCTTCAGGGAAAGTCAGTAGGTTTTGTGCAGTAGAAATACTAAAATTAGATATGCTAATTTTTTCATTTGGGGTTTGCCTGACTAATTTCTAGGACGGGTTGGAAGTGTGTTAGCCTGTCAGATGAAGAAAAGCAGGAGCAGTTCAGGAACACCAGTGGGGCCCCCGTAGGACCCAGCACTGACACAGTGTGAATTGAGTTGGCCTGGCTCACAGGTTTATTAGCACCTGCCTGCAATGTCAGTGTCTGCTCACTGCCCACCTCTGCCAAGCTCTTACTTTCTCTCCTAGTCGTGCCTTTTCTATTGGGCTACCTGATGTGGGCCCTCTCAGGAGTGCTTTGCCTCTGGACACCAAGAACCTGCCCACCTCACTGTTTGATTCTTGCCTTTGACTTAACTTTATAGTGTTGGTTCAGTATCATAACGAAGTTTTAGGGATGTTCTACCTATTTCAGCATTGTCAAATGTGTGTGTTATTTGTATACTTCTCATAGGACAGAGAACATATTCAGAAATCTGAATTTAGTTCTTACTGTTTTTAAGATCCTTTTTTTTTTTAAAAAAAAAAAATGTTTTTATTGATTTCAGAGAGAGGACGGGAGAGGGAGAGAGAGTTAGAAACATCAGTAATGAGAGACTCATTGATCGGCTGCCTCCTGCGCGTCCCCTACTGGGGATTGAGCTCGCAACCCGGGCATGTGCCCTGACTGGGAATTGAACCCGGACTACCAGCTGGGCAAGATCCTTTCTTTTCTTAAAAAAATAAAATCTGCTTACATTTGAAATATACCCTGAAAAGTAGCTTTTTTTAGAGATAGAAATGCTATGGACTACCGAAAATATGTACAGTCCTGCCAGATCTGGATTTTGTATGTATTTTATAACTGGCTTTGCAGGGAGCTAACTGGTAATTGCCGTGTGGGTGTGACAGTCAGTTGACTCACCCGATAATCCCTCACATCATATGCTTCTCCCAGAGAGCCTCTGGGTGGGTGTTAGGAATTGTTCTGACAAGCCATGCCCATGTGTGTGATCGCGCGTCCATTTCAGGTGTGGAAGGGTAGCCCGGGATATGAAAAAGTATTTGCAAAGTCAGTCTTGTGAGAGAGCCAGTCTCCAGTGCTGTCACTGATTCTCCTTTTTGTTTCAACGTTGACAGTGAGGATCATAAAGCAGATTTAACCGGAGGGTTGGTGGGGCAGGTGTCTTTGAGGCGTGTAAGTTGCACGTTTACGCTTTGCCTGACTTGATGCTTGTCAGCAGTCACCCCATTCTCACTTCACATGTGTCCTGGTTCCTTTGTCGTCAGCTTCAAAGCTGAGCGGGGCAGTCTTGAGCAGCCTCTGTCCTTAGTTTTGTGGAATCAGTTCTGCTTGGTGTTCTTGGCTGATGGATACCCATCCAAGTTCATTATTACTTGAGCACCAATACAAAGGTGCAGCTTTTTGCTAATTTTTAAAACTAAGGATATGTCCAGAAAAATGGCGGGCCAAAGATTTTTCGAATTGCTAATAGGAACCTGTGCAGGTCTGTCCCCGATGTGTGTGTTAATGGGATGCCTGTAAGTGTGTTCTCCCTTTGGTCTTTGTTTCAGCGTTTGGCTGTTTTTACAGTGCAGCCCAATAAGAGTGTTTCCCCCTCTGACAATTTATTTAGGGAGACCATGTTTTTCATTAAGATAAGAGCAAATTCTAAACTTATTAGTGCTGTGTTACTTTTAGAATCCCAATCGGAGGTTCAGGATTGAAACTGACGTTTTGATGAAAGGACGTGGAGTGAATTAATATGGAAGCGCAGCTGTGGTAACAAGATAAATCACTGGTGGTGAAATATGGGAGGGGAATTAGGACCCCATTTTTCTTGAGAGAATCTGGCCATTTCTCATTGCCGGGGAGCGTCACCGAGCCATTGCTGTGCTACCCGTTTGCAGACTGGCTCCTGGCCTTCCTTAATTAGGGGGATACAGGACGAACGCGTTTGTGTAGTGGGAACAGGAGGGCATTCCAGGGAGAGGGAGAATGTTCCTGGGGCTTCTGTCTGGTTTGGCAGAACTCTGAATTATTTAAATTGTTCAAGTTTTAAAACAGCCTTCCTCAGCTGCAAGTGGGATATTCTACATACAATCAGGGACCTGTGTTTTTCTCCCTAGGGCCTGTTCTCTCATGCCAGGAAATAGAATGCAGAGGATATCAGTGGGCTCAAGCACCGTGACGAGAAAGTTTGTAAGTGGCCGTCAGAAGTGTGCGCCACTGTGGTGGGACCAGTTACCTGGGTTGGAGCTGGGTCCAGAGTTCCTGGCAGCAGGAACTTAAGTAGATGCTGGTGGGAGGCCCCTGGAGGGAGTTCAGAAATGTGCTGGTGAAAGGACTTTTGTGTGGCTGTCTCCTCCCTATGTGGCTGCAGCTGCTGTCCTGCTCTGACTTTTGGTCCTTGAAAAGTTGAGAGGGAAGAAATGGATTTCCTAGCCACAGTGGGATTGGAAGTCGGGCCCGGGCAGGACTTCTGTTAGGATCCTGTGCGCTGTGGCCGAGTTTGGGAGTGAAGCTCTGCTCTTCTGTGCCTGGGCGTTCTGAGTCCAGGCGGGGCCTAGTAATCATGTCTGGGGAGGATCCTCCTTTGAAGCAGGAGGCTGTTTAGGTGAAAGTAGGGTCTAATTAGCAATCCTAAGGAAATTCCGCTTTGTTTTCAGAGAAAACAGGATCTGCTTTTCTTTAGTTCTGTGCTTGATATTTAACAAGTTGGTGCTTTCAGTATTGATGGCGTCCTGGTTGGGGTTGGGGGTGGGTGATGACGCTGCATGAACTGACTCAGGGTGGTATTCTGTCGTCCAGCAGACTGAGGTGAGGCGGGGCAGTGCTTTTGTATCATCCTGAATGATGTAAGGGCCAGAACTTGGACGGGGTAGGGCAGAGACAGCTTCAGGTCTGGTCTCTTTCGCCTCATGCTTTCAGTGGTGACGATGGGAATGATGATGGACATCAGTATAGTAATAAACCACAGACGCTGTTACAGCCCGGTGCTGTTCCAAGCACTCTGTGCGTATTAGTTTTTAATCCTTACACCTGCCAGATAGAGGACACATTCACAGAGAGGTTAAGTAACTCGCCTGAGGCACTTGGGTACTAAGTGGCCGAACTTGGGAGCCTTGGGTGCAAACGCCACCTTGTACTGCCTCTCACTTTTAAAGGACCATCTTGAGATGCTCTAAGGGAGCCCATTGGGAAACTACTAGTGGGGCTCTGGGCTGCTGTGGGTTGGGGCGGGCTGGAGACTTGAATCCTAGATTTGAGGCTTCGTTTTGAAGGAGTATAGAGTCTAAGAGTCTTCTTCCATCATTTTTTCTCAGAATGGCATGTTGCTCTTTAGCACATTTAGGAGAACAGGATTTTAGAGTTACAAAGTGGTGGCATTTCACCTCCTGAAGATTATTCCAGTGAGGTCATCAGTAGCGGGTGAATCATGCTCTCGTTGAGGTGAACAGGTATCTTACTTGTGTTTTCAGCTGTGAAAGTAGGATCTCAAAAAAACCACTGCGTATCTGAACTGTATAGAATGTTAATTGGAGTCTTTTCTCATCAAAACAAAATCTTAGATGGTCATTAGGGTTTTAGCTAACCTTTGAAACCAAATTAACCCCCAGGGTAGCTGAAGTTACCTTAATCTGCACTTCCCCGTCGAAGCAGGTTACTCAAAGTCATGTTCTCTTACATCGTTACCTTGGTGCCCTGGCTTTGGCAGCTGTGCTCACCAGCCATCTGGTATGTGGCACGAAAGTGAGGGCACATGGCTCTCCTTGGTCTTGGCAGGGGACCATTTTTATGTTCTAAGAGTGCCTAAGAGTTGTGTTCCTAACTTCATGAGTGGCTGGTGTATACATATTTAATGTTCAGTTAATATCTGGTGTGTTTTTCCCATGGCGTCCACCTTGCCGAATTATGAAAATGGAGTAGATTTTAAACTTTAGGTGTTTGTCCATGTTGCCTTTTTCTTCTTAACCTCTTAGTTCCTGTTGTTTTAACTTTGTGGCTTATTTTAGTTCAGAAGGCTGGACTTGTCAAGTTTTTATTGTCTATTAGTTTGTATTTTACATAGTGTGTTACTTTGCATTATGTTTATGGTTATAAATAGTGCATGCTCACCCTACAGGATGTAATGCCATGAGGCACAGTCTTTCATGCCTTTGTTACTGGGAACACATGGACTTGGGAAGATTGCCATTCAGGGGCACATGCCTGTACTTGTTGAACTGGCAGTTAGCCAGTCTAACAGCAGTGTTAGTGAGTCTGAGAGGCTTTCACATATATCCTTCAAGGGCCAGTCTTATCAGTTAACTTGCCTTGCCCGTTAACGTAGACCATCTCTCCTCAGCATATCTGGTGCTATATTGAACATTTGTCTATTTATTTGATATTGGGAAAGTCTACTCAATGTATTTTATTTTTTTATTAGCTTTAGCCTAATTGATTTTTTTTTCTTTTTTTTTGATAAAAGTTACCCAGCTATTTCTGTTGTTTCTGAAGACTTCTTTTTAATTTGTGGTCATTTAACCTTGTTATGTCTTCTTATCACTGGTGAATTTTTCTTCTTTACCATGGTCGGTGTATAATCATGGTTGATGTTTATTGAACTCTTACTGTGTATCAGCCCTATTTTCAGCCCTCTGCCGTGGCCACACGAATGGTACCGATACATTTTGGAACACTGCCTGCTGACTGGCGAAGGTTCTATTGCCTGTTCTCTTCAGGAGTTTTAGAAAATCTTCAGGCATAAACAAAAGAAATCATAAGACTTCAATATGGCAATTTAATCCAGGAAGCAATATTGCTGTCTTTTTACCTTTTTTTCCCAAGTCAATCAGTTTGCCCTTAGGAACACAAAACCTGAACATGTTGGTCATTTGGCTTCAATACACATGCCTGATATCTCTGCTCAAGTTTTAGCTTAAATGGAACGGTATTAAAAATAACTTAAAGATACATTTTAATGCCACTTAGTATTACACTAAATTTACCTTGTATTGGAGTTATGGGACATATATGCACCAGAATAACCAGGAAAATGCCCTATGGTGAGTTGAAAACAAAACAGGATTTGAAACAAAAAGTCATAACCGTATTGATGCACTAAGCATCCCGATGCTTTCTTCTGGGAATTTTGGAAGTTAGTGTCTTTGGACACTCTGGAAAAGGAAACTTGGGGCTATCTTTCACAGGGTTTTTTAGAGAAGATATAAGTAAACCCCTGTTAGTATTCTTCTCCTCAGACAGACTAGAAAAAACAAGGAAGCCAAAAATAATCACCATTTGAGATGAAAAAGATAAGTCAACACTATGCTTGGTAAAGCATAATTTTTTTAAATTTTTTTTTTATTGCTTGAGAAGAGCTCATTAAACATCAGAATGAATGGTCTCGTTTCAGTAAAATTCATGGGATGAAATTTAAGGTTCCATAGCAGAAGTTTAGTGTAGGTTTCATTAGAAACTTAATCTAGAGATGCCAACCTAAAATTTGATATTTTAATAGTGAATCTTGATAATAATGTACAGAAGATCATTTTATCTACGGGACTAGGAGTCTTAGATTCTCTGTGTTGGCATTAGAGGTAATGGGCACCTAGTCAGCACAACCTGTGTAAACGAAAAACAACAAAACATTGCATACCCCGGAATGTACCATAACAACATTTATTAGAAATGCTGTTGTTTAGATTCTGTTAGTTACGAGTATCCATATGAAAAAGGTAGGCTGATTTTCACAATTTATAGCAGCACCATTGTGTAAATCCTATCAGTATTTATATTTCTTTTTCAGATCTTCAAAGGAGTTAGTTGAACAGGTCAAGGTATCACTGCTCGATAGTACTATCCACATACGTCACTTTAGTGTTCTAGTTGCCACAGTAAGAAAAGATAAACAGGTGATCTTAATTTTAATGTATTTTATTTAACCCAACATATCAAAACGTATCATTTCAGCACGTAATCAATATAAAGAATTAATGAGGTAGAGCTTTCACATTCTCGTATTCACATGAAGTCTTTAAATCGGTGTGTACTTTACACTTAAAGCATATCTCTAATGGGACTAGCCCCATTTCATGTGCCCAGAACCGCAGCGCAGGTTTGGAGATCTATGTAGAGCTCAACTACTTTAAGGAAAATTTATCCATGTAAAGCAAGGCTCAGTCACCTAGTTGAGGTGATGCCCCATGGCCTGTTCCTCCGTGATTGGTTGCACACCTTGTGGGAAGAGGAGGTGGAAAGAGTTGAGAAGGCGTGCATGTTGAGCTTAGTGTTGTGTGGGAGCCAGATACTCTCCTTTAATGGCATTCAGTGAGGACCATAAAAACCATTCTGCTGGTGTTGCAAAAATTTCTTTGTCAAAGATGCTGATAGCGTAGATCCTGGCATATCTTTTAAAATATTACACTGAAGCAATTCCTGTGATTTAAACTAGTGTCAGAGCTCGATGGAAACTCATTTTGCAATCATTTCACTTGGGCTCGCTCTCTCTTGCTTTGTGTTAATGGATGTAGGAAAACAACTGAATGGCTCATTTTAAATTAGAACTGTGTTTTCAGTTAAATATTGTCCACTGATAGCTTTTGTAAAGTCCTGAGTGAATCAAGAGTCTTTTATTTTTTTCAGGATAAACATCAGCTATTAAACTTGTCTCATTCACATTGCTCTTTGGGGCCGATTTGAGGTTGGTAGCATAATTCTGATCTAAAGATAGAAATTTATTTCACCAATGAGACATCATTCTTTTTTATATGAAAGCATGTGATGTCATAAGACAGTGATTTTCAACCTTTTCCATCGCATGGCACACATAAACTAATTACTAAAATTCTGTGGCACACCAAAAAATATATTTATTGCCCATCTGACGAAAAATAGGTATAATTTTGACTCCTTCACACTCACTGGACAGCTATTGTCGTGTTGGCTGTTGTCATTGTTTTATTTGGCAATCTAAGAGAAAAGAGGTCAGTGCCCCTGACTAAATAGTCAGGTACTGCATGTTTTAAAAATTCTTGCCGCTCACTGGTTCAAAATCGCTGCCCTAAGACATTGTTTTTCAGAGTAATTTCCCAAAAGATTTGATTAGATCAGGCCCACCATATCCAAGTGAAACAAAGCCTGTAGTAATTAACAGACCAGTTCCCTCGGGCTTGCAAAATTGTTAACCTATGTAATTCATTCAAAGCCCCTATTTTCCATGCTTCTCTTTGGAATTAAGGGTAATAAACTAGTCCCTCTTCTGTAGACTTGCCCTTTGTGTTGATTCAGGGTCACATTTCAGATATGGGAATTCTTTGTGTAAGTTGTGGGTCGCACACGGGATACTTTTCGCGGCATTTAAATGAGTAAAAATTGTGGAAACCTGTGCATACTGCCACTGCTAGGAGCTCACACATCTACCTGTTCCCGTTTGGGCCTCAGCAGTTTCACATCAGAAGTTGTGAATGAAGCCTAAGTAAATATGTTTGTTTTGTGCTGGCTGCTGGCTGGGAATCTGCTGAAGCAGCGTGAGATTTTCTTTAACGGCTGCCTGGTGCGCCGTGGCCGTGACAGGTAAATAGCATTCCTCAGGAAAGCCTGGTCCCCCCGGCCCCCTCCCCCTGCATTTCTTAGGACTGCTGAATGTGGGGATTGTCCTGCTTGGACCCCCGTTGATTAGGTCACAGCCCGGCCCTCTGAAAACAGAGTTGCCCCGGGGCCACCGCACGGCAGGGGGGGTTTGTTAAGGCCCCTGTGAAAGGGCCGCATGGGGCCTCACGATTATCTCATGAAGGGCAATCAGTTCAGGCATCGGAGTACATATTTAAGACCTGTTAACTTCTTCAGGCTTCTGGGCGAATTGAAAAGCGCTCGGGAGTGAAGGAATAATAAGAGGAAATTGTTGCCAAAGCCCCCGAAGATGCATCTGCCACATCTCTGTGGGAGCATCCGTTCAGTTGCAAATGTATTTTCTGCTGGGGCGTGTTGGCTTTAGAAATCCCCTTTAAGGTCTAGGAAGGAGAGTTGGGAAATTACTTAATGTTGATTCTTTTCTTTGAAGAGTTGACTCTCCGTTGCATTGGAGCAAAATTGGCAGACAAGTGCCCTAACTTTAAAAGTGAGCTTTATGTGTCAGTGAAAAAAGTTAATGTATAACCATTGTAGAAGTCTGGGAAAATGTTGACTTTTGTAAAGAAAAAAGAAACTCCTTAAAGCTCTACTGCTTAGAGCACCATTGGGATTTTTCGCAATTTGTACACACACACACCTACCTCCAGAGCTCCAGGTGCTGGGTTAAAAATAAAAGTAAACATGTACTGCCCATATTCTCCTGTTGACTGTGTTTTAATATATCCAGAGCCTTTTATGATTCTTGAGTTTACTTAGAGAGTATGGAGGGCCGTAACAGATAAACTTTAATATGCATAATTTTACCCAGCTTTTTAATAAATTATTTCCTTGTTGGTGTATTTCTCTGGCACCTTAGCATAAATTCCACGAAGTGGTATTAGTGGATCAAAGGAAATAAAAATTTGAACTTTTTTTTTAAAAAAAATATGTCTTTATTGATTTCAGAGGAGGGGAGAGCGAGAGAGAGAGAGAGAGAGAGAGAGAGAGAGAGAGAGAGAGAGAGAGAGAAACATCAGTGATGAGAAAGCCATTGATGGGCTGCTTTCTACATATCCCCTACTGGGGTTCAAGCTGGCATCCTCGGCATGTGCCCTGACTGGGAATCAAACCTTGATCTCCTGGATCATAGGTCAATGCTCAACTGCTTAGGCACACCGGCCGGGTAAAAATTTAAGCTTTTTGACACAAAACAAATAGCTACATTTTCATCAAGAAAAAGATTCATCTATAGTTGGAGAGGACTCATCTCTGCATTCTTGGCTGCAACTGAATATATGGATTTAAAAACAAAAACCAAAAAGGTTCCAACATTGTTGGTGAAAAAAGTTACGCCATTCAGAGAACTCTCATAAGCAAAACAGTGATTGTTAACTTTGTGCCTGTAGTTCTGGTTCTGTGTTGAGAAAATTCTTATTTTTATAAACTAACTTTTTGAGACAGTACTCTCTGATTTAACTTAGCTTTTTCAGATCTTTGTCCCCATTGGCATCTTAAGACTTATTTCTTTGTTATTTAATTTTCTAAAAATGAGTGTCTCCTTAGGCGCCAGATAAAGGTCCTATGAAAAAATATCTCTAAAATGCAGGTTGAACTTTTTATTTCTCTTGGTTAGATACTTTTTATTCTATAAAAGCACGTTTAGTGTTATCAACTGACGGTCATCGGCGTTAATTCAGCATCAACAGGAATCCCCAGTTTGGGGGTACAGTGAAGAAGGAAACTTTATTCAGTCTGAAACAGCGTAGGGGTGATCGTGCTGGCTGAGAACAGCACGGAATCGCTCCAGAGTGTCCCAGTTCAACGATGAAGCAGCAGGGCTGGCTGTACCGCAGCGCAGCTGTGGGGTGGCCCTGCGGGCAGGCCCTCCCCAGGAGACAGCTCCGCGCCCTGCCCGTCTGCGCCACAGCTTCAGGCTGTCAGGCCTGCTGGGGAAACGTGCCTCCAGTCCTCGGTGGAAAGGGCAGGTGCTCTCTGAGCCACTGGGGAACCCCCTTATGCAGACAGAAGTCCCCACCCCTGGTGCCTGCTTGGCCCATCCTCATGCAAATGAGGACTCCAAATCCTTGCAGTTTGATTGGTCCAAAAGACTGTCCCGAGTGGTCAGGATGGAGCGACTCTGATGGGTGGAGTGTGACCGGGGGACAGCTGTGCAGGCCTGTTGGTTGAAGCAGGATCCCAGGAGCTTGTCCGTGGGGGCGGCCCTGACGGCAGGCAGTTCAGTGCAGGCTCCTCCCTGCAGGGGGTTTGCCTTAGAGGCCCCTGTGGAGAAATGGCCGCTAGGCTCTGATTTTTAAACTTCAGCCCAGTTAGCCACCAAGAGGCCTTCTTAGTAGGTATCTTCTTTTTCAGGGTCCACAGTTTGAATTTCTAATTTTAGCTGCTTCTGAGGCTTTTCAAATAAAAAAATGTTTTTATTGTTAAAACCAAGAATACGGTTTTCCTCTCTTTCTTCCCTACGTGGTCAGTGTAAATTAATTCACCATGCTCATAGCTGATACATACTCAGCAGCAGTGTGAATGAATTAAAACAAATTACCGTATTCATGAGATGATTTGATAAGAGATTATCAAAGCTCTGTTATTAGGCTGGCAGTAGGCAATTCCTTGGCAGCGATTAACTGAAGTACTTGAGAAAGACTGAAATAAATAAAAGACAGGTTTTTATTCAAAACAATTGGGCAAAGAACTGTTTTTAAAAAAGAGCAAAGTGATAAAAGTTTTAGGTTAATTATGCAGTAGATCTAAGAATTAAATATGAAAACTAGATTTGTACTGAGGCAGAGTGCTGCATGTAAATAGATTAGACCCAGATGTTGTAGCTAATACATTGATTTAAATATGCTGAGATGATTTGATTGAACCTTGGAAAAAACACTCATTCTGAAACTGACAAATATTTTATTCTTTATTAACTTCATGTTTCATACTTATAATTGCAGTAACTCATAAAAACTGCATTTAGAGTCTCATTTACCAATAAAATGATAAAGATGTGAGGAACTTTGCTGGAAAAAAATCTACAGGTTTCTGGAGAGTTCAGGTGAAAAAAATTCACGAATAATTATGGTACACAAACTTTCTGCCTTACTGTGCCATGGGGGACTAATTCTAAAGGCACAGTACTGAATGGATGCATCTTTAATCATGTGGAAGTAGACATTCCATTATTTTTCTAAACCAGACAGTGGTTGTCTGTTTCAGTGGAATAGTTGGTTGATTACATTTCTTCAGGGCTTTATTCCCCGGTGCTTACTTCCTGTATATATTTGAATTCCAGCTTTAGGGATTTTCATAAGGGAGTGAGAGTCAAAGAATTTAGAGTAGGGATTAAATGTTTTAGTGACATTGTGATCACACTGTTTAAGGGAAGTAGACTTCCTTGCAGCAGATTACCACAACTTGTGTGCTTAGAAATGGTTTCATCTACAGGTACACAAGCAAAACTTTCATGTGACAGTGTAACCCACCAAGTAGAACAGAGAATTCAGGGTCTGCCATTGTTTTCTTTTTAGTAGAGAAGATAATGCTTCTTATGTTGAAGGAAATAAAATAGTCTGTTGTAGGAGTTAACAAAAAAATCTTCACTTTTTTACAGTAACCAAATATATGCTTTATGGAAAGTGGAGTTTTGTTTTAATTGCAGACTCCCATATATAGAAAGCATTTTACAGGTCGAAAATTACTGGCTAAATGCTTCAGGACGTTAAAGAAAGGAACCTCTAAGATGTATTAAAAAGAGAAGTTAACTGCAGAAAATAACATGTTGAATGCATAATCCCTACCTATGGAATGACTAAAAGCTCTAAAGCAGTCCCAGGCCACTGTTTGCTGGTTGTAAGATCTGCTGTGATTTTAAGAAAATCTTAATGAAGATTTTTTTTCCCTTTGAAGTTGGAATTTTTAGGCCTTCATATGTTTTATGTTCCTTCTATAAACTAAGGAAGTTTGCTTTCTTACTTTCTCATTGTAGTCATTTGACGTTCTCTGATTGCACTCTCATGTACCATCGGCTATTTAAAATTGTGTTTAAGGACACAGAAATGCTGCATTGCAGCTTGCTCATTCATGAAATGGAGAGCTTGCTTTCTCTCCCCGTGAGAAGAGATTCCTGTGACTACCTCTGCCTTTTTGGAATGCTTTGTTTGGTTTAAGGGTGATGCCCTTGGAGTCCCCTTCCTGTAATGAAAGAAAGGTGAGGTGAGCCAAAGTCAGGCCAGATAAGACAGGAATGTGCTTCTTGGTTACCTCTCTGTCATTTTTGGCTGTGAGACTGTGACTATATATATCTTTTACCTTTTTTGCCTATGGGGATAGACATTGGTTGACTTCTTTTCAGATACAGTGTTTCATGCACAGATGGGACTGGCCTGCCGAATTCCTGAAATTCATGACTTGATTTGGGACATAAAAGAAGTTGCCAAAAATAATAAAGAGATTATGACATTTTTAGTTAGTTGAAATTGAACTCAAAATAGTAAATGAAAACTACACCTCTTTTGTTTAATATGTTACCCTACCCAAAGGTTACCCTTGCTGTTTAGATTTGTTAACTTTTTGTTTAGTTTAGTTTCCCTATTCAGATTATTTGTCTGAAAATGTTGCACTGTGCTGTCATTAATACTGACTGGTAGGTTAAAGGGACCTGTGATTTTTTTTTTTTCCTGTTACCCCACAAAGTTAACGATTAACATGTGGTCATTCAGTTGTGAAAGGAATGTTGATTGCTTTGGAGACATACATGGTAATTATTTAAAGTTTCCTAAAGAAGTTGGCTGGCCCTTTCTTTCTGTTGAAAGTGGGCCAAGCGTCGGTTCCACTTTGCGTGCCCTGGACCGGTCAGGTGTGGGAGGCAGGCGCGTTCTGGGGGAAGCCCAGCCCCGGTGGCGGGAGTCCTGCGGGACAGCCGAGCCCACAGGAGATGGACAGAAGCGCCGCTCCCTGGCGCGGGCACGCACCTGGCCTTTCTGGAGCAGTCGCTTTGGTGTCAGGCTCGGCAGCACCAGCAGGGACTGCGCAGTAGGACCTCAGTCAGGGGTTGCACGTATGGGACCTGGAGGAGAGCTAGTCTAGATCACACTGTAAAGAAAAATTGTGTAATTAAAAACATCTGACATTTTTTTTTTTTTAAAAAAGAAGATAATACAGTTTGTTATTGTTAAATACACATAGTTCATAGTCACCTAATGGAGTGGGGTAGGTAAGACTCTTATGAAGTTGATAATTTCTTGTGTATTTAATACATTCTTAAATACAATAAACATGACAAATTCTAGCTTATATCTATAGTTCTAGCTAAACTGTTAATTTCCTTATTCAGTTCTTTGCATAAGTGAATTACATAATGCCTGTAATGCATTATGTTGGCCCAGGGGAATGGATGATACAGTAATCTTACTAGGTCGTGACTCTTAACAACAACTGGAAAATTCAGTTTTATTAAATTTTTATGTGAAATAGCTAGTGATTTTTTTTTTTTTTTTGGTGGTTTTTAATTTTCTGTGAACATTTCAGGGGTCACTGTGGGAATTTTAACCCCTTTCAAAGCCATCTCTTATCCCTAAAAGGACGGGTAAGTCCAGATGAGTAGAGGGAGAGAACCAGACAGTGAGCCCTGAGGATCCTTGATGGGTCTGTGTGCGCCCTTAGGGAGAAAAGCCAGTTGGTTGGACTGTCCTGGACCCCAGCAGGAAGTTGGGGGGAAAGGAGCTCGGGCTTGGAGGGGGAGAGTAAGTGTGCCGCAGAGACTGTGCATCCGCCCTCTCGAGCACTGCCTGGTCCCTGGAGCAGGGGACTTTGAAAGTGACGCTCGGGGAGATGTCACAGCGGCAAGATTTGGGGGATGGCAGGCGGCCTTGCCCGCCCGCTGCTTCCCCGCGGCCCCCGCCTGCCGAGCCTGTGCAGGGCCGGGCCTTGCGCTGCTGGGGTGCGCGCTGCTGTGTGGCCTTCGGGGGGCTCCTCCTGCAAGGACGCGCCTGGTGCACGCGTGGGGAAGGTGGGCACATGCTGCCTTCAGCCCAGACGTGCTGCAGAGGAAAGAGCCCGGGCCGGGCGCTGCTGGTGGTTGAGGGCTCAGGGAAGGACTTCTCTGGAGGACATGTGTGCGGGCACTTGAATGACAGGAATGACAGGAATGGAGAGCCAGCCATGTGAAGACAACTTTTGTAGTGGCCCCAGGTGCAAACAGGCCGTGAGGGTGGGAGCGTGAGGCAGGCGGGAGAAGGCAGGGCCGGGGCAGGCGGTGCGCTGGGCCTGCGGCCCACGGTGAGTGGGGGGCGCGGGACAGGCCCGGGAAGGGGCAGCCCTGCCCTCGCGCTGCTCGGTGCGCCTTTTCCCGCCTGCCCACTGGCCTGCCCTGAATTTCAGCCGGTTCAAGCATTAAGCCTGGCTCCTCGGGGGCCTCTGTGGTGGCTGGTGATCTTTAGCGACCAGGAGAAGAGCAAAGTGCTCTTTCTGTTCGTCTGACCGCTCTGTTCATTTTTGATGGTTTTCCAAACCAATTTTCCTCCTTGGTAATAGACTTTCTTCTGGATATAAACCCTTGAAATCGTATTGCTGTTTTAACTACTTCTGAAAAATCATTAAAAGCAAGTTGCTTTTTCTCTGAAGTTATTTATTCTGTGTATTTGGTTTTTCCCTAATTCAGTTCTTTACTTCAGGTTCTTTTGTTAATCCTAACCCCAGAATATTTTTTCCATTGATTTTTTTTTTTAAGAGACAGTAGAAGAGAGGGATGGGAAGGGAGGGAGGGGGAGAGACAGACAGACAGACATCGATGTGAGAGAGACACATCAACTGGGGCCGGGGAACAGGAAAGAGCCCACAACCCAGGTACGTGCCCTTGGCTGGAAATCGAACCCCAGACCTTTCGTCGCTCGGACCAGTGCTCCACCACTGAACCACACTGGCCAGGGCCTGCCTTTAGTTTTTTCAATGTAGACATGTGACAGTAATTTAAGACCCACCAATCTATTCTTTATGTAGGCTCTTATCTCAAGTAAGAATTATATCTTCATATACTCTAAACTGATGAATTAGCAAGAATCTTTCTCCAGGTGCCTTAATTCAGTGTTTCAGAGTATGTACTCCATGAAAAATTTCCAGATTGCTTAAAATAGTGCAGATTATATAATCCCTATGTACACATCACAGTGCCACTGGGAAATCTTGGCTGTGATTGTTCTGTTTGTGAGTGAATGCTGGATTTTCTAGATTTGTTCAGTCTTGATTATTTCTCTCTAGTTTTAGAATCCACTGATGAATATAGGGGTGCCCTGCCTTTTGTGATTTTAAAATATGTATTAAATTAGTAACCTTCAGCTACATTCAGGTCTGTCACTCATTCCTTTCTTCATTAAAGAAAATCTGAATTTAGATAGGTAAATTAAGGGGTGATGTATTTACAAATTGATGTTTTATCGTAACAGATTCTTAGTAAGGTTTAAATAATCAAATCTTGCAATGCTTTTAGGTCATTATTTGTAGGTGTTTGATTTAATTTGCAGTGTTTGTTAGCACAAAACATGGTATACTTGAAGTTCCTCCTGAGCCGTTAGAGTCAGTGAGTCAATTCATAACTAGGTTAGCTTCACCTAACTTAAGTTTCTGAATTCTTATGGTATTGGGTTTGGCAGCAAATTAAATATTAAAAGTAATTGAATATTGTCTCTAAATTACACCTTTTCAATTTGTAAAATAATTTGGATTTTTAAAACTGAAAAACTTGCTTTATAGTTAAAATAGAACTTAATAGAGAAACTGGTATTTTTTCCCACTTGATCAAAAGTTCAAGAGAAATGCTACTTGGGAGTGGATAGGAGAGGGGTAGGGGTGTTATACAGGTTCATTACCACCGGCGCCAAAAAGTCAGTGGGGTTTTTATTTGCTTCAACTGGTGTTCAGTTCATGTAAAACACACCTTCCTTTTTGCATAGCTGGACTGCATGTGGGCCTCAGGTTTTATTTTAAGGAAAATAAATACTGCTTGCAGCCTTGTGGATTTAGAATCTGTCTCACAGAAGCCTAAATAAGCCTTAGAAGAGGGACAGCGTGCCCCTCTCCCGGCCTGTGCGCTCCAGCCCTAGACGCGGCCCAGCAGAGCTGTGTTTACACAGGGGCCAGGGAGCGGTGGCCGTGGCCGTGGCCGTGGCCGTGGCGGCAGGATCGGTCCATCCCTTCTGTACCAAGGAGTCTGGCACAAGCTCGGTCATTTCAATTGACATTTTAATAATTGAATAGCGCCTTGTCTTCACGCTAGAGCATACTTTGCAATACAGATGTTTCAGGCCGTTGTTACTCGGCTCATGGAGACCTGTAAGTCACTTCTTAACCTTTAAAGGCTGCTTTTACATTTCTGGAATTTCTCGAGTTCTGTTAATGCACTTTGGATTAATCCTTTCTACATGTGGGTTTAAAAAAATATTTTTATGCAATGCAGATGTATTTTTTGTAGGAAATTAGAAAATATTGACACAGAAGAAAAAATTCATTCCCATAACCCACCGTTTTTAGATACATCCTCTCTTTTCTCATAAAATGGAATTATAATTTATTTTTAAAAATGACATCATTACGTGTTGCATCATAAAATTCAGGCTGGGGCTTATCACCTAAGAAGGGTTTATTTGACCTTTGTGTAAGAGATATTTATAAAACAGATGGGAAGTAATTATTAAAGTAAACTGGTTGTTAAAATATAAGGCTGCCCTTCTGAAACACGTGTGCTTTCTTTCCTTCTCTCCCTGCTGCTCCAGGGAGTAAATTACTCTTTATTTAACTATCTTTCCCATGAGACCTTGTTTTACTTTTCTTGGATTCTTCATCGCCTTGTCCCATGCCTGGCAGATAGTAGGAAGGAACCCTGTGTTTGTTGAATGAACCAGACAAGGTACAAACCAATAATGTGAGGGCCCAGATTAATTTCTAGCAAGACCCAGGCCATTAGGAATAACATTAAATTCTTTTTGATGAAGAGGGTAGTATAGGGTACAGCTTTTAAAAAGACTGTTATTTAGGTATTGGGGGACTAGATTAAAAAGTCACCAGATTTCTTTTTTAAAGAGGAATATCTGATACACAACTTTTACAACTGGCTTGTGATTTAGAACTCTGGATCTACCACCCACCCTGAGTATTTTAAAGTTAGTGATAAAAACTGAATTTGCAGCTCAATTATGATGGTCTCACAGTGATTTCAGTATTACGCAATGCCATAGATGTGTTAGGTTTCATTTGACATACATTTAGTCTGCATTTTTACATTAAAAGGTTGGTATGATAAATCACACCAACCTCCTGAATATAAAACAATGTTAGATTCTGTTTTACTGTATATCCTATTTCCTTTTTTATTCTAAATAGACTTGGTTACCTGCATTCTTGAATTCTGTACAGGGATCTGTTTGGCCCACAGCTAGTTGCATTTATACTTTTAAGTCATGTCATTCCTCCCACCATGGGCTAGAGGTGGTAAACTTTCGTTGATGTGTTTGATTTTTTCCCCCATTAACAGTGGTGGATTTATTTTTGGGCTTACAAGGAAAGAATCAGACTTGAGAGTCAGACATATCAGTTGAATTACACTCTGCCACCCAACCCATAGGAGTAGGAAAAGCAGAGCAACAGTGGTTATGAGTGTGGACTGTGTGGAGCTAGTAGCCAGGTTTTGCATCTTGCTACTCGATAACTAGTTGGGTAACTTAGGGCAACTACTTAACTTTTGAGTCTTAAACGAGTTAGTAATGTAAAGTTCTTGGGTGGCTAACTGGTAAGGGAATGCAATAATTAATTTGATGATTAATATATTACTGTTATGATGAGTAAGTGACTTTAGGGACTTTTCAGGTATAACCCTCGGCACTTATATATGGAAAATGAGGAAAGACCACCAAGTTTACAGAATAATTGTGAGCGTTAAACAGCGGGGCATATCTGCAGCATTTGCTGAGTGTGTGTCCAGTAAATACAAGGCAGTAAAAGTGATGAACATTAGTTTCTAAAATATTAAACAAACTGCTAGGAACATTGCCACTGACATGGGAAGTGTTTCCTTTGAATTTCAATGTCCCCAAAGGCTATCTTGTGTATGTGGTTTTATCCAGTGAATATGTGTTCAGATGATAGTTTTGATACCCAAGGATGATCCCCTTCAAGAGAGCTTATCCACGAAAACCCTCATTAACAGTATTAATTATTCTGACATGGAAATCAGAACTTGGAATCATTTCTCACAGAGCCTGAAAAGGTGGTTTCGCAGAGCTTGCTATGGGAATGACTTTTCACAAAGTTAAAGCAATCCCTGGACTTGAAACATGATGCTTAAAATCTGATTATGAACTTAATTAATGTTAAGTTCTAGTGAGTTTGTAAGTCAGAAAGCTTCCTCAGCTAATTTTAAAGTTATTGCAACAATTTTGATTGAAAGAGCTGACAGATCTACATTTTAATTAAAATGATTTAAACAGGCAGTCTGAATAATGAAAAAAAACAGATTGACAGTTGCTATTATAAAAAACTTTCCTTTTAATGATTAACTTATGACCTAATTCTGGGCATTATAATTATAGAATTTCCTAGAACCAAAACTTTGTAAGTAGCTTCATATATAAGTACTTTTGGAATATTAAAATGTCGAAGCTGTCAGAATATCTGTTGTTAAACATCTACTCAGATTGAACGAAACAGATACATACTGGGAATGGAACTATATCTGAGATTCAAAGGGAAAATAAAACAGGAAGGTTATACTAACAAAACTTCTGAGGCACTTGATGGTACCTTTTATTTGGCTTTTTATTGTATGCATTTTAAATATGGCTTAAAATGTATTCTTCTAGAAATCTACAGATTTAAAAAAATTTAGTTTATTAGGGTGACTTTCTTTATTTCCCCTTCATCACATTGTTTATCCTAGGCCTTTTTTTACCCTGTGTGTGTTTGAGGGGTTTTTAAATTTTGCAATGGAACTAAACAGAACTACGGTCATACTTGTACACTTTTATAAAGGTTTACATTTTTTCGCTCAGTTTGTGTATCACTGACATTCTTCTGTGTGATTAATATACACATCTTATTTTAAAGCTGTATCTTAGGCACCATTGTACGTTAAACCAGCCCCCTTTTCTCTAGATACTATGGAATGTGCTTAATGTCCTGATGGCACAGAACAGCAAGGTTTCTGCCGCATCGATACCTTACCCAGATCCCCAGATGTTGGGGAAACAACAAAACCAGTTTTTCCCGTCTGGTAAATACAGTTTTCCATCCCATTGAAGTTCGGAGCTTTCCTCTGGAAGCTGCAGCCTGTGTTCGGTTGCTGTCATGCTCCTCGCCATTAGGAGGCACAGCCAGAGCCCCGGAGGTGTCACGGCGGGCTGTCTGGGTGGAGCCGGCCCTGTGCGATGGAACCCCGGTGCCACCGCTGCTGAACTCGGTGACTTGGGGCGAGTCGTCCAGCTGCTTTCTCAGTTGTAAAACAGGGATGATCATAGTGCTTCTTAGAGTTGCTGTAAAGATGAAATGAGTTCGTATGTGAGAGGTGCTTAATATAATGTCTGGCATGTCATGAGCTCCGTATATGTATTTGCTGTTGGATAATGTCATCACCATCATCGTTTCACTGAGCTTGCTCTGCTCCCAGTCTCAAATGTTTCTCCCAGAATGACACTCATGGCAGGTCTTGGTTTGGGGAGGTTGTCTCATGGTAGTAATTGGTACCATGCCTTTGGTTAAACTGGAGAGGTGATTTTCCAACGGAGTTTACTTGGTTTTTAGCTGTAAGAGGGCAGAGAGGTAGGTGTTTCTTGAACTGTGCGGTATATGAGTAGCTGCCTAGCTGTTCGCTTAGCCCGTGAGGAATGCTTCTTAGTTGACTTTATTCTACATATCTTTATTAAAATTATCAAAAGCATAGGATATTTACCTTATGTTTGTGGTCTCAAGCATTTTAAAATTTTAATTACACATACCTGAAGCATTAAAAAATTAATTGTACATTTCATTCTATTTTTAAAGTACTAGAAGTTTTTGCAGAGAATTTTCCTCTGCAAAATAAGCCATTAAACATGACTGTATTTTCCATATGTTTTATGATTATCAACACCAGCAAAGGCAGTAATAACATCTTATATACTTGAGGTGAAAGGAAATATAAAGCTTTTATTTGAGTGCTGAAAGTGTTTCTCTGTCATTTTCTAAGTGGACTGGATAGCCATTTTAGAGTCTTAAATGCCTTCAACTTAACACAGACTCTTATCTCATTTATTCCTCTAATTTAGTCAACAGTAGCAACATAATTTTGCCAACTGATGGCAGAAACATTAAATATAACATGTTTATATTATATTTTACTGTCCTTATATTTCCTAAGGAATTAAAGGGTTTTGATGTATTAGATAATATTGCATGTTAAATTAATGTAGTAATTTTATTAAAGAGTGGTTAAATTCCAGAAATCTCACTTTATATATCACACACACACCCTGTATGTAACATGGTGTATATCAGAAAAGTGGGTAGGGTTTATAGCAAATTGTAAGTTGCCAGGTCGTTGCTGATTATGAGTATTCTGGGGTTGGAGTAGCTGAAGAAAGACTAAGATTTTGTTGAAAGCTTTGGCACCAGGACTTGATAGGGGGCCAAGGCCTGTTAAACAAAGAAAATAGGAAAATTCCAGGAAGAAAGGTGTTCTGTGGCCATGGAAATTTGAGTCAGTTAAGTTATTTTTGGCAGAGAGGTGGCTACATATAACTTTATTTTTGCCCTAGAAATTGCTATGTTGAAAGCATCTTGCTCCACCCGTGTCAGTTAGAGGGAGGCTGGCTTTTCCTGTTCAGGGACAATTTGAGTTAACAGCATTAGACATCAGTGGTGGGTAGTAGAAATTAGTTATTTGTTGAAACCTTTATTAACCTTTGGACCACTTACTGGAGCACCTAATATTGTACCTTATAACCTTTCAATCATCAGGCTATAGGAAGACAGCATGAGTCCCTGTTTAATTAAATATATGAACATTAATGAATACTTTTAGAAAGAAATTTTGTCCTGAGCTAGATTTTCAGCGACATTGGCCAAGCCCTTTGAACAATTATACTGTTTTTTCTTCCTTCTGTCTGGTTTTTCCACTGTATTCACATTTAAAACCAGTTTCCATAGTGACATCTGGTGGTGGTTTTGGAGTCCTGGAGAGTATGTTTGGAATGATAAACATTTTTACTTCATAGCTCCCGATTTCGGGTTCTTTCCATTTTTTCATCTTATTAACGACTTTTTCCTGTGAATGTCTTCATTGTGTTCTTGAGATTGGAAAGCTAGGCATTTACTTCTGTAATGTTTCATTAAAGCAAAGACATGATTCCTTATAAACATGACTGGGAAGTCTATATAGCAAGCTTGTGTATACTTCTGTGCTCAAAATATACAATAGAGCACAATACATAGAATCACGCAGCAGTTTCCTACCCTAACTACTGCTTGTGCACTATAACCTGGTGGTGTGTCATTTCTGCTTCTCACTGCATTTTTCTCTGACAACACTGATGTTCTTCTTGTCTGGCTGGAGGGAGTTTGGAAAGCCTGGGCTTGTCACCTAGTTGCCTCCTGTAGTTTCAGACAGTAAAAGAGGAAATGAAAAATAGGAGTAGAGATGGCGGGAAAGGAGGTAAGATATTTGAAGGAGGGAGGCCTCAGAGTTTGTATATGGGTGTATATAAGATGCAGTATTATTGTGGGTATGTGTTAAAGAGAAATATACTTAAAATTAGAGCTTAAATAGGTAAAGGTGTTGTTGGTTTCTTAGGGAATTGCTTCAGGAAAAGTGAATTTATGACTCAGTGTGCAAAAAAGTAAGTTACTGAAAGTTGGATGGTAGCTCATGGATTGAGTGAGAGAGGAGTGAGGGAGTTTTGAGAACGAACCCAGTGGGTTGATGGGTTCACGTCCAGTGATGACCAGGTGCCAAGTTTGTGTTGGTTTCCTATGTTAAAGGCACTAATTAGAAATCTTCATAATACAATTTTGAAAAGTTGTTTCCGTTTTATGAGTTAAGTTTATGCTGAAGTTACAGAGGAAATCCAGCTATAAATGCTAGTTGTGGCTTTAGGAAGGACTGGGAACAGAAGTGTAGGGATTAGGACTTAAAACCGGATCCGTGTGAAGAATGGTTGGGTTTCTGATGAGCCCTGATTGAGCAGGTGCCTCGCTCTGGAGTCTGGAATCTGTATGTGTAATTTCCTGAAGTTGGGCAAAACATTCCAACTTTCTTTAACAACAAGAGAGCTGCCCTGAGGATTTCTAAGGGGTTCCCAGTCTACAGTTCTTGACTTTCAGATGCTAGTCTTTCTGTGCAGATTGTCTAGTCTGTTTCTAGCCTCTCCTAAACTTGACTTCTCTTCCTGGGTTCCAGATGGGAGCTCAGTGTAGGGCTTCAGCTTGTTCTTGGGGGTCAAGGGGGGTTATATCTTGTGACTGAACAGACAGATTAAAAAGCAGAACACACAAAGCCTTGCATATGTATGTCCTTTCCCCACCTGCTTTATGCTTTTGGTATAGTGCCTAGAATTAGGATGTACAGTTAGAATAGTGCTTAGGCACCAGACGCTGCAACTCTGTGGCCAAGCAGAGCCCTTGGATCTTCTCTCCTTTAGTGTCCTTTAAGTGCGGGGAGGACTCTTATTTCAGCTGTTGAAAACTTGTAGCCTCTCATCATGGCTGTTGTCCCCCTCCCCCCATGGTCTCCAGCATCCTTGGTGCTGTGGGGTGTGTGACAGTGATGCTGCGGCTAACGATGACAGTCTAGCCCAGTGATTTTAAACCAATGTGCCGCAAGAATTTTGAAAACGTACAGTACCTGACCCGGCCGGGTGTGGCTCAACAGTTGAGTATCGACCTGGGATCCAGGAGATCAAGGTTTGATTCCTGGTCAGGGCACATGCCTGGGTTGCGGGCTCGATCCCCAGTGAGGGGCGTGCAGGAGGCAGCCGATCAATGACGACTCTCATCATTGATGTTTCTCTCTCTCTCCCTCTCCCTTCCTCTCTCTGAAATCGATAAAGATATATTTAAAAAAACCCTGCTCTCTTGCCCAGCTGGGGTGGCTCAGTGGTTGAGCATTGACCTATGAACCAGGAGGTCACAGGTTCGATTCCTGTTCAGGGAGCATGCCCAGGTTGTAGGCACAATCCCCAGTAGGGGGCGTGCAGGAGGCAGCCGATCAATGACGACTCTCTCATCAATGATGTTTCTGTGTCTCTCTCCCTCTTCCTTCCTCTCTCTGAAATCAATAAAGATATATAAAAAACACACAAAACACTACCTGACCATTTAGTCAGGGGCACTGACCCCCTTTCCCTTGGATTGTCAAATAAAAAAATGACAACAGCCAACACAAAATAGCCATCTGGTGTGAAGGAATCAAAATTATACCTTTTTTTATTGTCAGATTGGCAAAAAATATATTTTTTGGTGTGCTGCAGAATTTTAGTAATTAGCTTGGGCCCCATGAGATGAAAAAGGTTGAAAATCGCTAGTCTGGCCCGATGGTGAAGACCCTGAGTTCTGGAATCAGTCTGACTCAGATCCCAGCTCAACCAAGTCAGTGTTGACCATGGATTTGTTTCTTGAGCTCTAAAGCTTGGGCAAGTGGATTACTTTAAGCTTCTGCTTTCACCTTTATAAAGCTGGGATAAAAATCATACAGTTTTGTGTTCTTTAAGCGATTTAATGCATGTAAAGCCCCTAGTGTAGTCCTTGGCATACAGTAAGTATTTGTATTATTAAATTATCATAAATTCAGAAAGTATACTTCATTAATATGACTTTGAGCATTTTGGTTAGAAATTATTCAGTATTCCCTCATTCCCCTTTGACAGTCAAAATTTATTTTATAGTCACCTGTAAGTTTCATTAAATAGTCTTGTTCTTTTATGAGCATGTAGTAATTAAAATACATCACAACATAACTATCATAGCAATCACTATACATTATGAAAATATAGTCTATGAATTAATGAAATATGAACCTCTAAGCATCTTGCTATGCATATTTAGTATTTAAATTGCTAATTAGTACAGTCTTAGTTTTCTTCCATATTTGAGTAGAGCCACTTTGCTCTCTCACTTTTACCTTCATTAGTTTCCGGAGATTACCTGAAATTCGGAAACTTCCCCCGAGGAGGTCACGCCAAGAAGGCTGTGGCTGCTCCCCCAGGGCCTGTCGCAGCAGAAGGCACCCCACCCACAACTGTTCCGTGCAGTCTGGACACTTTCACACCAGACTCAGAGTGGAATTTGATGGAAAAGAAAGAGCTGGCTGCCAGTGGTTTAAACCTCATAGTACACTTTCATTTTACAGTTTTCTCTTCCACCCAGACACTAGGAAAAGCTATTCTATATGCGCAAACAATTAACACTCCTCCTGAATACTGACATGTTAAGAAATGGACAAAATACGAGGTTCAACTAGACTTCTCAGAGTTTTCACATTCAATTTTGTGTGCTACACTTTTGTCTCACCAACAGCAGGACTGACGATATTTGCTGGCGCTGCAGCCAGAATGTGTCTGAACTCCAGCTCTGCCATTTACTGTGACCCCAGGAGCATTCCTCCTCTCTCTTAATCCCAGGTTTGCATCCATGATATGTAGGCAGGTTGGATGGATTAAATAAGGTAATGCCTGTAAGACAGTTATCACAAGGTTGGCATACAGGAAGCTGAACAAATCTGGGTCCATAATTACTGTTGTCATTTAAGGCCTACAAATCACGGTTCGAGGGACACAATTTACAAAAGTGGATGATAGCAGCACGACCTGTTTGAGGATTAGA
Source organism: Miniopterus natalensis (assembly GCF_054644295.1). Taxonomy (NCBI): domain Eukaryota; kingdom Metazoa; phylum Chordata; class Mammalia; order Chiroptera; family Miniopteridae; genus Miniopterus; species Miniopterus natalensis. The sequence continues at coordinate 8,773,441 of NC_142082.1, read as the reverse complement.
ACTGGAAGGAGGTGAAGACAAGCACCATGTACCTGCCCTCTTGAAATTTTCTAATAATCCTTCACCTGCTAGGTGAATTCGTTTGCATTTTAATGACATGGCAGAACACAAGAGGGGCCTGTGTGCGCTCATTTGTTAACATGCGATCCTAGGGGAGAGAACGCCTGGTATTCCCCGACTGCCTTCATCTATCCCTCCGCTGATGGGAATGAGGAGACATTGAAACTGGAAAAGATTATTTTCTCTTGGTTGCTAAGGGCACTCATCAAGCTAAAACATACTCTTTTACTAATTTAGTGAGCAGAGCACATACACTATGCTTGGACCAAAGAGAAAGGAAAACGTGTTTGAGTTTATCTGATGGTTGTCTCTGCTACATAGACCAGTTAGCTCGTTTTTGTTTAAGAGTTCTGAGATTCTATTCCATGTTTCTATGAGTAGTATTCCAGATCCATTTATAAATTTAAATATTTGCTTATTTGAGGTAGTTAATAGGAGAAAAATCTCATTTATTTTGCATATTAGGTAATATGTAACACTCCCCAAAAGATTTATAACTTATAAATAGCAAACTTACTAAATATTAAAATGTGAACTAGATTATCATAAAATGAATGTTTATTGCTATTCACAAGCTTATAATTACTCTCACTTCATTAATTCTTAGCAACCTTTGAAGGAGAATTGCATTAAATGGGAAATTTCAGTGATTCAAGAGTTGTAGGATTTTCAGAGTCCAACATGGACCATTGTGTTGAACCCTAAAAGCAGTACTCGTTCGGAATGGTTAATGCACCAGAAAAAAATGCAGTGATATGTTTTGGGAACGCCGAAGGACATGATTTGCCTAAGAGAAATGGATATTTTCACTGTTCATCATCCTGAGAAGAGGTTAATCCTGGGATCAAGTGAGATTTTGACTAATTTCAGTGGCTGGGCTGAAACCATACACTCACACCTTCTTCTTTGTAATTATATAATTCCACCTTTTTCCCAGTTGACTTAATGAGATATGTGTCCTAGTTTGGGTCTTAATTGAGGACTTTTCTGTACCAACTCCAGTTAAGGTATCTATTCATTTTTGTTCATTCATTTAAGGAATAATTAGTGGGCTTTGGGTAAAGTGCTGGGTGTACTAATATTTGAAAAACATGTGGCCTCTGCCCTTTTGGAGCTTATGGTGTAAGGGGGAGAATGTATATTTTTAGCACACTGGTTGTCCTGCCATGTGCTTATGATTAAAAGAAACCCAGGCTTTCAGTCCACAAGTGACCTGAGCAGTCCCGTACTCTGGACTTTGAAAGGCTGTCCTCTGTGTTTCTTAGCTGCTGTGCAGGGTGTGTCTGCCAAACTAAGACTGTGTGGAGGAGCGTGGCTCCAGCTGCCTCCACTAAACTGGAGCAGGGGCCCCACGAGCGCAGCTGGGGAGCAAGGGTGCTAGATGGTGGGGACTCCGATCTGGGCCATGGCTCTGGTCTTGTCTCTGGCTCCCTGATTCAATCTAGAAAAGTCACCAAATCTTAACCAACCATGAATTTCATCCTTGGAAAAGCAAAGTATCGGGCCATTAGGTGATCTCTGAGTACCCATCCATCTCACTGGGTGGTTCTGAGACTTAGATGATACTGGTGAAGCGCTTCACATAGCACCTGGCACCCAGTCCTAATAATGACAAATACCTTAATAGCCAGTGTGATGTACCAAGTCGCGTTCTGATCATTACGTGTGTGTGAGGTCATTTAATCAACCTCAGGGGAATGGACTGTCATTGTCTCTGTTTCATAGGAAGGGACACAGTCAGAGAGATTAGCTAACTTGCTTCAGGTCACATAGCTGTGACACGTAGCGCCCAGTAAATCAGAGTCGTCACTGCGGTTGACACTTTCTCAGCGTGGCTGTTTTCATCGCCGTTGGCCCGCTACTTCATGTCTTCCTTCTTTGTCCCCAGGCGTCATAGAGACTTCAGATCGCCTGGACCGCGAGTCCACCTCCCACTACTGGCTGACGGTCTACGCCACCGATCGGGGCGTTGTGCCTCTCTCGTCGTTCATCGAGGTCTACATCGAGGTGGAGGACGTCAATGACAACGCGCCGCGGGCCTCGGAGCCCGTTTACTACCCAGAAGTCATGGAGAACTCCCCCAAGGATGTGTCCGTGGTCCTCATCGAGGCACTGGACCCGGACTCCAGCTCTAGTGACAAGCTGACGTACAGAATCACGAGTGGAAATCCACAGGGCTTCTTTTCAATACACCCTAAGACAGGTACGTGTTAATAGGACTGTGTGAAATGTTCTTGTGTGTGCTCTCCCGACGGGAAAGTTTAAGTTCTGCTTTTCTTTAGTTTTTAATAAATTATTCTGTGTCTGAGTTATTCCAAACAGGTCTCTTGCCAGATGAAAATTTAATCCAAATGTGGTTTTTCTTTGAATTTGCTTTTGTAAAGCTATTTTATGATTTTGCTCATTAGTAGAGTTTTTCACTTGCAGGTTAAAAAGCAACCATTGTTTCAGTAATAGCTCCTAAATTAGTGATATATCTTAAATTTACTGCAAATTCTACAGCTGTGAAGTATTCCAGTTTTCTTAATGACCTCTTATGAAGAATATCAAAAGAGTTTTATTTCACAGTTCGCAGCAGTTCTGTTGTTGTTAGGTTGTTTGGAATTTTCCCACAAGCAGTCTCTGTAGCAGTAGGGACCAGGAGTCAGCTGTTTTCAGATGGGGAGCAGTGACTTTCTTGAACTGGTCCTCAAGTCTTCCTCTGTTTTCTCCTCTCAATGTCTCACCCCCCACTTCTAAGCAGAAAGCCTCTTGACTCTAAAATCCTCTTCCAAAGTCCTTACAAACATCTAATCTTTGTTCTTTTACATTGGACAGTACATCTACCTTCTCAGTCCTTGGTTTGCTTTTTTATTATTTTGCAAAGAGCTTCCCCGTAGCTGCCGCCTGTGTGATGGAAGCTGGCGACCACTGATGCACCCAGCGCGTCACCTTTGGACTCCTGCTCTGCGGTTTCTTGATTAGAGTTAAAACAAGAACCGCCATTGGATGTTGAGAGGACAGTTTATTTGTAAGAAAATAAAACTTCTTATCAAATAGATAGCTGGCCTTTGAACCCAGACATTTCGGTGACTCAGTACTTTTCTGTAGCATCTCATTAGGAATTCTCAGGGAGGTGAGTCACTGTAATTTGCATGCCTCTGTCATGGTTTTGCTTATGTCCTTCCTTATTCTAGGGAGCCCGCCTGTTCAGTTACTGGGTTTTCTGTTTGATGTATGTCAAGAAAATATATACAGAAATCAAAATTAAAAAAAGACATTCTCAGCATCCTTAGCAATCTTTGTTGTTCCTTTTTTTGGTATCATTTTATTTCACAATTTCCTTTGTTGAACTTAAAAGAAAGCAATCCTTAAGGTGGAAAGAATCTTGAGTTCAATATTCGAGTCCCCAAATGTCTATAAAAAGATTCCTAATAGAGAGTGCGCATGTGTGTAATATCTGTCTTGAAAGGTATGTTAAAATGTTAGTTTTAAACCTTTTGTCAGCATATTTCAACCTGGCATTCATAGAGACTGTCTTTCTTGATAGTTAAAAGTAAACATAAATCTAAGATGGATTTTGAGTGTATTAGGATTTACTTTTACTTTGAGATAGTCACCTGTTTGGCAAGAGTCTGATGTGCTCCTCTGATGGAGCATAGGAGGGAGGTATGGAGTCATAGAAAACCAGCAATTGAATTTTAAGAGTGATTGAGCCATATAAGAATTTAATTGTATAGAAGAGAAATGGGGCCTGAGAGTTTTTTCTTTTGGAAGCATTCAGGGGCAGGGCGCAGGACCCTGAGCCTATGGAAAAGGGCTGGAATTAAGAGATTATACAAGAACATGAAGACCTGACACAGCATCTCTGAATGATTAATAAAAGGCCTGTTTAAGCAACGTCGTTGCATACTCTTTTTACTGCACATGTTCAGCCTTCTTTTTGTGAAATCAGCTGAAAGAAAACTAAGAGCTAAAAAATCAGCTATAAAATGTAAAAGAAGAAAGATTAGAAATTAATAAGAATTTTGAAGGAACAATTTGCCTGAAAGCAGGGGACAGGGTGTCGCAGGCCTTGGGAAAGAGAGAAATCTAAAAGTCAAAGCCTTGAGGTGGTAGTTCAAGAATGTAACATAACAACCCCTTTTTAAAAAATGTTTGATGGATTAGACTTTAGCATGTTTTTATTTTTCTTACGGTGTCTTTTAGATTAGGCTAACTTCTCTCTTGAAGAGACAGGCAGGAAAGCCATAAATGGCCTTTGGAATGTCGGAGCAAATACAGGTCTGGACTTAATGTATATTTGAGGAGAAAGAGAAAGAAGAAAGAAACTTAAGGAAATTCCATGCTAGAGCTGTTGTGGGTGGGGAGCCTTGAAGCCTTGGCTATCTCGGTGCCTCTGAAATAATGGTATCACTGCTGCGTTGTTACGGCTAGTGCCTATGGGATTAGTGTGGCATTGCCACTCCCTTTACATCCCTCTGTCCTGACGACGCTTGGAAGACGTGTCTGCAGAGACATCTTATCATCAGGACGCACGTGCTACCCCTGGGTAGGAGGCACACGCATCCTGCTGCCAGGACAGCAGAAGATTCACGGGGATTGCAAAGAGGGTTTATTTTCTTATAGGTTGAAGGCAGATGGCAGTGCAGAATAACTATAGTTAGTTACGCAGGCATATTTGTGAAGTATATTATAGACTCTATGGTTAGTAAAGAAGTCTGATCGCTCCGTGAGTCCCCTAATGTCTCTTATGATCAAGAAATAACCATATTTAGCATGGGCATTGTTATAGAATATTCTGAATACACTTTCACAGGGTCTGTCTCTAGATGACTGTGTTCCCTGAACTCAGCAGGAAATTTGGGCATGATCTTCAGGGTCCAAAGTGTAATGCTTCAAAGAATACTTCTGGAAACTTTCAAAGCAGACTTACTGTTAATGGGTAGGTCAGGATTATGGGAGGCCAGATTGGGAAAGCTGATGAAAGACAGTCTGGTAGAGAAAGTTCCCATGATTTACTGACCCAGAACACCACCTGGAGATCTTAAATCATGTTCCTTAATAATTAGTGGCTGAGGGAGAAAATTACTGGGCTGGAAATCAAGAGGGTTGGGCAATAGTGAGGCTTTACCTCTGGGATCCTGGGGAAACTGGCTTCCAGGCGCCTGCATTTTTGTGATCAGTGATTGTGTGTGCACGCCTGGTCAGTAAGGCACCTGCGTGCAGAGTGCAGCGCGCTCAGAACCGCTTGTGGGAAAGATTCCAGAGCCTCTCTCACTTGCATATGTGATGTTTGCTCTGTTAACTATACAGAAGGTAATATATTTGTGCATCTCCTTTGGATAAACAAATCTGATGAAGTAAAATGAGCCGAACTTGCTCCTCAGTGGGGAAGATAAATTTAGGACCCTGGGGATTGTCCGGCAGGCTGGAGAAAGCCTACATTCATTGCCATTGAGATCATGTGTTTATGCATCAAGCGTATGCCGAGCTTCTGCCCTGCATGCAGCATGCTAAGAGATGCTGTGGACGTTGGTCTGCGTGGGTGAAAGAGCAGAGAGAAAGGTGGGTGTGCGATCGATAGTGCGGGACAGGCTCTAATGCACACCTTTGGAGGAAGTGGGGCCGTGCCTCACGGTGGGGGACACTTGGAAGGAGTGGCAAGTTAGTGGCCAAGAGACACAGTTTAACGGGTGTCTGGGAGAATGGTTACCTTTGATGGAAAACCTTAACTCCCAGAGTAAGGGTTAAAGGGTGATATTTGTGATTTTTATAAACAGTGACCTATTTTCAAGGGTCTCCATGCAGTCCCTTGGAACATTTTGTATAAACATGAGTCCAGTGACCTCACGAAGTCACTTTGGAGAAGAGAAATCTCCACAGCACCCCTTTCTCCTTGTGTCATAATGTGGCAAAACATTTAAAAAACAAAACAAAATCTTCCTGGGACTGGATGTGATCATCTGAATTTTGGGTTCTAAATGACAAGCTTGAATGAACATTTTCGAACGTCTTTTATCTTTTCGCCAAAGTTTGTGTGCTTGAATGTGGTGCCAGGAACTGTCTTTCTGCTCCTCAGATGGTTCTCATTATATTGTTTATAAGCAGGATGATGGGCGGTTGTTTTCCAGGGTGTACAGGCCGAAGAGACTCGATCCATTTCCCTTTCCTGATACACGCACAATTTTGTTGACACCAGAATTTTGTCTAACATTTTTATTGTTTGATTACATCCAATATCAGTTAGGGTAAATTTGTTTCTTTTAATATAAATTGTGCAGTTGCTCAGGGTGGGAGACAGATAAGGGTGCAGAATGTTAGATTGTCTGAACCTCCACAGCCCCAGCCCCTGCAGGCAAGCGCGTCACAGCTTCGTTTGTGGTATGTCAAGGACAGCGAAGGGGGGGCGTCCCGAACAATGGGGACCAGTGTGCTTCACGGTTTCATTGTCTACAAGTGGCCTCGGGAAACTGAAGTGACCCTCACAAAGCCTCTTCTTAGTCAGTGTTTTCAATTTTAACTTTGGAGGAGTGATATGCTGCTTATACTTGGCAGATAATTCTGCAGTGTTAACTTTAGAAAAGACCAATGTTTTTTTCTCTTATCTGTGTGTTTGGTATTTTCCATGTTTAGGACACAAAGCAATTATTGCTTTTTATTTTTGAAAACTTTTATTGACGTATAATTGACATATAGTAAATTGCACATATTTAAAGTCTGCAGTTTGCTCAGTTTGGGCATAGCTATGAAACTGTGAAACCATCCCCACAGTCAAGCAGTGAACATAGTCATCGCAGTGTTCCCTCTTCTCTCTGCCCCCGTCCCCAGGCCACCCCTAATCTGCTTTCTGTCCCTGAGTATTAGTCTGCATTTTCTAAAATTATAGATAGATGGACACAGTGTGCACTCTCTTCGTGGTGAAGCTTCTTGCAGGGGGCATATTTACTCTTTGAGATTCACACATGTTGTCGTGAGTCCCATCGTTCGTATGCTCCTTTCTTTCATTGCCGTGTGTCCCTGTGTAGACGGTCTACAGTTTGTTTATGCAGCCACCTGTTGATGGACATTTGTGTTCTGGCCACTTCTTGGCTATTGCAAATAAAGCTACTGTGAACATTTGAGAGTGAGTCTCTGTGCGGACGTGAACTTCCATTTCTCTTGGCTTTCCCCTCGGAGGGAGCAACTGGAAACTGTCTCAGGGCAGTAGGTCTCACCTCCCTCGTTTCCATCTCTCAGGAGTTACCATCCTTCTTTGTCTGGTGTCCCAGAAACCATTATTTCATTTATTTTGTCTGTTTTTTTGTTTGTTTCATGTTGGAGGGTGAGTGTGATCCCCTGGCTAGAAGTGGAAGTTCAGCTGTTGCTTTTTCATCGGGTGTGTTAATAATACTCCAGGTCTCACAGTTGACTGTATGTATACTTACCAGATCTTTACCGTTTTATCCATCTTTTTAGTCCCTTATTCTGAGTTGAGAAATTAATGCTGAAATTACTAAGTTCTAGCTTCTTATGCTTTGTAGAGGACAACTTTGTACAGTGGCCTGTTTTTTATTTGTTTACATGTAGGATAGAGTATTGAATATGGAATTATTTTATGTTCAATATAGGAAATGTTATTTGATTCCAGACAGATTTAGTCACATATGTATATATAATTTCTATGTAGTAATTCCTAAAGCATGGTAAAGCCATAAAATGCTATAGTAGCTAATAGGAATAGTCATCCATAGAAGAGTCCAGTATCATATTGTAACTATTTTTTTCTCAATCAGAGTGAGTGGCATTTTATTGTGGCTGGAACAGAGGCTGAACAAAGTGCAATAGGAAATAGCTACAGCTGCAAACAACTTCCAAGGGTTTCCGGTAACATTTGATAGCTGCAGAGGAAGGAAGTGAAGGTCCAGTCACTTCACAATGGCAGGAATTCATTTTTAAAAAAAATAAGTTTACCTATTTGTACTCTTTTCCCAAAGATATGCAAATATTATAAGGAAGAATCTATAGATTTCTCTTACCTGTTCTCCTGCGTATTAATTTTATAGCGAAGTGTGTTATCCTAAAAGTCTGAAAGAAGTCACATTTTATTCATTCCCTTTTCTCTATCCAGGTTGAAATGATACCTTTTTCTTTTAAATTCTATTAATGTTGAATCCTTAGGATTCAAGTGGTATTCTAGTTTTTTTAACATGTTGCTTAATATCATTTGCTAAAATGATTTAAAGACCAATATTTTAAGATTTTGCATTTAAGTGCCTAAGTGCAGTTACACTTTTTTTTGTCAACATGGGGTTAACCTTAAAAATGGGTTGAGTTTCTTCCCCCTCTATCTCTGCTGCTACATCTGACATTTATAGGAATGATGAAGGCAATTTCCAGTAAGTCACACGTGGCTTTTGATCTTATGTGTATCTTGAGTGTTAATGCCATTAGTTTCCAATAAGAAACAGCTACTAAGATAGAATTAAAGCCAGAGAGAAGTCTAGGGATTTCTGGGTGTAAATTCCCGCCCAGCCACTACCTGTGTGACTTCACTTTGGTCATTTGATCTATTTTATTAGGGTTTTCTCTGGGACTGAAAGTTGGAACTGCATGAGATCTGAGCTCCTTTCCAGACTGGTCGGTCCATGAATAGAATTCCATTTTTGGCTCCAGGCCTAATCCTGCCGGCACCAGGGCTGCAGTGACAGACAATAGCTGCTCAGACGGCCACAGCTGCCAGAAGAGCTCTAGACGGGCTACAGTTAGATGCAGTCTTAGAACAGCACCTAAATAAAGACAGCGCAATGCTGTGGAGTATCTCTGAGCTCATGGCCTAAAGCTCCAAGGGGATGGATGCTGAGTGATAACCGTAGGAAAAATTGAGCGTTCGCCATCTGTATTTTTAGAATGGGGCTAGGGCTAGCGATGCCCAGCCTCCCTGACTCTCTTCCGCAGGTCTGCTTTGCCTTTGTGTTCAGTGCGGGTGCTGGTCTTGCCTGTGTTCGGTGGGCATCCAGTCCGGGCTCAGGCCCACCTGCGTTCATTTATTGTAACCACCATAGAACCAAACACTATACTGAGCGTGTGTGTGGTTGCCGCTTAGTACTTACTTTCCAGTTGACTGTTACAGATTTTAAAAATTAGCGAAATTGACACGATTTCCGTTTTACTTGTTGGAAGAGAGGGTTTAGAAAGTTTGGACGGGAAAGTGCTGCCCTTGGTTTAGTTTCTGCCCTTCTCCTGCCTGCCTGTGGACTGTGGAGCCCTCTGTCCACCTACTGTGCAGGCCTCAGGGCCTCAGCTGTGAAATTGTAAATTCCAGTAAACAGCCTTGTTCCGAGAACATTTTTACTTATTAAAGCTGGTTGGGTACAGATCTGTAGACTAGACCGTCCCATGGTGAAGTGTGGACAGAGTGACATCATGTGCTACGTGGCATCTACAGTTATTGTCTCCTGCTTCCCCGTCTCACTGTGCTTTGCTTACTTTAATAATTTACTTTAAAAATTAGAATGATTATCAGTTCTATTGCCTCCTTTATTTTCCATAGATTTGGTTAGTCCCTGTATTTTTTTTTTAATTTATCTTTATTGGTGAAAGTATCACAGATGTCCCCCTTTTTCCCCATTGATCCCCTCCACCCTGCATCTCCCCCCCCCCCTTTGTTGTTTCTTGAACGTAGTCTTTGTCTTCTACCCACCTCCTTGTTTCTTGAACACTCTGAAAACAAGACTGTCCTAATCACCTGTATTCTTAGTGGACGGCACAAAGTAGCTGAATGCAGACGCCGAGGTAGCTTCACCTGTGGGGCCTGGGACACATTCTCTTTACCTACTGATCCTTTACTACTCGCCTGTATGTGCATTCTACTTTGTGAAGTCTGTTTGATCTCTTAAACTGAGCAGTTTGTTGATGGTTTTTGGTATTGATTTGTAAGAAATGTCAAAGAATACAATTTTCTAGTGAAGCATGACAGTTAACCTACCATTCTCTCTCTCCTTAAATGAACTCTTCTCTAAATGTCTAAAGTGGCCTAGAAAGGCTACGAATAGTTATTAACGATATTCTTAAAACATAGGAAAGTTTGGTTTCTTAGTTTTATATACATTTATGGGGTAAATTTGAACTGCTAATTGGTGAGAAGATACGATATCTATTCTCTCAGCCCACCCACATTTATAATAGTGTTGATCTACAGCAGCAATTTTTAACTGATGAGCTGTAAGAATTTTTAAAACATGCAATACCTGACCATTTAGTCGGGCACTGACCTCTTTCCCCTTAGACTGTCAAATAAAAAAAAAAAAATAACGATAGTCAACACAACCATAACCATCCGGTGTGAAAGAATCAAAATTACAACTTTTTTTTGGTCATGTTGGCAAAAAATATAATATCTATTTTGGTGTGTCACAGAATTTTAGTAATTAGTTTATGTGCCATGAGATGAAAAAGGCTGAAAATCGCTGGTCTACAGAATGGGATGTTTTTCTAGGCCAAGGAAAGAAAGTTTTCTCTTTTCATTTCTATTTTTAATTTAACAGTGCTTCGCAGAAAAGAAAGATAAAGCACAAAGTTACAGAAGCCAGCACTTGCGTGTGCATTTGCCTGCTTTCACTCACAGTTTTATTTTCTAACTTGCATTTTTGGACCTGTTAAATGAATACTGATTAACTATTGTCACCCCCCCCCAAACCTGTTAACTTTTATATAAGCCACAGCTCGGAGTTTATGGAGCATTGAAATACCATAATGCAATCAATTAAGCAGTGTGTGGTGCAATGGGGAGGGGAAAAAAACCCTCTCCTCTGGGTCTGGAAAACTACATTCTAATCCTGGCTTTGACAGTGACTTACTGATGACCTTGGAACAATTTCACTTCTCTTTGGCTCAGATACCTGAGCATCTTAAAGGCTACTCTGCAGTTTGGAAATATTGTCCTGTTTCTAATAAGCATATGTCTTTCTGGGATTTAGTAATAAACATTACAGATGAGCACAGATGTTTAAAATAGAGAAATGGATGCCCTATGGTAGGCTGTTTAATACCTTCAAGGTTAATAACATGTGCCAGTATATAGGAAAGACACACACTGGGTTCATTTTTGAAATGATGTTTATCACAGAGGTGGGGGTGGGCAGGGGTTAGCGGGGCTGCGACGTGAGAGGAGGTTGGAATGCGTCGCGCGTTCTGGCTGGACCGGGAGGGTGGGGGGTTGCCCGGACAGCGTCTGGGGACGGTGAGCTCCCAGGTAGGTTTCTGTAAGGCGGTGTTGCCCCTTCGGACCACCGCCCGCCTGGCCTGTTCCCGCTTCATCAGGAAACTTCGTTTTCTCTTCAGCGTTGATTTTGTATGAAAGTCCCAGAAGCACTGATGTCCCGCTTCTCGTGGTTCACTACCTTGTGCCAGCTGTGGAGGAGGCACAGCCTGTCTCTGGGGCTGGCATTAGGGCAGAGAAAGGAGCGACGCAGGATTCCTTTCAGTGGGAGTGTGTAAATCTGGAGAGGGCCGGCCGTCTGTCTGTCTGTCTGTCTGTCTGTCTGAAATAGCGCACACGCTGGTGAGCTGTCTCACGTGTCACCTGCGTGTCACTGGCCGCGCTAGGCTGGCGGCTGGTGTGGGTTAGCCCAGGTGAGGTCCTGCCCCTCAGTTTGCAGCCCCCACTCGCCCGCTGGGTGCTGGCCAGGGAAGCGGGCTCCTCTTACAGGAGGGCCTCCGCCAGCCTCCTCCCTGCCTCCTGGCTCCCGCTCCTCCGGAGGTGGAGGAGGGCTTCCCTCTTTAAAACCCCCTGCCCTGGCTTCAGGGACACAGGGCTCTGTTCCAGCTGTTGCTGCGCGGGCTTCTCCATGGTTTTCTGGACATCGGTGGCCCTTCCTAGGACTGGGCCACCAATCTCTTTACTTCCCGGTAGGCCTGCCGCTCTCTTCTTCCCGGACTCTTCTGCACTGTGGCCCGACGCAGATCCCTGTGTCTGCCTCGCACAATTCCCATCTGTGCCTCTAAATGTCAGTCCGCCGGACGCCACTGTCACCTAGGTACCTGCCGCAGGGCCTGACACATGCTGCCTGTGAATGCATGTTAAATGGTTCTCTTTTAGCTGATACATATGTAAGCTGTAAGATTGTGTCATTATTTACATATTTTAAATTCTGCTCTTTTATAGTTTTAAGGAATTCACATGCTCACACATTTAAGCATTATTTTAGAGCAATAGAGATACAGCAGTGTAACCAAGATTTACACGAAAGACAAAGTGTGGTCCCACCGGCTTTGCACTGTATAAAAGGAGACTTTCACATGAGCGACTGTCCTACCGGGGGTGTTGTTATGACAGAGGGAATGAAAGAGCTTGGAGGGCCCGGCTGTGGGACCCCAGGCTGAGCCAGTCAGGGAGGGAGGCCTCAGAGACCACGGGTAAGCTGGGAGGTGAAGGCGTGGATAGGGGAGCTGGGCTAACACGGATGGTAAAGGGACAGGAGACTTCACGGCATTTGGATGGAATTAAGGTTGCGTTTGACTTAACAGAGGAGAGTTCATTTGAAGCTTGTAGAAGAAGTAATTCCGAACCTAGGCGATGGTCAGCCTGCTCTGTGTCCTCGGCGGTTGGCGGCGAGGCTGTCGGTACATGCGACCAGCCGTCGGAAGTGCCGCGTGTCGGCCGGGAAGGGGCACCTCTGTGCGAGCCGCCGGGACTCGCTGTGGCCGTCGCCTGCCGGGGGCAGTGTGTCCCGCTGGGAGCGTGGCCAGCTCGCCCTTGCCAGGTTACCACTGGCGATGCCTCTCCGATGGGCACTTTGGGGCAGCTAGAGGGGGCTCATCCTGTCGTTCTCCAACTACTTAAAACTGCAATCAGGAGGGGTGGTCAGCTGCTGATAGGAAAAAAAAAGACCTTAACTTTAAAAGGTTCTTAACTAATGAAAATCAGACTCGTGCCAAAGCAACATTTTCACACCATTAAGCGTGGCGAAGCCTTTTCCTTAAACCTCTCTTAAAAAGTCTGTAAGTATGTTTTGAGAAAACCTCAGATTCTAACGTACAAAATAGTCTTTTGTTCTCATTAAAAACAGAGCATTGCTTTATTGAAAAATAAATACTTCAAATTACATGGGAACCCAAACCCTTGGTTTACAAATTAGAGAAGCATTTTGAGTAGCCTTTAACTGGTAGTTTTGTGAAAACAGGATACTAAGAAAACCGGTTAGAGTGATGAAGTAGGAGTTGTCTGAAGCCTCGGGGCGGGGCGGGGACAGGTTAGCCTGGCAGTTGTCTTGCTGAGCCCAGCTGGACCCACCCTCAGGACGGGTGTCGGGCCACGCGGCACCCACGGGTCCGTTACCCACACAGGCGGTGGAGGGCATGTTGGCCACTGGGGGAATTCTGTTGTTGTTTTTTTGTGTGAAGTCCAAGAACAAATTTAATCCATTTTAATGGTCTTTTAGGTTCCAACGTATGTTGACAATTTGCCAGGTAGCTGTCAGCGTTCTGGAGAGAGAGAGAAATTGGACATTGTAGTTTGATAGAAAAATCAAAGAAAGAAAGGAGTTTCTGTGGGGATCATTTATTTCCCCTTCTCTTATTGGGAATTGAATGATTGTTATTTGAGCAGCATTACCTGGGAAATCACATTTCTTTTTGTAACAGTTCTTCATTTTTGAGAGTAGATGAATCAAAGGTAAGGAAACATCGTCAACACTGTATTTTCCAGTGGCCCTTTTCACTGTCTTACAGAAGTTACTTCTGTCAGTCGTTCTTCTTTCAATCCTCACCCGAGGATATGCTTTTTTTTTTTTTTTTTTTAATTGATTTTTAGAGAGGAGAGAGAGAGAGAGAGAGATCCTGCAGCAGTCGAAGGAGATACGGATGAGCTTGAGGTTCTGAATCATTTCAACCCGAGTTCTAAAAACCTTTCCTGACAGTGCATGTTGAAACTACTCAACAAAATGATATAACTGATCTGAGCTTTTCACTTTCTTAATACTTCTCTCATATGCCTGTTGTGTTGAAGAATTTTATTGAAATGAGACTGTAAAGTATGCTAAACAAAGTAAAATGATTAACTGTTCTTGTACAGTATTAATCGTTTTTTCCTTTGAGAATAAGTTAGAGGCTTGCTCAGCTTTGTGTGTACGGAGTGTGGTTATGTGAGGTTATGGGTTATTTTGCTGTGAGGATTAATGAACTGTTATTTTATTTTTTTGTAGGTCTCATCACAACTACATCAAGGAAACTAGATCGAGAGCAGCAAGATGAACACATATTAGAAGTGAGCATTTATTTTTAGTTACTTTAAAAATTTAGTTGTAAATATCATGGGAAAGAGCAGTCTTGTTCACATTAACTCGCATTCATAGCTGTTAATATTTTGTTAATTAGTTTCCTGTCATTAATAAGAAGGAAAATAAAACATTGTGAATATATTTTATATCCCCTGTATATCCCTGTCTGTCCCAGAATACAAGACCACTGTCATTCTAATTTTTGTACTTTGTACATGCACATACACAGAGAGGAAACACAACTGAAAACAGTTATTTGAATTTCATTTTCATTTACATTAGTGATTTTTTTGTATGTCTTATACATCTTTTTCTTCAGTATTATGCTTTTGACATAGACTTATGTGAGTAGATCTAATTCAACTTTTTAAACTGTAGTTAGCCTGTTTCCAGTTTTTCCCCCTTAAACAGTTGCATTGCTTATGCATTTTAAACTGAATTATATAAAGTTTCTGCCATTAAAAATTTTCTGAAATAAAAGTAGATTGAAAGTCTGACTGACTTTTCTAAGATGCTCTCTTCTGATGAGGCATCTTTTTCTTGGGGTATTTAAAATGCCTCCAGTCCTTGGCAGAAGAAAGACCCCTCATCTTTTCTGCCTGCCCTGTTTTTGGTGGACAGGAGATGCCTGGCAGGGGAAGGTAGCAGGGAATGTGGCCGCAGCCTGACGCTCCTGCAGGTGCCCTGCCCGCGCTGAACCCGGGAGGGGCCGCGAGAAGGCCACCGTAGGGGAGGGGAACCGAGCACGCAGTCCTGTGACCTCTGTTAACGTGTCCCCATCACACGTTAGTGGCCGGTGTTGAGTAGTGCAGCCAGACCTCGCGAAGACCAGTGCTTTCGTTTAATTGTGAATTATCTCTTCCGTACGCATAACTGAGAAAATTCTAAACTGTGATTTTTTTTTTTTAAAGTCCTGTCTTTTTATATTATTGCTGTTCATAATGCCACCTGCTTAATTTCATTTCATGTTTAGTCAAAATGTTCTGACTTTTCAGTAAAATATTTCATTTTGTAGACTATATACACACACACACACACACACACACACACACACGTGTTATTGTGTGTGTGTGTGTATATCCTGTCTAGAAAAGGCGGTTTCACAACCACGATTATAATTAGTAATTTCTTCATGTGTTACATCTAACTGTTTAGTCATAAGTTGTATAGTTCCCTTGAATTCATTTTTTTAATGATACATCAGAGTTTTCCGTTTTCATTCAGTCACTAGTGTGACTGACAGAGGGGACAGTATGGTTCCCGAAGAGAAGAGACAGATGGCAGACTGTCTGGAGCAGCAGATCCCACACCTGCTCCTGCTGCACCCCGCCAGCTGCGTGCCTCACGCCAGAGCCGCTCGTGTCAGTGACTGTCAGTGGGAGCAGGTCTCAGATACTGACGGCTTCGAAGATCTTACTAAATCTTAAAGAAGCCAGTTTTTTTAGTCACGTGTTCAAAACCGTGCTATTGGCTCTTGATCGTTGAACCCCAAGCTTAGGAACAGTTTGATGATGAATTCTATAAAGCATAACGCTTGCTCGTATTTCTCTTTTTCTTCCCAAATAGCATGAAAACTGATCAAAAGGAAATGTTTTGAGACATTAAAATTACTGTAGTAATTTTTATTTTGAGAGTTTGGGAAGGTAAATTGTGTGTACTTGAAGGAAAGCAACTACTTTACTTAAATACTTCTGACAGCTACGGTTGGGACCCATTCAAACTTGCATAAATAACAGGATTTACACCTGCCAAGCTTCAAACAGAAAACGGTTCTGTGGGAAACTTCAGCGGGCTCTAGTTTTTAGTGTTTCGGTAATTAATCTGGGAGGATGCGGGTGAGGGTGGGGTAACTGTTACTAAGGCCGTTACCGTTAATCTACACACTGAAGTAAAAGTGGACATTGGATTTCAGGGTAGGATTGTTTCTTACGCATCTAGACGCACACCCCAGTGCATCCTCAGGGATCCTCGATTTTTATTCCTAAACTGATCACAGTAACTTACTTAGAATAAAAGTTATTTTACATTTCTTTTACTGAAAATTTTATTTCATAAATTGGTCTTAAATTTAAATGTTTATGTTCACCCTACTAAACATGGAAAACTTCTGTGCAAGAGCCAAACAAAATACAAAATAAAATGATTACTAGTATTAAAAGGCATGCTGCTTAACATACATTTTAAATGGATCATTTAGCTTATTTTATTGATGAAACTTAAAAATAATAGTTTTTTAATGTACTATGTGGAGATTTTATTTTTAAGTGTATGCAGTGTATATATTTTTAAGAGGACTCTTTAGATATTTAAAGCAAAATCTTAATGTATTATCTCTCCCTTGGCTTAAAAATACTAAGCTTTTGATGGCTTAACATTTTGGTGATGTTCACAGTACGGTAATGGTGATGTGAGGGCCCTGGCCTGGTAGCTCCGTTGGTTAGAGTGCTGTCCCGATACGCCAAGGTGCAGGTTCAGTCCCCGGTCAGGGCACATATAAGAATCAACCAATGAATGTATAAGTAAGTGGACAACAAATCACTGTCCCTCCCTCTCCCTCACCCTCTCCCTCTCTAAAATAAGTTTTTTAAAAAGTGGTAGTGTGAGGAAGAGAAGTGGCCTGGTAAGGAGAAGTTAGGCGTCACAGCCAGCTCTTTCTTAGCCCTTGCCCCCTCCCCGAGTTTCTGTCTGAAACGAGAGCCGTGGCCTTGCCTCCGCACAGGGCTGTCGTCAGAAGCGGAGGACACGGTTTGGGTCAGAGCTCTGTGACCCGTAGAGGTTTTTATATAGTGTCTTTGAAAAACATCTGCTGATCTCCTGCCTTTAAAAAACAGGTTACGGTGACAGACAACGGCAGCCCTCCCAAGTCAACTGTTGCCAGAGTGATTGTGAAAATCCTTGATGAAAATGACAACAAGCCTCAGTTCCTGCAAAAGTTCTACAAAATCAGACTCCCCGAGCGGGAGCGGGCGGAGCGGGAGCGGAGCGCCAGGCGCGAGCCCATCTACCGCGTCATAGCCGCGGACCGGGACGCGGGCGCCAACGCGGAGATCTCCTACAGCATCGAGGAAGGAAACGAGCACGGCAAATTTTTCATTGAGCCGAACACCGGCCTGGTTTCATCCAAGAAGTTTTCTGGCGCTGGAGAATATGATATTCTTTCAGTGAGTTAAGATCTGGTCTTTGAATTCTTTCTTAGATATGTTGATTATTAATCTAGCCTTATGTCTCTTTCTCTTATAGCTTTGTTCAGTAAGTGGCCTCGGTATGACAAGGCGAAGTATGGGTTTGTCTTTCTCTTTTCAGCTGTTATCTGTTGAGTGTGGCGTGAAGAGGTTGCTCTTCTTACCAAGCATTAAACGCTGGGACTCTGCAAATACAGACATCGAATGTTTGAGATTGGCCCAGGCTAAGATCAGGCCAGTCTGTGTTTCGGTTATGGGATGTTACGTCTGCTCATTTGCTGTTTTTATCCCATATTTTATAGATTAAAGCAGTTGACAATGGTCGCCCCCAAAAGTGGTCAACGACTCGACTCCATATTGAATGGATCGCCAAACCCAAACCGTCCCCTGAGCCCATTTCCTTTGAAGAGTCAGTTTTTACCTTCACGGTCATGGAAAGCGACCCAGTTGCTCACATGATTGGGGTGATATCTGTTGAGCCTCCTGGTACCCCTCTTTGGTTCGACATCATTGGTAAGTGTTCTCGTGGAAGTCACTGTCCCTGTGTGGGTTACACTGAGGAGAACCTGTTAGTGCTTTTCGGATTTTTGTGCACATCTCACAATTTAAGAAGGGGAGGAAGGCCAATTTATTTAAATTGAAGTATGATGATTGCAAAATTTATTACAATATCCAATGTATATTAAACTTGTTTAAAATAAGTGCTCTATATGTACCATCTCAGTATAAAGATAAGGCTTTTTTAAGTACATCAGGGAGTTACAGAGAAACCTAAACATTTTGGTCCAAAAGTACAACTTCCAGTCCAAAGGTACAGCTTTTTAATTTTTCCTTCTTGATACGTAACATATGGCACATTAGTATTTTCAGTGAATATCATCTAATGTTTGAAATAACTATGCCCATGTGATTGTCACACATCGGTATTTTATAGGGAATAAGTTTAACATTTTTAATTTTATAACTTAAAAACGATAGTGCCAACTGTGACTTTATAAGTTTTATTTACCTCATTTTCAGTATGAAGCCGGAATCACTAGATTAAATTATCCTGTGATAAAAATTACATGCCTAAGCCAGTTCGGTTTTTTTTGTCATTTAATTTAGCTTAGACATAGAATGTAATACCCTATTCTAACGTTAGACTTTGACATCTTAGCTTTTTTTATTCTGTTTCTTTACACTATTTTAATTATAGGGATACTTAAAATCAAAAGCATGTATTGTGAGTCATCTCTAGTTGGAGCTTCATATCCCTATTCCCTCATCTAGCCCTCAGCCACTGTACCCCCAAATGCTATTTCAGCAAATTGAGCCTGGTAGGACATAGGCTGAGGGACCATAGGCAGGTGGTCCAGGCTTTTCCTCTTGAACTTTCACACTAGACAGGCTGTTTTCATAATTTTGGTCAATGTTTGAAATTGTGGATTTCATCCATACCTATGAAACCATTACAAATTAGTTTTAAAGAAAAAAAAAAAAGATTATTTTCATAGTCAGCCACAGTCAAATAGCTCGTTGGCTCTCTGTTAATTCCTGTCGTGTTTCCAGATGGGCAGCCTCTCCCTTCCGTTTAACCTGCCTGCCTTTGGACCGGTCTGATTGATGGTTCTGCCTTTTCTCTGCTCTCTTCCATGCTTGCTTGCTTCTTTCTGGCTGTGCCAGGAGACACACTGGCTAGAGACGTGTTTTACATCTTTCAGATGACTTGTGACCTGAACTGTACAGCAGAAGGTATCTGCTGAGATCACATAATTTGCCTCAGATTATGAGATCTACAATAAAAGCATCCGTTTTTAGAGCTGTTTCATTTCCAGTGACTACCTTTCATTGTCTTTGCTTTCCATAGTGTGCACATGGTCATCCGTTTTAACTGCAAAGACTCTCATCCTTCCCTAGAACCTTAGTTTTAGCTGAAGAGTTTGTTTTGTGTGTGCGTGTTTTGTGTCGTGTTTGGTAAGATTTAGTAGAAGTTCATTTTGACCTTCAGACATTTTCATTCCATTTCATTGATGTAAGTATCTCAAGTTCAGTGGACTTGAAAAAAGAGTTTACCTAGAATATAATTGGCAATGCATTTGGATAATGTAAGCAGCACAGAAACTTTTGCTTCATTACCCTTTGACAACATTGGAAAAAAATTCAGATAGTTTATGAGTCATGACTAACTCTTGTTAACTACCACTATTTTTTTTTTTTTTTTACCAAGTAACATTTGTTTTTAATAGGTATTTTTATTAGGGCAGTATGCCCAAAGTGTCCCAACTTCAAAAAAAAATTAAATTTTTAAACGGCCAACTGTGGTTACTAAATGATACCTTGTATGGCTACTGAGATATAAATGAAAGAGATATTTAGGACTCCGTAGAAAGCAAATTGGCAGTTATTCATGGGCAGTGTCGGCAATGTTTTTCTCCTTTAGAGTTGCTCTCTTACTTTCTTTCACTCAGTTTTTCCTCGACAGCTAGGTCTCCACCTTGCCTTACTAAAAGCAATGCCTTTCTCATCGCCCTTCTTTCCTTGTCTTTCAAAATGAAAGCTCCTTGGAATCACCTTGATCAGTTTGATGAATGTGTCAGAAATTTTTTTTTTTTTTTTTTACTGCCATTAAGAATTAGAAAGCCACAAGATAACTGGCAGGTTTTCTTCCTGTTACCTGTTTTTACTTTTTTATTTGTCCTAATTTAAACCAGGTGGCAATTATGACAGTCACTTTGACGTGGACAAGGGCACCGGAACCATCATTGTTGCCAAACCTCTTGATGCCGAACAGAAATCAAACTATAACCTCACAGTGGAGGCCACAGATGGAACCAGCACTATACTGACTCAGGTAAGGGAACGATGAGGGATGTGTTTGTCAGAGGATTTGTGACAACATTGTGATTGCAGGGTCCGCAGGCATATGAACAGTTCATTCTGCCGCCTGAGGTTCTCCAATCAGAAGTTACTATGTTGATACAGTTAACACACATGCACACCAAGAATTTTTATTTAGGGAAAGAAAATGAACTACAAACCCCAATTTAGATTCTGCATGTAATTAACCAGTTTTGAAATTTTTGAAAGACGTAAAAACAACACACTGTTTGTTATGTCATCAAGATCTTCTCATGTTTTACTCAGCTGTGTTAGTGTAAGGCTATCCCTGTTGAGGAGGAATTGTCCAAGGCATTTTCATTGAAGCTGATTAAAGCCTTGGCTGCCCCAACTCGGGCTGTGTTAAAATAACTGATAACATTGTTCTAATAAGTCCTTTAGCATCTTTATTTGTTCCTGATGATTAAGAGATGGCCAGATACTGGGATTTCAAATGTAAATATTAAAACCCTCTCAATTAAATTTAAATTTGGCTTTTTCTTATTAATTCTCTGTGATTCTCAGTGTGGGCTGTTTTGGTAATTTGTTGAGTACTTGCGTGTGCTCAGTGCTTGGGTGTGCATTCCCGGTGCGGGTCTGAGAACAGGGAGCAGAGCAGCAGGTGGCACCTGCAGAGGGACACAGGTGAGAACGGGGCGGTAGGCGCAGGAGCGTGCAAGGGAGAGTCCTGTTTGTGGGCGCAGCTCAGGAACCAACGGCGGGTTTGCTGCGCCGACGTCAGTAGCCGCAGGTGTCACATGGGCTTGTCGTTAGAGAGCTTGTGGCACTGCGCCGCCCCGTGTCCTCCGTGGGGGGCGGGGGTGCCAGTGCTCTGCTGAAACAGCTCTCTGGCTTGCTGTCCTGCTGTTCTCTGCCTAGGATGCTGACCGGTGTTAATTCAGGTTGCTTTGCTTTATCTCGTACCTCAAGGCAATTGATCAAACCCAGCTGACATTGTTTTCTCTCTTTGAAACAGCTCTGCCTTCATGCTTTCTTTCAGTGTCTCTCGAGCATCCATACTGCATACTCTGGAGCAGGCCATTTGGTTTGAATCTCAGGCTCTCTGCCTGTCTTGTCCACGGCCAAGTGGCTGTCACCCTCTGTGCTTCCTTCTCGTCTGGGTGCCTCCTTGGGTTAAGTGAGATGACTTGGGGGGGGCTTGCTCTTAACGCCCGCAGACCCCATCACCAGTCAGCGCTCGCAAAGTGTCTGGATTGCGCATGGACACTGGTGTGGGCTCTGGTCCCCCCCGACACCGAGTCACCTCCCTGTCTTCATTCTTTGTTCCTGCGATTCATCCTGTGCCGCCGGCTGCCAGAGTGGCCTGCCCGGCTGGGAGGAAGGGTAAAGGGGAATGTCCTCTGATCAGGAGGTTCCGAGCACACAGCACGGAAACCCTGCAGCCTCTGCCCTGGGGTCGGGCTCCGCATACCCGATCCCACCTCCTCACTGCGCCTTCATGTACTGTCCCGTTCCAAGTGCTTCTCTCCAGTCCCTAAGAGAGAAGGTGTTCTGTTCCACCCTCGCCTTCATGCCTGTGACCGAGCTCTTCCTCCTACCCAGATAGCTATACATTGTCATCTGCCAGCCCCAGACCTATGCAAGCAAAGCCGTACTTCCCCCTGAACAGCTCTCTGAATGTCCCAGCCCCTCCCTGGACTCTTAAAGACTTACTGGATCATGTAGGAAACTGCATTAGACTTTGTATGTACAAGACATTGCCCCTGAGGCTGACAGCTTTGTGAGGGCAGGGGGCTGGCACATTTATTTTATACTCTCAGTGTTGCCCATATCAGTGCCCAGTAGATGTTTCAGTTGAATGACCTTATCAGAAATGGCTGTGTTTACTTTACCTGTTCCTGTTTATTTGCGATGAATGATCTTGGAGCAGGATTAAACTATTTCTGACCACTCCACGAGAAAAACAATTTTTAAATTTATAGTGGAAATAAATATATGATGATTTAATTTATAGAAATTGCCTTTCTACCCATCCCTTCTGGATCACCATTGACATTTAAGAGCGAGGCATCGTAGTTTTAAATATTTACATAACTTTCACATAAAGCCTTTCTGTGCTTTGGTGACTGCATTTAGTATTCACATAAAGTTTGTTGTTACAATCCATCACTGATTTAGTGTTCTCTGAGCACTGGTACAGTCTTCTTGCAGAGGCCTCAGGTCCGTATGCCTGCAGCAGCGTGGGTAATAGCTTTACCTGTGCATTCCTGGGACTTTGGCCACCTGTGCTACTTGGACCAGCAAACAACCCTGTTGCTCCATATGTGCCAGCGGAGCCCAGATCTCTTGTTCATAACTAAACCATCTTTTATAATCATTAGTGATTTTCACTGTGCCTTCTTTCTTTGCATTCTGAAAATTAATCTTCCTACTGTCAAGTAAAAAGATTTTACTCAGGAATGAGTTTTTTAACATTAACTTTTTTTCTCTAAGGTTATTATTCTATGTTAATATAGTTAAGAGACTTTATCTTTTTTTTTAATAGATATCTTTATTGATTTCAGAGAGAGGGAGGGAGAGGCAGAGAGAGAGATAGAAACATCAATGATGAGAGAGTCATTGATCGGCTGCAGCCCGCAACCGGGGCATGTGCCCTGACTGGGAGTCAAACCCCGATCTCCTGGATCCTAGGTCGATGCTCAACCGCTGAGCTAAGCCCGGCCGGGCCAAGAGAATTTATCTTTTCGTTGTACTTTAATTGCTTTTAAGAAATAAATGTGTTTACTATTTATACATAGGTTTTATGATCACGGAAGTATAAGAATTTTAAAGCACATTTCTCAGTTTTTTAAATAAATATAAAAAAATCTATTGACAGGAATTTGGAATCTCAGATTAGAACCAGAAATTTAGATACTGCGACAGTCTAGTGGCATCCTCGTACCTCGGTAGGTTGATAGTTACAGATGCAACTCTGATACAGGAGATTAGTCTTCTGTAAACCCTGGTAGAGTAAATTCTGTTAGTGTTATGTGAGCAATCTAGGAATATCTCCTCTGCATTTCATAAGGAAATGTGAAAGGTGTTACACTTTCTCTCCAAAGTTAGTCTCATCTATTTAGAAAGTTCTCATTAAAGATATTTTGATTCTAGATTTGTGTTGCTTTTCTCATGTTTGTATTTCATTTTGCTAAAAAATCGGTTTTTTCAATGTGCGTCTGATTTTTTTCCCTATTTACTAAAATGTCATAATTAGGAATATCATTATGTGAATCATTTTATCATTATAGGTATTCATCAAAGTAATAGACACAAATGACCATCGTCCTCAGTTTTCTACATCGAAATACGAAGTTGTTATTCCTGAAGACACAGTGCCCGAAACAGAAATTTTGCAGATCAGTGCTGTGGATAAAGATGAGAAAAACAAACTCATCTACACCCTGCAGAGCAGTGTCGATCCGTTGAGTCTCAAGAAGTTTCGTCTGGACCCTGCCACGGGCTCTCTCTATACCTCTGAGGCTCTGGATCACGAAGCCGTCCACCAGCATGTCCTCACTGTCATGGTAGGCGTCCTGCCCCTGCCCTGCCACCCTGAGCTCCCGGAGGCTTTCGCTGGAGACTGGCTGTCAGTTAGGAAAACCCCCGCAGGATTGATAATGTGTCGATTCTTTCAGGTACGAGATCAAGACGTCCCTGTGAAGCGCAACTTTGCCAGGGTCCTGGTGAATGTCAGCGACACGAACGACCACGCCCCCTGGTTCACGAGCTCCTCCTACGAAGGGCGGGTCTACGAATCGGCCGCCGTGGGCTCCGCGGTGCTGCAGGTCACAGCGCTGGACAGGGACCGAGGGCCCAATGCCGAGGTGCTGTACTCCATCGAGTCAGGTACCTGTGAGCGCTCCGCACCTTTATGACGCGGCACTTGTTCAAAAGCACGTTTCTTCGTTTCTAAAATTAGTTCTGACATTAAAACTTTTCTGTGTATCATTGTAAAAATTACTTGAATTGACCTTACA
This sequence comes from Miniopterus natalensis, assembly GCF_054644295.1. Lineage (NCBI taxonomy): Eukaryota > Metazoa > Chordata > Mammalia > Chiroptera > Miniopteridae > Miniopterus > Miniopterus natalensis. Next base: position 8,749,123 of record NC_142082.1, on the reverse strand, counting down.
TGTTAGGAGAAAGAAAGAAAAATTTTAAGTTTTAACTCTTCGGAAAGCTAGGCTAGAGAGTCCTAACTAAGTTTGGGTCAGGCTCTTGGAAACTCAAAATATTGGCGTAATTCATGGCCGAGCAGTCCTGCCGTAAAGAAAACTTGATTTGACCACTTCAGCATTTCTAAACTTGTTAACCACACAGTCATTTTCCTTCTTAACCTAGGAAACGCTCTTAGGAAAGTGCTGGCCTGTTAGTATGATGCTTTGCTTCTCCTCGGGGTGCTTTCTCCTGGGCAGAGCAGGACATTCCAGCCAGATCTCAGAGGGTGTCGGGCCTCTGCTCCTCCCAGGTTTGGTGTTGCCGCCTGTCAGCCCCATGCAGCCTGAACTGTGTGTTTCATTCATGGGTCGTTGCAGTAGGTCCTGGGGATGGGATTTGGACTTAGACATGTTGAAAAGCTGAAGGGGCCAAAGCTGGGCAAGAGGCAGCCGGGGCAGGGAGCCAGCTGGAAGTGTGGACAGTGCTTCTCGGGGCGATGAGGCAGGAGATCAGAGTCCTGCTGGGGGTTACAGGAAGGAAGATCACCAGGAAGCACCGTGGCAAAGCAAAATGTTTTTGTTCTCTGTTCCGTCTCATGCCGCTACTCAGCCATTCATTCGTCCATCCCATGGGCTCATTGAGCTCATCTTACATGCCAGGTGCCGCGGGAGACTCATCCATACTTGAACTTGATAGGTGTGGGGGTTACCATTGGTCCACACAGGTATGTTCTTGCAAAAGAAATCTGCCCTTGCTTGAGACAGGGGTCAGTGTGCCGTAGAGCATATTATTCGTGCAGTCAGAAATGGCCTTGCTTTGCGACTTTCCCTACTCATGCCAACTAGTACGAGTAAGTGATTCCGTATCGAGAAGGCAGCTTTCATTTTTCTATCTTTTCTCAGGGTCATGGTTAGTACAATGTCTCTCTCGCTGTCCTGCCTTTATAATGATCTTAGAGTGTTGAGATCATCCACTTAACTTGACTTTGTTGTTAAGCCCCCACCTCTACATATTTAGAAATTGTATCTATCTGAGATGTTAGAATTGGAAGAGGTATAAATTAGCTATAGATCTTATACTCAAAAGCCAAGCAAATGGAGAGTAATTTTTCTTTTAAACAGCATTTTCCCAAATGCTGTTTAAAGTGTTTCCAATGCTGATTCTTTTTTAAACATATTTTTTATTGATTTGAGAGAGAGTGGAAGGGAGAGGGAGAGAGAAAAGCATTGATGACGGAGACATCAATTGGCTGCCTCCTGCATGCCCCTACTGGGGATTGAGCCCACAACCCGGGCATGTGCCCTCACCGGGCACTGAACCGTGACTTTTTGGTTCATGGCTCAGCCCCTGAGCCACACCGGCCAGGCTGGGGAGTAATTTTTTTAAAACAACTTAGTTGATGTGTTTTATATGGTCAGACTATTTTTATTTCTTAATATATTTGAAGTTTCATTTATTTCACTGAAAATACCCAAATTTAGTCCATTACACACTGCCCATGGTTGCAGTATTCAAATGTGTTTTTGTGTAGTTAGTGCCTTGCCTAAAGTTAAAGGTTTTCCCACTGGCTCAGAAATTTGGCCATTAAAAACACAGCACATTCCATCTGTGCATGCCTGGGCCTTTCAATAAAATCATTTCCCCACAGACAAACTGGCTGGGCTTGTGTAGGAGAAAATGCTAAACTTTCCCTTAGCTTTCACATAATTTTCAACAACTGGGTGGTTAAAATGTGATTGTTGGTGCCTGACTGAGGGCATGTGCATTCTTTAAATGCTTGTAACAAGGGACGGAATTAGTAATTGGTATTCCAAGAATGGAACTGTATCTCCACTCAGAGAATAGATAATATCAAGGGCCTATTCCGGCATAGAACTTGGACTTTTATGAAGATATAGTTCTTTTAGATTTGGTAATAGAAAAGTAGTGCTAAATGGTTACTTGACAGGAAACGACTCCCTTTAAATGCTGTAGAATTGTGTGTGTGAATCTGTTAGAAGAGCAGGGACTATAAAATGGTCATGCCACCTTTTCATTTACAGTTTATTCATAATCACCTGCTTCTAATTTCTGTCCAATTACTTTTAGAAAGTTCAAAAGACTAGTTATAAATTCAGACCATAACACTGCATGTTTAATTAGCAGCCATTTATTGAGCAAAAGGTTGGGTCTGATTAGGAGTCTTTAGAGGAAAAGGAATTAATGAAAGGGTATTTTCAGTAACAATTGAGTTATATGCTTGGAGACATATGAACACCATACTCTAGGCAGGATGGTGGTGTCTTTATTTTCTTAAAGTAGATTGTCATAACTTCAAAACTGTTGTAACTCTTAGAAATCAAAGACACTCAGTAAATATGCTTATTGACCAGAATTGGTTTTCTTCCCCAAACTTAGGTTAAATATTATTGCACTTGAAGCTTTAGAGAGGTGCTGTACTGGCAGGCGGTCAGCATCCACAGCATGTCCACTGTGGGAAAACACAGACTCCTGTGCACAGCTCTCTGACATGCCCTGTGCCTGTGTGTCATACAGTCATAGCTAATGAGCACACATGTGCAAGTTTGTTCCAACAGGGAGGACAGTTTAAGGCTATTTAGAAATCACCAGTATCTCCAGCTAAGGCCCCCAACCAAGTACAGACTTCAGAATTTGTTCAGAAATGCCATACGTGTGTTTCACTATTTGGTGAGCGTGCCTATGACTAGATCTGATGGACATGTTCAAGCTACTCAGCAGCCTTCAGTGTTTTTCCACATAAACACCATGTTGCTCTCTCATCTGCAAATCTGGTGCTTTCTGCCTTGGTTTATGTATATGTGGGATCCATGTATTAATTGAACAGCCAGGTTCCTGTTTACCTTCTTGTTATCAGTGCCAGGACCGGAGCTGTCTTTATCAAAGTCAGGCTACTGAAGAATGTGATGCCCTGCGTATTTGAAGCACTAAGATTTCACTGTCCAAGACAAGAGAGAAATGCACATAAATGAATGAATATAAAATCTGGTAGGTCAGCGGCTTCTTTAGGACAGACAGGGAAGTCCAGGAGCTGGGGATGAAGGTAGCTGTCCAAAGGTTTTCAGAGTCTCCTCCGTGATCCAGGCAGCCAGTCCCAGTTTGGGAAGGTGGAATGATGCATGGGTAGGATGAGATAGGACCTTGATGACTGACTAAGACAGAGCGAATCTGGGATTGTTGACTGAGATACAGGCAAGCCAGAGACGGTGTCTGCAAGGCCTGGCGGAGGCAGCGTGACCCAGTTCATGGGCCAGGGTTCAGCTTAGAGCTTTGGAGCCGGGAGAGAGCCTGGGCCTCTGCCCCGTTGCAGACTGAGGCGTGGCCATGGGGTCTGGACGCCGAGCCAGGCAGGCTTAATGAAAACCAGGCTGGGTCTAGCCGCAGAAAAAATTATCATGGATTTTTTGGAAGATGTATTAAAGGAAGGAAATGAAGGCTGTAGAGGAAGCGTTTACCAGTAATGATGTGGAGAGAGGAGTGCTTGGTGGTTAATCCCCTGGTTTGTAAATCACACTAAGTAATGCTGTTCTACAAAGTGCTACACTCTACTGCAAACCTGGAGCAAAGCAGTTTGAGAAAGCAGTTTGGCCTTGTTTGGGGTAAATGTAATAATAGTTCATTCACAAAAAATAAATTCAGTTGTACATCTTGGATAATGGATCTGGACTCTTGTTTATAAAACAGAAAAGAAGGAAGGGTTCTTGGGCGGGTCGTACCCTCTCACTGCCTTAATCTGTTCCAAAAGGTAGTTAGTTAACTGCTAAACTCTCGTCAACTGCTGGTTTTCGTCAGGAGGATTTCAATCGATGATGCACAACAATGGAATACTGCAGAGTTGCAATTGCAGCTCAATACATGCATGTCATACAGGTGGAAAAGGTCCAGTGAAAAGCAAGTAAAACAATCTGTGCTAGAGGAGGGTTTCCGAGCCTCAGCACCACTGACTTTTTGAACCACAAATTTTTGTGGGGGGGCCCGTCCTGGGTATTGCAGGAAGTTCAGCAGCATCCCTGGCCTCTACCCACGGGATGCTAGTAGCACCCTCTCCCCCAGGTAGGGACAACCAAAAATGTCTCCAGACATTGTTAAATGTCCCCTTCTAGGCAGGGTCACCCCCACTTGACAGCCACTGACCTAGGGGATACACTGACCTAAAGAAGATTCAGAACAGAATGTTACTGAAATCTTCAAAACCTGTGGAGTGGGGCAGGTTATATACAAGCTTATTATCAATTCCCTGAATATTTAAAATAAGGGGCAATTCTCTTAAAGTTTATTCAATTTTCTTTATGAATTGAAGTCTTCCCTTTTATAAGTAAAAAGAATCTTGAGTATTTTCAAGTGATAAGTGCTGAAAATATAAATACGTTCCAGTGGGTTTTTGAGGACTCTTGGAAAATTGTGGACTCAACTACTTTATGGAAGGGTAACCATATCCTTCCATAGCACATCCCTGGTTCAGGCAAAAGAGTGCATTTGGTGTTCAGTACAGAGTGATATTTCTTCTGTTTCTTGTTTTTCATTATTTATGGACAAAACTCTGAAAAGTCTGCCCTTTTTACGTGGATAAAAATGAAACAAGTTAAAAAATGAAACAAGTTCCATTCACATATTGGTAATCCCTGAATTTCTGTTTAATTTCAGAATACGATTTTTAAAGTTATCTTCATTCGCTTCGGTATTTCCAAATACTACTTCTGTTGATCCCTGTGGTTTTCTCTAACATGTTTTTTTTCTTCCCCTTCCTAGGAAATATTGGAAATTCTTTTACAATTGATCCCATCTTGGGCTCTATCAAAACTGCCAAAGAACTGGATCGCAGTAACCAAGTGGAATACGACCTCATGGTAAAAGCCACAGATAAAGGCAGCCCGCCTTTGAGTGAGATCACCTCTGTGCATATCTTTGTCACAATCGCTGACAACGCCTCTCCTCGGTTTACATCTAAAGAATATTCTGTCGAAATTAGTGAAACCATCAGCATTGGGAGTTTTGTCGGAATGGTTACAGCCCATAGTCAGTCATCGGTGGTCTATGAGATCAAAGATGGAAACATAGCTGATGCTTTTGACATTAATCCACATTCTGGAAGCATCATCACTCAGAAAGCCCTGGACTTTGAAACTCTGCCCGTTTACACATTGACAATACAGGGAACGAATATGGCCGGCTTGTCTGCGAACACAACGCTTCGAGTGCACCTGCAGGATGAGAATGACAACTGTCCCGTTTTTATGCAGGCAGAACACACAGGACTCATCAGCGAATCCGCTTCCGTCAACAGCGTGGTCCTGACGGACAAGAACGTCCCGTTAGTGATTCGGGCCACGGATGCTGATAAAGAGTCGAATGCCTTGCTTGTGTACCACATTGTTGAACCAACTATACACAAATATTTTGCTATTGATTCTAGCACTGGTGCTATTCATACAGTACTCAGTTTGGACTATGAGGAAACAAGTACCTTTCACTTTACTGTGCAAGTGCATGACATGGGAACACCACGGTTATTTGCCGAATACGCGGCTAATGTGACCATACACGTAATTGACATTAATGACTGCCCGCCTGTGTTCTCCAAGTCGCTGTATGAAGCATCTCTCTTGTTGCCAACGTACAAAGGAGTAAAAGTCATCACGGTGAACGCGACAGATGCCGACTCACGCGCCTTCTCGCAGTTGATGTACTCCATCACGGAGGGCAACATCGGGGAAAAGTTCTCCATGGACCACAGGACCGGCTCCGTCACGGTGCAGAACACCACTCAGCTGCGAAGCCGCTACGAGCTAACCGTTCGAGCTTCTGACGGCAGGTTCGCGAGCTTCTCCTCTGTGAAGATCAACGTGAAAGAGAGCAAAGAAAGTCAGCTGAAGTTCACCCAAGATTTCTACTCTGCAGTCGTGAAAGAGAATTCCACTGAGGCCAGAACCTTGGCCGTCATCACTGCTATTGGGAATCCGATCAACGAGCCTCTGTTCTATCACATCCTCAACCCAGATCGCAGGTTTAAAATAAGCCGCACCTCGGGCGTTCTGTCCACCACCGGCGTCCCGTTCGATCGGGAGCAGCAGGAGGCGTTTGATGTGGTCGTCGAGGTGACACAGGAACATAAGCCTGCAGCAGTGGCCCACGTGGTGGTGAAGGTCACCGTCGAAGACCAAAATGACAACGCGCCAGTGTTTGTCAACCTCCCTTACTATGCCGTTGTTAAGGTGGACGCCGCGGTGGGCCACACCATTCGCTACGTTACTGCCGTGGACAGAGACAGTGGCAGAAACGGGGAGGTGCACTACTACCTGAAGGAACATCACGAGCACTTTCAGATCGGGCCCTCAGGCGAAATTTCACTGAAAAAGCAATTCGAACCCGACACCTTGAATAAACAGTATCTCGTCACGGTGGTGGCAAAAGATGGAGGAAACCCAGCCTTTTCGGCCGAAGTTATCGTTCCAATCACTGTGATGAATAAAGCAATGCCTGTGTTCGAAAAGCCTTTCTACAGCGCCGAGATCCCGGAGAACATCCAGGTGCACAGCCCCGTTGTCCACGTGCAGGCCAGCAGCCCGGAGGGCTTGAAAGTGCTCTACAGCATCACTGACGGCGACCCTTTCAGCCAGTTCACCATTAACTTCAACACCGGCGTGGTCAACGTCATAGCTCCCCTGGACTTTGAGTCCCACCCAGCATATAAACTGAGCATCCGAGCCACTGACTCCTTGACTGGGGCCCACGCTGAAGTGTTTGTTGACATAGTAGTGGAGGACATCAATGACAACCCCCCTGTGTTTGCTCGGCCGTCGTATTCTGCCACGCTGTCCGAGGCTTCTGTCATCGGAACGTCTGTGGTTCAGGTTAGGGCGACAGATTCTGACTCAGAACCCAACAGGGGGATTTCTTACCATATGTTTGGGAATCATAGCAAGAGTCACGACCATTTTCACATTGATAGCAGCACTGGTCTCATTTCACTAGTCAGAACCTTGGATTATGAGCAGTTCCAGCAGCACAAGATTTCCGTGAGGGCTGTCGATGGTGGCATGCCTCCACTGAGCAGTGATGTGATTGTCACAGTGGACGTCACGGACCTCAACGATAACCCGCCACTCTTTGACCAGCAGATTTATGAGGCCAAGATTAGCGAGCATGCCGCCCACGGGCATTTTGTGACCTGTGTGAAAGCCTATGATGCAGACAGCTCAGACATAGACAAGTTGGAATATTCCATTCTGTCTGGAAACGATCATAAGAATTTTGTCATTGACAGTGAAACGGGGATTATCACACTCTCAAACCTCCGCCGACACACCTTGAAGCCATTTTACAGTCTCAACATTTCTGTTTCGGATGGAGTGTTTAGAAGTTCAGCTCAGGTTCATGTAACTGTAATTGGAGGCAATTTGCACAGCCCTGTTTTCCTTCAGAATGAGTACGAGGTGGAGCTGGCTGAAAACGCTCCCGTACACACCCTGGTGATTGAGGTCAAGGCAACCGACGGGGATGCCGGTATTTACGGCCACATTACTTACCATATTGTAAATGACTTTGCTAAAGACAGATTTTACACAAATGAGAGGGGACAGGTATTTACTTTGGAAAAACTTGATCGAGAAATCCCAGCGGAGAAAGTAATCGCAGTCCGTTTAATGGCAAAGGATGCTGGAGGAAAAGTTGCTTTCTGCACCATTAATGTCATCCTCACCGATGACAATGACAACGCACCCCAGTTTCGAGCAACCGGGTATGAAGTCAACATCGGATCCAATGCTCCCAAAGGGACATCCGTCATCAAAGTCCTTGCAAGTGACGCCGACGAGGGATCCAACGCAGATGTCACCTACGCCATGGAAGCAGATTCTGAGAGTGTTAAAGAGAATTTGGAAATTAACAAACTGTCTGGCATCATCACTACAAAGGAAAGCTTAATCGGCTTAGAAAACGAGTTCTTCGCTTTCTTTGTGAGAGCTGTGGATAACGGGTCTCCCCCAAAGGAGTCTGTGGTACCCGTCTATGTTAAAATACTCCCACCTGAAACGCAGCTTCCCAAATTCTCAGAACCGTTTTACACTTACACAGTGTCAGAAGACATGCCCATTGGCACGGAGATCGATCTCATCCGAGCAGAACACAGTGGGACTGTCCTCTACAGCCTGGTCAAAGGGAATACTCCTGAAAGCAACAGGGATGAGTTCTTTGTGATCGACAGACAGAGCGGGAGGCTGAAGCTGGAGAAGGGTCTTGATCACGAGACGACAAAGTGGTACCAGTTTTCCATACTCGCCAGGAGCACTCACGATGACCAGGAGGTGGTGGCTTCTGTGGATGTTAGCATCCAAGTGAAAGATGCAAATGATAACAGCCCTGTCTTGGAGTCCAACCCATACGAGGCATTTATTGTTGAAAACCAGCCAGGGGGCAGTAGAGTCATCCAGATCAGGGCGTCCGATCTGGACTCGGGGACCAACGGCCAAGTTATGTATAGTCTAGATCAGTCCCAGAGTGTGGAAGTCATCGAGTCCTTTGCCATTAACATGGAGACAGGCTGGATTACAACCCTAAAGGAGCTTGACCATGAAAAGAGAGACAATTACCAGATTAAAGTGGTGGCATCAGATCACGGGGAAAAGGTCCAGCTGTCCTCCACAGCCATCGTGGACGTTACCGTCACCGACGTCAACGACAGTCCCCCGCGATTCACTGCGGAGATTTATAAGGGGACTGTGAGTGAAGATGACCCACCAGGCGGTGTCATTGCCATTTTGAGTACTACAGATGCTGATTCTGAAGAAATTAACAGACAAGTTACCTATTACATAACAGGTAAAAAAATTTCAACCGAACGGCTTAATTTAAAACTAAGTATATGAGAAGTATAAATCCTGAGATATATATTGTATGGAACTCGGAAGGTGAAGGGGAAGATTTTAGTTAAGTATATAGAAAATAGGGAGAAATAGCATCAGCTAAGCTACATTTTAAGTTCTTGGCCTGAGCAAAGGAAACGGTTGTTTCATTAGACTGTTTTCTATTTTTATGACTCTTTCTGTTGAACTTTATGTTTAGTGCATAATAAATATATTGTAATTATAAAGAAGAGCTATAGTTTCAGTGTAGGCTAAAGTGTTGTTTAGTAGTCCTTATATTTTATTTGGCTTATGGCTGTATTTAAATACAAATTTTAATGGGAGAGCTAATATACCAAATTTAAAAGTATTTATTTTTTAAAAACTTTTTTTTTTAAACCATAACATTATAAATCTATTGTATCATTTATTTCTCCTGTTACTTATTTTTTCCTTTATTTCAACAAGTTTGACTGTCATCTTCTCCATTGATTTAATAGGAGGGGATCCTTTGGGGCAGTTTGCTGTTGAGAATACACAGAATGAATGGAAGGTCTATGTGAAAAACCCTCTAGATAGGGAGAAACGGGACAGTTATCTTCTGACGGTCACGGCAACCGATGGGACCTTCTCATCAAAAGCTATAGTTGAAGTGAAAGTTCTTGATGCAAATGACAACAGTCCAGTGTGTGAAAAGGTAGGCCTCGCTTCCTTTACATTTCTAGATTGCAAATTGAGATTTCTTTCTTAACCTTCTGGTAGGACTGTCCTGCGATGCCGTGGTGTCATTAGGTGTGTTTCACATTGTGACCTCTTACTGTTTAAGCAGAGGTGAGTGAGAAATGGGACAAGAGATGGATTAGCATCAGAACTGTTTCAGGGAGTGCTGATGGCTTAAAAACATTGTTCAAAAATGCTGTAAGTTACGGACAGGACTACAGCTGTGCTTAACTCTAAAAATGCCCTGTAAAGTTTTGAGAGAGAGATTGATTCCCTTTATTTGGGGATGAGGTGATTTTGGAGGAAGTGCCTGGCCGGCAGTTCTTTATACAGAGCTCAGTTTTGCTTTCACAGTTTGGGAGGCACTTGTTCTTAACACGTGAAACTACGAGGTTCACAGTGCGGCTCCTGTAACCCTGGAGCCACCATTTCACATGAGATCAGACACGCCAGAGCAGAGCCGCCCGGGGAGGTGCAGCCTGGGGACCTGAGCAGGAGTGAGCACTGTCCCTGAGGACGGGAACACTCTCCTTTGGGAGATGCTGGTTGGGGTAACTGGGTGGACGAGGAATGGGGCCTGAGGGTCAACTGGGTGAGAGGCTGCGAAGGTCCTTCCGGGGAAGTGGGCCTCTGTCCTAGAGCAGATGGGGACTCTGAATCCTGTTCTCTTTAAAACGTGGAGAGGACATGAACCAGGAGGTCCTTAAGGAAGGCGAGTTTGGTAGAATTGTGTCCATCTGGGGAGCAACAGTGACAGCAGGGGATAGTGGGGAGTAAGGAGAGGTGGCCAAGGAAGGAAAGGACAGAGATTCTGGGAGCATCTGGCCCTGCCTGGAGGTGACGGCCTGGCTAGCATGTCATGTCAAGACTGACTTTAATGCTTTCTGCAGGAGTGAGGGAGAGAGACCAGAGATAAGCCTGGAGGGGAGTTGCTTTTCGAGGAAGCGTGTTGGGTCCCACTTCCAATTTGTTCCATTTAAGGTCATGGGACATTGAGCTGAATGTTTTTTTAGACGTCTAAGAGATGGCGAGATTGAGGGTGGCTATCAGGGAAGGATGTGTGAATTTGACAGTTTCTGTGGATAACTGATTATTGAATTCATTTGAGAGGGTAGGAGCCAGAAGGGGAAAGAGCAGAAAGGTCTTTCCCGAGGCAGAGACGGAGGGAAGAGAACTCGGGGTCAGGGTGGCTGTCGGGGTGGGTGGCTGTCGGGGTGGGTGGCTGTCAGGGTCAGGGTGGCTGTCGGGGTGGGTGGCTGTCAGGGTCAGGGTGGCTGTCGGGGTGGGTGGCTGTCGGGGTGGGTGGCTGTCGGGGTGGGTGGCTGTCAGGGTCAGGGTGGCTGTCGGGGTGGGTGGCTGTCAGGGTCAGGGTGGCTGTCGGGGTGGGTGGCTGTCAGGGTCAGGGTGGCTGTCGGGGTGGGTGGCTGTCGGGGTGGGTGGCTGTCAGGGTCAGGGTGGCTGTCGGGGTGGGTGGCTGAGAGCGGAGGAGGAGTTTCGAGGAGGCAGGTGGCGAGCAGGATGTGACTGAGACCGAAGGCGGAGCATTTGGATGGTGCCTGGCTCCGAGATGGCGGTCTCCGTGTGGTGATGCGGGTGGACGCGTGATGGCTCCAGGTGAAACTGCGCTGGTGGTGGTATTTTCTGTGTTATAGAAACTAAACGTGTGTTTTTCAACACTTTAATATTTTTTCAATGTAGTACCCTGTCAACTTTGGGAATAGTAAAATTGGGACACTAGATCATTTGACATCGTCAGTATTGTAAACTATTTCGTTTCATGAGTCATAAAATGTAGTTCACTTAAAATTGAGTTCAGATTAAGAAAATAAATTCAACAAAATCTTACCTGTCTTACGTTTTGGTTTATGGCATGGATTTCTAAATAGTTGGAATGGGAAGCAACCCTTCATTGGAGAGTCCGGTTGGGTATGAAGAGAGAGGCTAGAGCAGGTGAGGGAAGGGCCCTGGCCTGAGCATCATTCCCGCCACGTGGCCTTGGGAAATCTTTGTTTTCTCCCAGGACTGGAAGTTCTTTTCTTTCTCAACGGTGTTCATTTGGATATGTGTTAAGAACTATTGCAAACGATACATTTCTGTATTGGAAATCAATAGATCTGATGTAACGGATCTATTTTCTCCCAATCTTTAGGTAAATATGGAGCAGCACTACTTATATTTTTCCATAGGAATTTAAAGTAAATATGAACCCAAGTCAGAGATATAAATTACTGTGTTTAGAACCTGTCGGTTAAATGTCCAGTCAGACTCTTTCAGCAGCATGGAGTTGTTAACTGTTCCCTGGCTCCTTGTTTTATAAGAAAAACAGTTTTGAAAGCTCCTTGGATTTTAACGTTAGTCGTTACCTGTGTTTTCTGTGGCCAAAGTTAAATGATTTATTCCCTTGGCAGTCATGTTGGCTTTCAGTGTTTTATGTTAACAATGTTGTTTTAAATCTTCGTAGACTTTATATTCAGACACAATTCCAGAAGATGCTTTCCCCGGGAAGCTGATCCTGCAGGTCTCCGCCACGGACGCAGATATCCGTTCCAACGCTGAGATCACATACTCACTATCTGGTCCAGGTGCAGAGAAATTCAAACTGAATCCAGACACAGGTAATCACGGAGTTCGGGGCCAAGTTAATTGTGTTCCAACAAAATTGTATACGTGGGTAGTTTTAGATCACTCTCAGAATTTGAAATTACATTTTGTTCTTGTCAGATGTACTCAGATGCTATAAAATGATCATCTTTTAGAAATCTCAAAGCAATTTGATGTACAAAATTTGGGGTAAGATAATAAAATCACCAACCAAGGATTTAAAATAGTTTATATCACCTTTTAAAAAAAACAGAACTCAGAAGTTAAAGTATACTTCTCACTTTTGCTCTGTTCATTTTATATATAGCTTGTTTTCACGAATTTGTGATCATAAATTATTATGAGCATATTCATTAAAATAACTCATGGTATGTTACCCATCTTTAAATTGCTAGGCTTGTTTTCCAGTTATAATTTGTCTTTCGTTAAAATTGGGGTCAAGTAATAGTTTTCTATTAAGCTCTTCCCCACCAAAGAACTAATTATGAACATCTGAATCTAATATTGAGTTATTTAAAAAAATTTAAATCAGACAAATCAGGTAGCTATTTTGCTTTCGTGACATTATATATAACGCAGGAGGCTCTAGCCTCGGGATCTCTGGGACCTGGCAGGGCTTAGAAACCTGGAACTTGCTGTACTCACAGCTGCTGACCCTTTAATTGATAAAACTGCTCTCCAGTGGAAGGCTGTTGCTCAGATTTTGCAATTGTAAGCGAAAAGGGGAAGACTTAAGACTTGGTATTGCAGTTCACATCCTAAATTTCAGGTGAGTCCTTTTATTTTTGTTTGTTTCTAGGTGAACTGAAAACATTAGCCCCCCTTGATCGCGAGGAGCAAGCGGTTTACAATCTTCTAGTCAAGGCCACAGACGGAGGGGGAAGATTCTGTCAGGCTAACGTTGTGCTCACATTAGAAGATGTGAATGATAACGCCCCCGAATTCTCTGCTGACCCTCACACCATTACCGTGTTCGAGAACACGGAGCCAGGGACGCTGTTGACCAGAGTGCAGGCCACAGATGCGGATGCAGGTACCACCTGGGCGGCACTTTGTCTTCAGACTGTGTTCTCAGATCCTAGGAACCTCCTTTGCACAACACCTCCCAGATTTGGACTGTTGAATTATTTTACCCCATGCATGTCGAATAACTCATCATTGTTGTGTTATTTCATTCCTTAGCATTAAAAATGAAAGATGAAATACTTAGAATAATGAATTCACTTTTAAAATGAGTATTTGAAGCCTCTGAATTGTGCCCACTAAACTTGCTATTATAAGGTATCGGGTGTCCCTAAAATTCTGCTCAGTGACTTTATTAACGGAACTTCATTTCCCATTGAGTTAATGAAGTATTATTTTGTGACTAAGCCGTTAGTGACATTAAGATATTTTAGTATCGTAGGAACATAACAGTAGCCAATGCTGTATTGCTACAGTTCTACAGACCTTTCAAATTCTTGTGGAGAAATAAAAGTGTAGGATGTCCATAGCATTTTGATAAGAGTAAAAATAACTTCAGTCACACTGATACGGAAGAATTCGAAGACTGGCAGAAATGCTACTTTTCAAATAAATCTTTGTCACTGTAGATAAATAATAAATAGACTTTAAAAGATCACCAGGGGCCCTGGCCAAGTGGCTCAGTTGATTGGAGCGTTGTCCCTACACCAGAAAGGTTGCGGGTTCCATTCCTTTCAGGACAGATACCTAGGCTTTGGATTCAGTCCCCAATTAGGGTGCACGCGGGAGGCAACCGATCCATGTTTCTCTCTCACATCCATATTTCTCTCTCTTTCTCTCTCTTTAAAAAATAAAATCAATAGACATATCCTCAGGTGAAGATTAAAAAAAAAAAGATCTACTGAGTATTATAGCGTAAGTTCGTATAAAACATAGTTTTTAAAAGCTGGATAACTTTGAAATATACGTACTTGAACTCAGTAAATTGTTAATCTAAAAGTTTACTTATTTAAGATCATAATCATAAGGATTTTTAAAATGTGTTTCAGCATTTTTCCTTTTAATTTATATTTCCAGAAATATAATTTAAATTCTTTGAAATAAAACATCTGACATCATGCCATCTCTTGACAGGACTGAACCGGAAGGTAGCCTACTCTCTGGTTAACTCCGCCGACGGGCAGTTCTCCATTCATGAGTTCTCCGGGATCATTCAGTTGGAGAAGCCTCTGGATAGAGAGCTGCAGGCGGTGTACACCCTCACTGTGAGAGCCGTGGACCAGGGTTTGCCAAGGAGGTTGACAGCGACTGGCACTGTGGTTGTGTCAGTTCTGGATATAAATGACAACCCACCCGTGTTTGAGTACCGGGAGTACGGTGCCTCGGTGTCTGAGGACATTGTGATTGGGACAGAAGTCCTTCAGGTGTATGCAGCCAGTCGGGACATTGAAGCAAACGCAGAGATCACCTACTCGATAATCAGTGGGAATGAACATGGGAAATTCAGCATAGATTCTAAAACAGGTAACTTACCACGTAAATCAGAGGATGCCCTTTATTCTGCAAAAAAGTATAGATTGCCCGGCACTCGTCCTGATACAAAGGGACTGGTCATAAATTGTTAGTAGATAATTCTAACAAGATAATCAAATTGGTAATCTTTGAATTGGATGAAAAAGATAAAATTCACTCTTTGTATTGTTATTTCGAATGGGGTTTTTAAAGTGGTTTCGAAGACTTTATAGTTCTACATAATAAAATACAGGGTGTCCCAAAAAAATGTCTACACGCTTGAATAATTATAAAGGCAGTGTTTATTAAAATACGTTTCATTTTTCAGAATGTAATAGAATCAGCTGTTAAAGTGTGTATACTTTTTTGGGAGACACCTTGTACATTTCTGATATATCCATTATAACTATAAGCAAATTAACTTTAAATAGAAAATGAAAGGATCACACTCCAGTGATTTAGTAAA
Organism: Miniopterus natalensis; assembly: GCF_054644295.1. Lineage (NCBI taxonomy): Eukaryota > Metazoa > Chordata > Mammalia > Chiroptera > Miniopteridae > Miniopterus > Miniopterus natalensis. The sequence goes on along the minus strand of NC_142082.1, from coordinate 8,733,978 downwards.
GATGTGAGATGCATTAAGTTAGTGAAGATAAAGACTGGACGATAGTAGAGTCATCCCCGTTGTGGAACTCCTGGGAAGTAACTTCCCAGCGAAACAGCAGTTCCCACCTCTTTGATCTTAGTTTCTATGGGGACATCTGATAATTGTCCCAGTTATGTCCCAGTTGACTTTTTTATTATGCTTGTTACATATAACAGTTGTAGTTCTTCGAATCACACTGGCTGGATGACTGCCAACAAAGTCAGAAGTCATAGGAGCTTAGACTCTTGCTGCATAAATACTTTCCTAGTCTTGTTCACCTGTGGTCTGAATAGCTGTAAGTCTTAGAACATTGTGAAAAGTTGCTCCGTTCGTACGGTATTTAATTCTATGTAACTAGTTCAGGTGAAGAGTAAGTGTGCGAGGATGCTATTTTAAAATTTATTTTTAACACAGCATAAAACTTATTTTGGGGGCTCTAAGTAGTATGGACAGTAAGGGGATGAAAAGGAAAGATGTTAAACAGTTGTTAAAAAGGAATTCTTTTAATGATGAGAAGTAGTTATTCTAGAGATTTTTTTTTTAAAAGGATGCGTATTTCTATAAAAGAAAAGTATGAGAAGGGAAAGGAAACTGGAAGCCAAAGAGAGAATTTTTATGTTTTTATTTTATTAAATCGGGGTGAAGTCTGATTTAGAAGAGATGAGAAATATAATCATTTTTATAGCAGGGATGTTGATGGTATTGATTGGGGAAGTGATTTAAATATCACAGAGAATATCAGGAAAATAGATATAAGCAGGGATGTTGATGGTATTGATTGGGGAAGTGATTTAAATATCACAGAGAATATCAGGAAAATAGATATAAGTAAGGATCAGGGATGGGCACATTCATCATTTTTAATTGTTGAATTTTTTAGAAAACATACATAAGTGGTAAGTAAACCTTTGAAGTGAAAGTTAAATTTACTTAAAAGCATCTGTTTCAGTCACGAGAAAGCAGTGGCATTTGTAAAGTGCTGGGAGTAATTTTGATTTTTCGCACAGGGGCCATATTTGTCATTGAGAATCTGGATTATGAAAGCTCACACGAATATTACCTGACTGTGGAAGCCACTGACGGGGGCAGTCCTTCACTAAGTGATGTGGCAACTGTGAACGTCAATGTGACAGACATCAACGACAACACCCCGGTGTTCAGCCAGGACACCTACACGGCAGTGATCAGTGAGGACGCTGTCCTCGAGCAGCCCGTCATCACGGTGTGTGTTTGCCTAGTTTTCTCCTCCTAGATTTCTGTAGGAGGTTTTGTGTGTTGTTGTTTGTTTTAATAAGATTGATCCAGCTTTTTTGTCGTGGCCTTACTTGAAAATATTTAGAAGGTATGGCAGTGTCTTTTGTTAGGCTAGTTACTGACTCTATTATAAATAATTGCCTTACGACAACTAGCTGTTGATACCAGAAATTCTCTTCAAGACTTCTGTCCCTTCCTTCACTGCCTCCTAAGCAAGAGTGTCCTATTTTGTAGGTCATGGCTGATGATGCCGATGGACCGTTAAACAGCCACATCCACTATTCAATCATAGATGGCAATCAAGGGAGCCCGTTTACAATCGACCCTGCCAGGGGAGAAGTGAAAGTGACCAAACTTCTAGACCGGGAAACAGTAAGTGAAAAAGTTCGGCTTCAGTTGCTCACCGATTACCAGATCAGTAACCAGCAGTGCCTGGTACTCATACCTGCCGGCGTGGTGGGGAGTGCCGACAGGGTGCAGCCAGCCTTGTCCTTCGGAACTGACAAGTGAAATACAAGTACTGGAAAAGCAATGACAATAGGAAAATACAGCGAGAGCCCGGCTGGTGTAGCACAGTGGTTGAGTGTCTACCCATAAACCAAGAGATCCCGGGTTCGATTCCCAGGGATGGCACATGCCTGGGTTGTGGACTCGATCCCCAGTAGGGGGCGTGCAGGAGGCAGCCAGTTGATGTCTCTCTCCGATGTTTCTCTCTCTATATACCTCTCCCTTCCTCTCTCTCTAAAATCAATAAAAACATGTTTAAAAAAAAAAGGAAATACAGTAAGAATATGAGAGATGTGCTTCATACATGAAGTTTAGATGATAAGAGTTTACAGTCAGGAAGAAATTACTCTTGGCTCCAGTGTTTTGAGGCACTTCATGGAGCCAGAAGCTGGGTTTTAAATAATAGTAGACATTTGGAAAACCACAGGTGCTGAGATAAGGGCTGCAGAACATACTCCGGGATTTCGGCAGCGTTCCGGCTCCTTCCACCTCTCATTCTGGAAGGGAGAGCTTAACAGGGAGCTGTCCTGGAAAAGAAGCTGCCTTATTTCACTCCATTTTTTTTCCTCTTTTTTAATAGGAAGTCATGAAGGGATAATCTCTGGAGTTGTAGACAGTTGACCACAGTCCAAGTGTAAAACTGATGGGAGAGGCTGATGTGGAAAGGCCTGAGGTGTTGAAATCACTAAGCCCTCAGGGTGGGAAACCGCTTAATGTCCGTCTCCTTCTGGCCGGGAGGGACATTAGGGAAGGTTGCCGCCCTTGTTATCACAGCCTTAGAGATACTTTTCTGTCTTAAGAAATAGATCCATACGTTTTTCAAGTTTGAACACTTTACAGAATGAGTGCATATTGGAGAAGCATCAGAGAATCTAATCACCGTCGGCATCTTTGTTGAGCAAAGACAGTCCCTTTTGCAGCTACATTATTGGCAGCGTACTTGCTGTAGGTTAGGTTAGGGAAACGCCCACGCGAGGACATGGCAGAGGATGACAGGCGTTCAGATCGGCCCTTCTTGGCTGTCAGGAGTACATTCCTGACTAAATCCTGGTCTTCGGCCTTGTGAAAAGGGACATGCCATCTCTCTGTCTTGTCCCCCAAAAGATTTCAGGTTACACGCTCACGGTTCAGGCGTCGGATAATGGCAGTCCACCCAGAGCCAACACGACCACGGTGAACATCGACGTGTCTGACGTCAACGACAACGCTCCGGTCTTCTCCGAGGGAAACTACAGTGTGATCATCCAGGTAATCTCGGGGCCCCGAGGGATCCTTGCACGCAGTCCTTTTGAAATGAGCTCTTTCATTGGCCTCAGTTATTTGCCTGAAATGTCTTTCTTTTCCTAACACTGCATTTTAGAAAAATGAGAGGAGTGAAATTAGAGGGGTCTTCATCAATACTAAAGGAGGAGCATTTTTAAGATGCAACCAAGCGTTTTATCTCCTTATGTGCTTTGGTTTTTAAGATGCGCTCACCAGTCTGATTCTTGACGTTCTGATGTCCCACCACAGTGCCTTCTTCCTTCCAGTCCCCCCTTTTCCCTCCTTCGTTCCCATCATAGCCCCCCCTCCTTTTCTCTCTCTCTCTCCCTTCCAAACAGACCAGCCATAAGGTTTTTCTTTCCATAAATTTCATACTATAGTAAACTTGCATGGGTCTCTTACCCTAAAGGTGTGGTTTTGTTGAGAGCTGTGTGCATTTTTTGTTTTTTACCTGTGCAGGAAAATAAGCCCGTGGGGTTCAGTGTGCTCCAGCTGGTGGTGACAGACAAGGACTCTTCGCATAACGGCCCCCCGTTCTTCTTCACCATCGAGAGTGGAAACGACGACAGCGCGTTCGAAGTGAACCAGCAAGGAGTCCTGCTGACGTCCGCGGCCCTGGAGAGGAAAGTGAGAGATCGCTACTCACTGCGTGTGCAGGTATCCATGTCTGTGCTCGTGGTTTGTTGTGGCTTCACGGAGAAGCGCTGCCTTGGTGGTCTCCTTGTGTGTAAACAGCTTGCGTTGCCTGAGAAAACAAAACGTGTGTAGAGTTGTGGTCTTTTTTTTTGTTCTTTGCCATGCCTTCGTTTTTATTCCACGGCACTTTGGGGGCTCGTTGATTCATTTGGTTAGTTCATCGTAGGCATTGATGGAGCTGGACTCTACCAATTCGTGGAAGGGCTGTAAGGGACCACATGTCCTTGTCCTTGATATGCTCCTAACGTGGAGAAATAAGTACCTGATAATTGGTCATTTCTAAGATCTTGAACATGTGAATACATTTTTAAGAAGCTGTAAACAATGACGCAGACGGTGGTGACTTTTTTTTTTCTTTTCTCCCAGGTGGCTGACAACGGAAAGCCTCAGTTGTCATCTCTGACCTACGTCGACATCATGGTCATTGAAGAGAGCATCTATCCCCCCGCGATCCTGCCCCTGGAGATTTTCATCACTGCTTTCGGGGAGGAGTACTCGGGCGGCGTCATCGGGAAGATTCACGCAACAGACCAGGACGTGTACGACACTTTAACCTACAGCCTCGACCCCCAGATGGACAACCTCTTCTCCGTCTCCAGCGCAGGGGGGAAGCTGATTGCACACAAAAAGCTGGACCTGGGGCAGTACCTGCTCAACGTCAGCGTGACAGATGGGAAATTCACCGCGGCGGCCGATGTCACGGTGCACGTCCGGCAAGTGACGCAGGAGATGCTGAACCACAGCATCGCGATCCGCTTCGCCAACCTCACGCCCGAGGAGTTTGTCGGGGACTACTGGCGCAACTTCCAGCGCGCCCTGCGCAACGCCTTGGGCGTGCGGAGGAGCGACATTCAGGTCGTGAGCGTGCAGCCCTCGGAGCCCCACCCCCACCTGGACGTGCTGCTGTTCGTAGAGAAGTCAGGCGGCGCCCAGGTGTCCTCCAGGCAGCTTCTGCACAGGATCAATGCGTCCGTGACTGACATTGAGGAAATCATTGGAGTTAGGGTACTGGACGTGTTCCAGAAGCTCTGCGCAGGGCTCGACTGCCCTCGGAAATTCTGCGATGAAAAGGTGTCCGTGGATGAGAATGTGATGTCCACACACAGCACGGCCAGACTGAGCTTTGTGACCCCCCGCCACCGCAGGACGGCTGTGTGTCTCTGCAAAGGTAACACCCGTAAGGCTATGAAAATAGGTGGTACATGCCCTGGCCACTGTGGTTAGAGCACCGGCCTGTGCACCAAAGGGTCTCAGGTTCAAGTCCTGGGCACGTACCAGGGTTGTGCATTCGATCACCTGGGCCCTGGTTGGGGCACGTGTGGGAGGCAGCCAGTCAGTGTTTCTCACGTCTGTGTGTTCCCCCCCACCATTCTAGAAATCAGTGGGAAAAATATCCTCGGGTGTGCACACGATTTTATGTACAGTCTTTGAAAGTTACACATTAAAGATCCGTTTGTTCGAAATTCCTATTAATTAGCTCTCTCTCCTCCCCTCTTTTTTTTTTTAGAGGGAACATGCCCGCTTATCCGTCATGGATGTGAAGACAATCCGTGCCCTGAGGGATCGGAATGTGTCGCTGATCCCAGAGAGGAGAAGCATACCTGTGTCTGTCCCGGTGGCAAGTTTGGTCAGTGCCCAGGTAAGAGTCCAGTGATTAGGCATACTTTTATTTATTTTATTTCTTAATTAATTTTTAAAATATGTCTTTATTGATTTCAGAGAGAGGAAGGGGGAGAGAGACAGAAACGTCAATGATGAGAGTCATTGATCGGCTGCCTCCTGCATGCCCCCCTCCTGGGGGATCGAGCCTGCACCCCGGGCATGTGCCCTGACTGGGAATCAAACCACGATCTCCTGGATCCTAGGCCAATGCTCAACCGCTGAGCCACACCCGGCTGGGCCATATTTTGATTTTTAAAAGTTACTTTCAGTGTTTCTAATCATTTTTTCAAATGGAGTTGAAAAGTATTGTAAAATTAAGTCTACTATAACATGTCAGTTGTAGAGATGAATAAAGCTTAACTAGTAATTTCCCCTTCCTGTTAAATGATAGCTCACCCAAGTGAATAGTTTGAAATGTTTCCTTCTGCTAAAAAAAGAATCCTTATGTATCCTTATGTATTGGTGCTGGTGCATCCATTTCTGAATCTAGGACTTACTATGTCAAAAACTAACTACATTTTTAATTTTTAAACAAACCATTGTGTCAGTTTCCCAAAAATGTATACCAATTTTTATTTCTCCCAGTCTTGTGTGAAGGTCTCAGTCCCCATTCTCTTGCCAGTATCGAAGATTTTCACTTGAAAAATAAATACCTGTGTAATGGGCATGGAATGATGGTCTAATTACTTTGCATTCCTCTGGCTACTTGTCAATGTTGTCTTTTCACTTGTTCATGGCCTGTGAACATTTTTTCCTGTGTGAGTGGCTTGGTCATCGGGGTTATTTTGTTTGTCTCTTATTTTCACGTGTGGAGCTGTGTGTGTTACAGTGTTAACATTGTCTGCATTCTACTGTCTGTATAGCGTTGATCTTTTGATTTGTTTAATAGTATCTTTTTTAATTTCTGTGTTGTCAGTTGTACATACATTTTCATCATTTTGTAGAATTCGGACTGTTTTTATATCTTGTTTCAGAAGGTTTCCCAAACCACTTTGAGGATATATAAATGTTTTCCTTAAGTGCCTTGTAGTAATTTTACATTGAATGTTTTTATAATTAGCTTTTTCGTAGTTTCAGAATTCATTTCTTTACAATACAGGAGTCTCATCTCTTCTGAATGGAGACCCAGTTATGCTAGGCTGTTTATTAAGCAACTAGACATGTCCCGTTGCATTGCATTTTATCACGTTCTAATCTTAAATAAAGACTTGGGTCAGCCTCTGGGCGGATGAAATCACACTTTAAAAAATATGCTTATACTTGGTTCTGATTCATTTTTCCCCCTCTGTGATTCGCAGGGAGTTCATCTGTAACATTTTCTGGAAACAGCTTTGTGAAATACCGTCTGAAGGAAAATGAAAACAAGCTGGAGATGAAACTGACCATGAGGCTCAGGACGTACTCTGCTCACGCGGTTGTGATGTATGCGCGAGGAACTGACTACAGCATCTTGGAGGTAGGTTTCTGGACCTCAGGTTACGGAGACTTTAAAAATATTAATTCCACTTTGTGTTCAGATTGTCCCTGTTTGACAAATAATTCAAGTAAGTAAAGTGGTTGAATTCCTCATGTAACTAGTTCACTGATGCCTCCACAGGTTTTCAGCTGTGGGGTGAGGCGGCTCTGTTTGCTGTGCAGTAACTTCAGAGAGTTACTTGTTTTTCACAAACATGTTTAGGCAGCTGTGATAGTTAATATCGAAACTCTAAGCAGTATTACATCTTGTTGATTTTGTACAGAGATCCTGCATAAGCTTGAAGTGATAATTATCTTACCTGCCTTTTTTTTTTTCCAGCATGATTAACTTTTGACTTTTGATGTTACTCGATGCTATTTTTGGTGGTTGTTCAGTTAGTAGTTAATTACTAGTCACTTCATGATGCTTTTTGGATGTGCAGTTCACACTTGAACTTTATATCCCCAGAGCTCCATTATCATGTGTTCAATGAACAAACAGTCTGTCAGTTGCCCCACATACCTCTCCCTCCAATTTCTGATCAGAGACTATAACCAGAGGTTCTGTGGAGTAACATGAAGTGTTGCTGTTTTTGCCGTAGATTCATAACGGAAGACTGCAGTACAAGTTTGACTGTGGGAGTGGCCCTGGCATCGTGTCTGTTCAGAGCATCCAGGTCAACGATGGGCTGTGGCACGCAGTGTCCCTGGAAGTGACCGGCAACTATGCTAGACTGGTCCTGGACCAGGTTCACACTGCGTCAGGCACCGCCCCGGGGACTCTGAAAACCCTGAACCTGGATAACCACGTGTTTTTTGGTGGCCACATCCGTCAGCAAGGCACGAGGCATGGGAGAAGCCCCCAAGTTGGGAATGGATTCAGGGGCTGTATGGACTCCATTTATTTGAATGGGCAGGAGCTCCCCTTAAATAACAAGCCCAGAAGCTATGCCCTCATTGAGGAGTCGGTGGACGTGTCTCCCGGATGCTTACTCACAGCTACAGAAGACTGCTCCAGTAACCCCTGCCAGAACGGGGGCCTGTGCAACCCATCACCCGCGGGAGGTAGGCTGCGTAACGTCGCTGGTTTCTAACGTCACACGTGTGCGCTTAGGGGACGCCCTGCGCGTGTTTCTGTTGTTTCTCTCTATTCAGGTCATCGTCAGACATTCATCAGTATGTGTTACGAATAGGGGAGCAGAGCAGCCTGGCTGACGGGAGCTGCCTGCCTGCTGAGCTCCTGCAGCCACGTCTCATTCCGCATCAGGGGCCGTGGGCAAACCACAGCTCCTTCTGACCTCTCCTTCCAAACACAGACACTGACCCAGCGGGGTTTAGAATTGGCACCATTTAGTTCTTCTTGCGTGCCCCCTTTATCTGCTGACCCACTAGCTATAGATGGGGTGCCAGAGGCCTTAGACCCCTCCTGAAGTGCTGCCATCCCTGTCTTGAAGCCCTAGCTCAGTGGAGGATTCTGGCTTCTGCATCCTGGACCCGTATGTCCACTTATCAGTAACAGAACACGGTTATGAAAATGACAGTTGTCTTGCCCAGTAACTAGAGCTTTGTGTAATGAACAGAAGTCAGAGCAACCCTTTCATTAAGTGAGATTTCAAAAGACTTGGTTTTCTCCTTTTTTCTTTGGAACGTGTCTATGCATACTAGATGCAGAGTAGGCCAGGTTATCCCCACGGTAATACTCGGAACAAAGGTTTATAGTGTACTCCTGTCACATGCACAAGGAGGCTGTCCTCACTGTGTCATCAGGGCTGGGACCAAGAGTCGAATTTTCTTGAGACCGCTGTAGCAGCAGGCAGAAGGGAACACAGGTACCACACACAGTGGCTCCTAAAGCTCTGACCGAGCCCAAAGTGCCACACTTCTGTGGCCAAAGAAAATCCCATGGCCATGACCAGCTCCAGAGGTGGCGGTGGGGACGTGCAGTCCTGCGTCTTCCCCAAAGACCAGTCGTTGGAAACCGTCTCCACCATACCTGTCAGCCTTCACAGAATGAAGAATCTGACATTGTTTTTGCTCCTTTACACAAATTCGCAGATCACCTTTTTTAAAATGGTAGCTTATGGTTTTCAAAGCTTTTTCATTTAATGTGTCATTTAATCCTTAAAAGCTTGTGAGCCGCAAATAAATTGGGATGTTGAGCACTAAGTGTTGTCAATCCAGCGGCCACTCGGGCACAGGATTACCTTTTCCCTGTTCTGTATGCTTGGCCCAGTAACCTTACATACTTTAGGATGAACTAAAGCTAATTATGAGTTCTGTCTTTAGTGCTCTGTGTTTCTGTTACCAGCAGCGGCTTGGTACAGATGATGTCTTACTTGGAGGGAATGGGACTGTTACTGGCTTTTACAGGTCTTAGGAAACTAAATCTTCACCTCAAAGCAAACGCCGACTCCCTAAGACTTACATTGTGAGCTACTGAGCGACGGGACTTTTTTGTTCCCCTCTCCTGACTTAGGTTATTACTGCAAATGCAGCGCCTTGCACATAGGGCCCTACTGTGAGGTGAGCGTCAACCCCTGCTCCTCCAACCCCTGCCTGTATGGTGGCACCTGCATTGTGGACAGTGGAGACTTCATCTGCCAGTGCAGAGGGTTATATACCGGTCAGAGGTGTGTGCATTTTTCCGTTTTAACTTCTGTGTGAAACATCTCCATTCACTTGTTAATGTTCCTGCTTTGCCGTGTTTATTGGCAGTAGAACTGCTGGGTTTATGCCTGTCACTTACTCCTTAGGTGCCAGATTAGTCCGTACTGCAAGGACGAGCCCTGCAAAAACGGTGGGACCTGCTTTGACAGCCTGGATGGTGCTGTCTGTCAGTGCGATTCAGGTTTCAGGGGAGAAAGGTAACTGGCTTTTCTCAAGACTTTATTTCTACCTCTCTGTAACGTTACAAAGATGAACGGATGCCACGAAATTTTTTTTAATTGGGATGACGTTGCTTCAGAACTCGACACTTCTCGTACTAGCTTCTTATATTAGTTATCTTTCTGCTCTTTAAAATAAAAATTTGAGCAGGTGAATATCATGTTATAATGCTTGGAAAAAACCTACTTCCTATGCTTTTAAGATATTATTTATAAAAAAAGAGCGTGTGGGTTTTTGCAGGAAGTAAATGTTTGTGGAATGAGTGAGATTATTATGTTTTTTTAAAGCAGACACCTGTGGTCTGCTGTCTTTGAAAGTGATGATAACGACGTCTTTTCATAATACACTGTAACTCTTCTGTAGCCTCTAGAAACCTTTTCCAGCTCTCTCATCTTTTGTAATCCTTACCATAATCCTAAGAGGTGATTATTATTTTCCAGGACAGAAAATGAGGCAGTGTTTTAAACCTTGAAAGAGATAGATTTTGTTCCAGATGCCATTTCACCTTAGACTTTTTACCAGTTTAGTTTAAAAAATTGCACAGTGAGTGTTTTTCGTAAGTGCCTAGTGCTGGGCATTCCGATGAGCCTTCACCCTTAGTCTTGTCAGGAAGCTGTAAGTGTGACCTGCGTGTAGGTATTCCCATGTGGTTTTGCTCTAGTTGTGGTTGTCGTCCTGAAGTTTGTCACCAGTTACATGGTCTTAATTCATAAACTGACTTTCCTAATTCTAATCCGTTAATACTTAATGTAATGGACAAAAATGTCTCAGTTGTCAAATTTTAATGCCTGGTCGGTGTAGGGGGTGGTGTGTAGAAATATTTATTAAAGGAGAAAGGGTTTGAGAAGTGTCAGGTAGATCCACACAGGTGCAAAAAATGCCCGTTTGGAAAGGCAGAGTGGCAGGGACTTGGATGTGAACCGTTCTGTAAGGGTGAGGAGCTGTGGGAGGTTTTCAGTAGGGAGACACATTTAAAATGGAAAACAGAGTTTCCTTGCCTTTCACATGTTTTATGGAACTGTCATAATCCCCTAGAGGAAGATTTTTCTTAGAAATTTAACCTAACCTATTAGAACAGTTAACAGCATAACCATTTACCAAAGTGCACATTATAAATTTCTGGATCAGAATTAGAAACAAATTGATGTTCAACCAATGAGTTAGTGATCTGCTGAGTCCTAGGAAAATGGCAATTAAATAGGCTTGACCTCATGTTTATCTCCCAAATGCCCATTGAGTATGGAAACAAATGATTGATTACTCCACAGGAGGTTTCTTGTTGTAGTTATCATTGCGAATAATGTGTTTTTGGGTTGTCATCTATTTGATTTTGTTTTGAAATATGTTATTAAGAAGGGATTAGAGCCTGGCTAGTGTGGCTCAGTGGCTGAGTGTTGACCCATGAACCTGGAGGACACAGTTCAAGTCCGGGTCAGGGCACATGCCAGGGTTGCAGGCTCTATCCCCCAGTAAGGGGCATGCAGGAGGCAGCTGATTGATGATTCCCTCTCATCATTGATGTCTCTCTTTCTTTCTCCCCCCTCTGTCTCTGAAATCAATAAAAAACTTATTTAATAAGGGGGGGACATTAGATTAGCCTTTCCTCTCTAAGACTCAGTAGGCCTGTTAGAGTCTGACACGCATCGCCAGGGTCTCTCCTCATCCGTGGCTCTCTCGGCAGGTGTCAGAGCGACATTGACGAGTGTGCCGGGAACCCCTGTCGCAACGGGGCCCTTTGTGAGAACACCCACGGCTCCTACCACTGCAACTGCAGCCGCGAGTTCCACGGGAAGCACTGCGAGGACGCGGCTCCCAACAAGTACGTGTCGACCCCGTGGAACATCGGGCTGGCCGAAGGCATAGGAATCCTCGTCTTCGTTGTCGGGATTTTCTTACTGGCGGTGGTGTTTGTTCTCTGCCGCAAGATGGTCAGTCGGAAGAAGAAACAGCAGGCCGAGCCGGAGGACAAGCACTTGGGACCCAGCACAGCTTTCATACAAAGGCCGTACTTTGATTCAAAACTGAATAAAAACATTTACTCCGACATACCACCCCAGGTGCCTGTCCGCCCCATCTCCTACACGCCGAGCATTCCAAGCGACTCCAGGAACAATCTGGACCGGAATTCCTTCGAAGGGTCTGCTATCCCAGAGCACCCCGAATTCAGCACCTTTAACCCCGAGTCCGTGCACGGACACCGCAAAGCAGTGGCCGTCTGCAGCGTCGCCCCCAATTTGCCGCCACCACCCCCATCTAACTCCCCTTCTGACAGCGACTCGATCCAGAAGCCTAACTGGGACTTCGACTATGACGGTAGGAACCACTTTTCCCATCTCAGGGGAGTGTCGCTGAGAGGAACAGCTAGATGAGAAGTTCTGCCAGGGCCTCTGCTGTTTCGAGTCCAAATGTGGTCTTTGTTAGTGATCAGTGTGCTCTGTAGACCTCGGAAAGATTTGAAAAACTCTTCCAAATGCCCTGAGCCCTGGCTGAACATCGTGGCGATGATGGTATTTTAATTAAGGAATTGAATGTGGTCTTGTTCCGGTTAATCTGGAAAGATCATTTCATTTCTGTAATTGATATGGGTCCTCAGCTATAAATTTAGGGGGCTTTTATGATTAAAAAAATTGGGAGGGCATTTGTATGATAAAGATATTTTTTTAAAACATGGCCAGAAAAGACAAGATGGCTTGGGCAAAAGTAGGTTTACAGTTTGTGTGGAAAAAGACATGCAGGTGATGATTATTGCAACAGCTTTATTGACTCAAAAGAATGTCACAACTGTAAACCTCTTTTTGCTCACCCCTATATTTATATCAGTGGCCTAACATATATTTGATGCTTTCAAAAGAACTCTATGTACAATTTTAAAACAAAACTTTAGTTCCCCATATGGTCTAATTATTTCCATGGGCAAGTGTATTGAGAATTTCTACTCTGTGAATCTGCAAGAATGCTATAGGTTTTTTGTTTGGGATTTCTGTGTTTGATTTTTTTTTCCTCCCAAATGTTTCACCTTCTTTCCATTGCTTTTTATTCAATAAACCTCAGTCTTGGCAGTGCTTGCTCTGTGCCAAGGTACAGCCGTGAACAGGACACAGGCCACACCCTCATGGAGCCTGTTTGTCATTTCTCCCTTTTAGCTAAAGTAGTGGATCTGGACCCCTGTCTCTCCAAGAAGCCTCTGGAGGAAAAGCCTTCTCACCCGTACAGTGCCCGGGAGAGCCTGTCCGAGGTGCAGTCCCTCAGCTCCTTTCAGTCCGAGTCCTGCGATGACAACGGTGAGTGAGCAGAACTGTGATCCGCTGTGGTCGCTTGCTTGTTGGTCATAATCCTGATCGCGTGGTGTTACATATATACTACTGTGGATGCACCTGGTCCCCTTATTACGTCTCACGATGTTTCCACGTTTCACTTTGGACCACTGATAACCTAGTACAGATGTGCATGAACATCTGCTGGGGAAACTATTTGAAATGTTCGCAGTGGATTGGAATTTGAACTGGAGCAACTTACCGGTAGTAAGGAAGAAAATGTAATTAATTGAGGGATAATTTTCACCTTGGTGGCCAACCTTGTATTGACTTTTTTCCACAACAGAAAATGTTAGAAGTTCTGTGGGTTTTTAAAAGAAAACCCTAATAACTTTGTTGAGCATCAACTCCCTCCCTCATTCACTCCTCCCCTCCCACCCCTCTAAGAGGAGAGGGCATGGTCTGCAGCGTTCACTTCAGTGGCACCTTTGGTATTACAAGGTTTTTATCTGTTTCTTCCCCACTCCCTGTGGCCCCAGCTCCCATTTGGATCAGAGTGTACTGACTGAGAGCACAGTGTGAGAGATGGCCAGTAAGTTTCCTTATCTTTCTAATGAAGAAGGCTTGGCAGTGGGGTCTGTGATGCCATCACGTGTATCTGGTTTCCCTGAGGTAACTGCATTGATAACCAGCTTCGCCATAATAACACGTAACAGTAGAGAAGATAGTCAGTGTTCAGTAAAGTGAGTTTTTAGTGGGAAATTTTCAAATTCCAGAATTAATAAGGTTGACTGTAATTTTCTTTTTGCATAAAAATATAATGTGTTTAAAATTTCAAATATCTTATTGGTGGAAAGAAATAACCCACTATTAATTATTTGTTTCTAAATCTGGAGTAATGTAGCCCGTAATATATTGCAAACCAAACTTTTCCAAACTAAAGGTGACCATAGCACATTCCATTCATTTCTGGTTTCAGGCATGTTATGTATGATGAATGTGCCTGTTTATTATTTAGTGTTGCAGTAGATGAACATAGCTTTGCTTATTAAACCAACCATAACAAAATAGAATTATTTTTTTCATTAGATTTAATTCTACAATGTTATAGCTGTCAGTTTATATAACAATCTATATTTTGATCTCTAAATGCTCTTTATATACATTTCAGAATTTTCTTTATTTTCTAATATTTTCCCTTGAAACATTCTTCTTAAAACTCCTAAATACTTTTAATAAATTATGGTCAAATTAGTTATAAAAATTAATTGCCAGATAATATAATGTGAGGGGAAAAAAAGATAGACTCAGGAGTTTGTATTTTAGTCTTGATCATATTTTTTTTATCATTATCAATTGTAAATTTAAGTCTGTATTAAGAGTCTGTACTTATATTTTTAGTTTTTGAAGGCTGCTGTAACAGATTACCACCAACACAGCAGCTGAAAACAAGATAAATTTATCTTATAGCTCTGAGGCTTGCAAAGCTAACCTTTGTCTCAGTGGGCTAAAATTAAGGTATAGCAGGGCTCTTTCCTTTCTGGAGAATCCAGGGGCGAATCGGTTTCCTTCCTATTTCTGGTTTCTGGAGGTTGCCCGTGGCTTCTCCCCCGTCTTTCAGAGACAGCGACATTGCATCTTGCTGGCCATCTTCTGCAGTCACTTCCCCTCCAAGCACAGCTGGGAGCGGCTCTCCCCTTGTAAGGACCCTGTGATTGCACTGGGCTCACACAGATACTTCCAGAAAACCTTCCCATTGCAAAATCTTTAACATGATGGAATCAGCACAGTCTCCCTTGCCGGGGATGGTAACACAGTCACAAGTTCCCAGGGTCAGGACGTGGCATCTTCGAGAGCATCCCTCTCCCTACGACATGTGCACCCCCTTCTCTTGGCATAAACTGTCCGATGTACAAATGACAAGGAATTTACACAGGAAACAGCCAGGCAGACAGTCTGCATTTTTCTGCTGGTGGGTTCGCTTACCAGCTGTTAACCTGTCCACAAAAAGGCAAGAAATTTGGGCTGGGAGTACATAGAACAGAGACAAAGCTCTTTTTTATTTTTTGGTATTTATATTGCATATTTTACCTTATTATGTAGCTCTTTATATTTCTTTTTCCTGGAACAACGCATGAGTTCATTAAATGGACCCAGAAAATTGTCTTAGGAAGTATTTTACTCTTTGGATGCGAAGTCTTTTGCTCATGAGCTGTTAAAGTAAGGATTGTTTGTCATGACTGGATCCATAATTGTAATTGTAGAAAAACATACAGTTAAATTTTCCCCCTCAATTACAATATGATATGGTTACTCTATTTCCTTGATTAATAACAACAAATATTTAGCTTGAATAGTAAAATCTCTGAGATGGGGCCTAGCAAAGAGCGCAGGAGTCGTGCATAACTGTTTTGTGTAGTTATGTTGATGTATTTCCTTCACATTTTTAAATTTCAAGGTAGAAATGACATAGAGAAACCTTAATGTACTGTGTTCTAACGAATTGAAGATTTTCCTAACTTCCTCCCTTTGTCCCTTCTTGCAAGCTTCCGTAGTGACTGTAATACGCCTCGTCAGCGCCGTGGTTGACACGGCGACTAACGGAGGTACAGTCGCGATGCGTGTGCCTGTGTGTGCCGGTGGCTGTCCTAGAGGAGTGCGTCCCGCCTCACGCAGTGTCAGAAGTAACCTTGCTTCTGAGGGGCTGGGACCTTTATTTGGTGCACGTGTGTGTAGTCGCAGTCCAGGTCCATCACAGGAATATTCTTGTCTGCGTTGTGTCTTTCTGTCACCTTTTGTCATTCGTAGTGAATTTCCAGGACATCCCATGTTACCCAGAGGATCCCGACAACTTGCCTCTATAGGGCAAGAAGTTTAGAAGTAATTCTGCCCACCTAAAAATATTTTTAGTATAAAAAAGTCCTGTTCATATGAACAGGAGAAAGAACACACAGTGCCTAGAAACCCCTACAGCTGACGCCTCACTTTTGGAGTTTTCCCCACGTGCGCGCGAGGAAGATGGGTGAGCTTGGCAGAAGGGAGATCCTCATAGATCTCTCCAAGACTGTGAGGAAGGGTATTGACCACCTCCCTTAAAATTACTTTAAGTTAAATTAGCCCTTAGTGTACTGAAGTTTGTGTAATCATGCGAATTGCACAGGATTAATCAGCTCACCCGGAGGGCTTGTTAAAAGCCAGCCTGAAGGTGGGTCCCAGCACCAGAGCTTCTGAGTGGGGGGGCCTGAGAATTTGCATTTTAACAAGTGCGCAGGGAATTCTGAGGTCACTGGCCTAGGGATCGTACTCTCAGAACCAGGGGCATAGGCCACCAAGAGTACATAAGACTTCGAGGTCCCGTTTTGCTGGGACATGTATGTCAGGATTGAGGGGAGAGGAGGGATGGTTCTGGGTCACATTTAATAGCGGGAGGCAGGCGAGAGGCCTCAGTGTTGCCGATCACAGTTACTGATGAGCCTGACGCTTATTTTCCTAAGAAGGACCGTGCTTTTGTTTGGTGAATCAGAAACAATATCTGTATTTTGCCCGAGTGAATTTTAGTTTTAACATGATGAGATCCTAATGTTTTTAATATAGATGGAGTTTAAAGAAGCAGAATTGGAATGGTTTTTTCACTGCAACTTCGTTTATTGGAAAATATTTTTTTGGCATATTTAGAAATGTAAATTGAATTTAAAATTGAGAGCTGGCTTAAATTTTAAGAATTATTGAGTGCTTATTTATTAACAGGTTGTCAATCCTCTTTTTATAAAGGAATTACTGCATTTTTACTAGACTATTGAAAAAACCTAATTTTTAGATACATGTTAACTAAATAGTGGCTTACTAATTTTTAGAGCCACCATGGTCTTTTCAGTTATTGATTTAAATTCCTAGAAGAGAACCATCAGTGAAATTTTTTTCATTTCAAATTACTTTTTTACGTGGGTTTGTGAAAGTCATAGGAAGCATTTAGAAAATCACTAAGGGTAACCAAACTTCTATCATGATCACAGCTGTCACCATAAGAATTTTGATGATAGCCAGCAGTTAGGGCTCGACCTGCGTTATCTTCCTTAATCTTCGTAATAACTCTAAGGGATTTCCTCCCTCATTTCAAAGATGAGAGCCTGAAGCTTAGCCGGGTTAAACAGCCCCCGTGGGCCTGGGATTTACATCTGCTTTCTCTCACTCATGCTGGGGCTCTGTGTATAAAATGAGAGCGGGAAAGAGTGAGTGTAATTCCAGATTTGGGTGGCGTGAGCAGTAAGTGTATGTAGCTCATGGTCCCTCCAAGGAAAGGTGAACAGTATAAATACCAAATCATACTCAGGTGGGGGGTTGGAGAGATTGACTGTTAGTTACTTATAAGTGTCTAAGTCCATTCTTGAGTGTGTCTGACTTTAATATACATTGGAAGGCTATAGTGTTTTTTTATTCAGTATGTTATGTAGCTTTAGATGCATTTGGGTTATCACCTAAGTGACCCAGTGCTACCTGGTATTAGACAGAAATGCTTTCATGATATTTCTCAGTAACATGAAGGTGTGATTTTAATTTTTAAATGAATTTACACTTCATGACAGTCTATATACTTTAATTATTCCTAACAAAATTCTGTGCTTTCAGGTTTAGATTGCCAGAAAGGAAAAGAAAAGGAAAATAATGTTTGCATTTTTGGGCAGAGTCGCTAGTTCATCATCGGTCATCTTGTTTCTCCATTCTCACGTCCCATTGTTATATTTGTGCTGCATAAATGTCTCAGGCATTTTGAATTTTCATAGCTAATGGCTTGAAGGCTTGGTGGCTGACTGGGCCTTCATAAACGGTTTGCATTGTATCATGTACTTGTCTTTATTTCCTTTGCAGCCATCTTTCTGTTTTAATTATAAATGTTTTCTTTTTTCTCTATTCTGCCACCAAAAGAGTCTTTGGCTGCTCCTGACCTCAGCAAATCAAGAGGTGACTTATGCATGCCAGTCATTCACTGATATGCGCTAAAAAAGTTGGTAGAGATTGACCCCAGTGCTGACTTGCTTCCCTTGTTTGCTCGGTGGATGGTGGATGGTGGATGCCACAGTAACCAAGCACCTCCTTGTTTGTGCCCTGCATTCTAAACGCCATTCTCTCGCCTTTCCCTCTCTGCCAAAGGATTTCAAAATCCTAAGGCAGAAGAAAAATATCCCCACATTGGGAGGGTTTTTAAAAAATAATTATACTTTTATCTCGTCTAAAATGGTCTGTAGACTTTTTTTAAAGTAACAAATTGATGGATGTGGTTTGTCAAAAACATGCTGTGTTTCAGTGTTTGATTGCATTTTGCTTGATTTGGAAGCATGCTTCGATACACACCTGTATTAATATAGTTCATTGTTTTTTTAGGGCTAATGAAAAATAGTGTAATTTTTTAATATGAAGCTTATTACATTATTATATGGGAAATTTATTTTTTAAATTTTAGCATGTTAAAGATTACTTTTACTATTTTAAAGAGTTGCGTCCTTGAGTATTTTTTAAGGACAAGTAGTTAGTGCAAATCAGGCGACATTTGATATTTTACTACATGGAGACCTCTTTCTGAAAGGACAGAACTTCTTTCCTGATGCCCTAAGACTGAGGCCATCTTCACATAGAGCCATGGGTTCTGCATCACAGGAGGGAAGCCAAGGGCTGGAATCCTCTGGGGGAAAGTGCATGTATTAGATGCTAGCACACGGCTTCTGTTCAAACTGTGCTTCTTTGAATGTCAGGCACTTGCATAAAACTGAGACCACCTTTTAGAAAGTGAACCTAGTTCTGAGAGGGTCTCAGTACTGGGTTGGGGCTGGGGGATGCATTCAAAGCAAAGCGTAGGGGTCTCCAGATGATGAGCCTGCACGCGTGTGAGCCTTTGCACCTTTGTGTGTTTGATGCACCGAGCACTTTCTCCGTGGCCCAGTCTTGGGAGAAAACGCATTAAAATCTGTTCTTTTTTCTTCTACCCAGGCTACCACTGGGACACATCGGATTGGATGCCAACTGTTCCTCTGCCAGACATACAGGAATTCCCCAATTACGAGGTCATTGACGAGCAGACACCCCTGTACTCAGCAGATCCCAATTCCATCGACACAGACTATTACCCCGGAGGGTATGACATTGAGAGCGATTTCCCACCCCCCCCAGAAGACTTCCCTGCGCCGGACGAACTGCCACCGTTGCCTCCGGAGTTCAGCGACCAGTTCGAATCCATACACCCTCCCAGAGACATGCCTGCCACAGGCAGCTTGGGTTCCTCATCGAGAAACCGGCAGCGGTTCAACCTGAACCAGTACCTGCCCAATTTCTATCCTGTCGATATGTCTGAACCTCAGAAAACAGGCACCGGCCAGAGCATCACACGCAGAGAACCCTACGCCCCTTACCCTCCCGGGTATCCCAGAAACTGTGACGGGCCCGCCGTCGAGCACCTGCCCCTGTCTGTGTACTCCACGGCCTCCTGCTCCGACGTGTCGGCGTGCTGCGAAGTGGAGTCTGAGGTCATGATGAGTGACTATGAGAGTGGGGACGACGGCCACTTCGAAGAGGTGACAATTCCTCCACTGGATTCCCAGCAGCACACGCAAGTCTGACGCTCCAACTCCCCCTGAAGTGCCTGGACTTTAGTGAACCGAGAGGTTATATGAGTGGTCTGCGTTGTTCTCTGCAGTGTTGTTACCGCTTCCTTCGGTGAGCTGCAATGGGCGTGGCTGCGCCGAGGCCCATGCCCCCACGTGTTAGCCATTTCCAGTGTCCTAACCTACTGTAACGGGAGCAGGTATAGTCGGCTGTGCCATGTCTGAAGTTTTTTTTTTTTTTTGTACTGGCATTTGTCTGTGTTAAAATAATGCAACGAAAATCAGCCCTACCATCTTGTTAGCATGATTCATGTATTTATATAGATTTGATTATTTTAAATTTCCTGTCCCCTTCTTTTGTGTGTAAATTTTATGTACAGATTTGATTTTCCATAGGCTTAACTCGATTTTCAGGACATTTTGTGGGTGTTTTTTTTTTTGGACCGAATTTGGGTGGTGTTAGTGTCATTGCCTAGCACCCTGATCTTTTGCTATAACCAGGGTTTCACTCTATGCCCTTTTTCACTGAAGTTTGACATTTCATTCGTACATTTCAATGTAGTCATGCATTTCCAGTTGTACATAAGATGAGAAAAGATCTGATCCATGACACGTCTTAAATGGGTTGCTGTATTTTAGAATTATAAACATTTTTCATTATTGGAAAGTGTAACGGGGACCTTCTGCATACCTGTTTAGAACCAAAACCATCATGACACAGTTTTTATAGTGTCTGTATATTTGTGATGCAATGGTCTTGTAAAGGTTTTTACTGAAAACTACCATTAGCCAGTCTTTCTTACTGACAATAAATTATTAATAAAATATTTTAGCTTTATTGCCTGTTTTTCTTTCATATTTATACTCCTGTTCAGGATTTATTTAATGAATTGAGAAGGATGGATGGATGGATGAGTGGGTGGATGGATGGAAGAACGCATGTAGAAATAGCTCTGTGTGGCTTCAAAGCGAAGTCCCTTTGCCGTTGCCAAAACCAGGCAATAATTACAGATGTAACCACTAGGTGGCAGTATATGGCTACATGATACGGCTCAGAATTCTAGGCTAAAGGTAAACAGCACTCTTATAAGTATTTTCTAACTAAAACCTTAAGTTTTCCTTTATATATATCTTTATCTTATTACTATTTATTGGCTGTAATTTAAATTTTCACCTATGGTTTATATGAAAAAATCTTTTTGAAGCATTTTATCTTTCTGCTGTCAAATAACTCGCCCTACTTTTATATGATTTAATGTAAAATCCAGGTGCTATTTTCCCTGCGTATTTATAATCAAATCCATCCATGCATCTGGCAAATATTTATTCACTAACTACTGTGTGCCAACCACTGTGATATGAATTACAAAGAATCGAGTATTAGAACTTTGGAAAGACACTTTTTCCCTTTATGTAAATGCCTTCTTTATTTTATCAAATTATATATATATGTAGTTTAAACATCAAAGAGAGATCAGATGTTTAACAAAAAACTGCAAGTTCATGCACTCTAATCATAGCTCTTTAAGCTGTTTTTCTAGTTTTCTTTTCATATTTTTAAGTATACATATGTATATATATATATATATATAGTTTCTTCCTTGGGTCACTAATTTTAGGACTGTCTGTTGACTCAGTATGATATTAGAGGAAGACTATAGAACCTAGAAAACCCTACATGACCCTTGTTATCTCCCCATGATCTGCTCAGGACAGAACTGAGAATCTGGGGTCTCCCTTGTGTCCCGAAGCAGGCAGATGCCTGGCGCTCGCCCCAGTGGTCACCCTTCCCAGTGCGTATGACCAGTCACACTGTCTCCTCTGTGGGCTCCAAGGTCGGCTTCCTTCTCTGCCATCTGTCTTCAGATGCTGCAGTGTGGAGCCCAGTGAACTGCTAGAACTGCTAGCAGTTCACTGTAACAGCAGCCTCTTACTTGCATTGAGAATGGAGCTGTTTAACTTTTTCCCCTTTCCCTGCTCTGAGTTTTCAAGAGAAGAAATTGGGCAGAAATACAATACTCCTTTTAATGAAAACACTAGACCAACCTGTAGGAAATCAGTGCTTTGAATTGTCAGCATGACCTGCCATAGAAATTTTGCCTGCTGTTATTTCCTGATCATTGGAACACAGATTAGTGGCCACGTGGTCAGCAGGGATTGGGGGAGGCTTTGGATGCCTGAGCTCTTTCCCCTGTGACGTCTGCGAGCGTGGGGACGTGGTCCTGGGACGGGGGAGGGCAGGGCCCTGACGTGCGCCAGGCACAGCCCTCTGCTTGGGACCCAGAGCCGCCTCTTTCAGGAGAGCTTTCAGGAGCTGAACGTGAGTAACTTGAAGACCATGATAACATGATCCTGGGAATGCAAAGCTGCTTACGAGAGTTGGTGGCAATTTAAGACAAGAACATACTGAACACTCTTCTCCTGCAACCTGTTTGCATTAAACGAGGGGCTCCGGGTGTGTTCAGTCATCTACCAACTGTTCATTGAACTTCTACTATGTGCCAGGCACTGCCAGGCTCCAAATATGCTCACTGTAGCTCTTTTCTTGGTTTCCTCCAAGAATCTTGGGATCATTCTCTTAGGCAGGACAGTTCAAACACTTTTAATGGTTTAAAACATCGAAACATAAGCATTATAAGACATTTGAAAGGTGCTTGTTGAGCTTAATGATTAATAAACTCCAAGGGGGGGAAACACAGCTTCTATTCATGGCTACCTGTTGGCACTTCTGCTGCCAGGGGTGATACAGACCCAGCACAGATAGCAGGCCATCCACACCAGCACATGTGTGTGCAGAACTGTGCCCTTTTATTAGAGTTCCCATGATGACACTCCTGGTCATATACGGCTTACATCTGCTCAAATCTCAGATGACGCTGGAAGCAGTCAGTCTCATTTAGTCACCTATATAAGAAGAAAGTCTTGTGACATCTTTTATATATTTCAATTTTTAAAAATCATAGAAGATGTCTATACTGCATTCCCAAACATGTACAGGTGTGTAGAGTAGAAACAAAATTGATCACTTCAGACACATTTTCTTAAGATTTCTGGAATATAATCAAGATTTTTTTCAATTGCCGTTTTATAAATCACATTGTTTTTGGTTAAAAAAAGTATTTGAACAAGTCTAGAATTATAACCTTCTCGCTCTTAAACACATATATCATCTGTGTGTGTGTGTAATCTGATTTTGTTTTCTGAGGGCGCTACCTAAATTGGTTTACACACTTGGTGTCTTGTATCCAATTTTGCACCCTGCTTTCCCCACCTCGCAGTATCGATCTATTTTAGGATCACATTTCACAGTATAGATTTATAACTCATTTAACTATGTTGCTACTTTTAAGATGGTATTAATTTTTCACAGAAACCCCAACATTAACATCTTCATTTTTGCTCCTCTTTGGAACAAGTTTCTAGATGTGTGGTTTACTTGTTTTCAAATATTGCATATAACAGAACAAAGTTCTAGAACTACACCAGCGTAAGAGGCGGCACCTTTACGCGCTCACCTCTCCTTAACATTGATGTGCTGCTCTGCTGGGATAGTTCTGGGGCAGCGGTTTTCCCCGCCTTTCCCACGTCACAGCACGTGTAGAAGATGATGATATTTTCACAGCACCGTCGCAGGAAGGGACAGGGCTGCTCTAACCCAGAGGTGCCCGCCGTGTATGGTGAGGCCCTGGGCGCCTCCCGACTGCCAGGCGGCTGGGGAGTCGGCACGTCCGTGGAAGGCAGCTCCGATGCAGAGATCTCCAGGAATCCCGCTGTCTCTCCTATGATTTATCCTATGAAAAATAAAGTCTAGGCAAGAACCGCATCACCTTGGTAAAATGAGCTTGCATTGTGATTCAGTTTTCAGGGACTTCATATAAATGTGCTACCGACGTTTGCCACCTCGCAGAGCTGGAAGACTCTCCCACCCCCTCGCCCCAGGTCCCCCGGGGCCCCCGGCCTGCGGGCCCCGCTCAGTAGCTGCAGGTCAGTGCGGCCGCCTTCTCACGTGTGGGGACACATTCTGTGTCGTTTCTGATGGCGCTTCGTCAAAGGCGCAGGTTCCATTTCAATTAGCGCCCCAGCTGAGAGGGTGCCGTCTGTCAGAATTTAATTTTCTCGCCTGCAGTTTCCTGCCTCCACTTCGAACAGAATGAGCCACTTGAAAAGAATGACAAGTACTTTTTTCCCAAGAAAACCTCTGTCTGTGTGAGCACTTAGGTAATTAGCACACTTGTCACTGGGCTGTTGGGAAGCGTGACCATAGAAGAGGCTGCATTTTCAGACTATGCTGGACAGAGAGGAGAAAGTAAGTGGGTAACATCTGAACGAGAGCATCACTGGACCAGATACGTCTTGTAAAGAGCTCATCACGCGGGGCCTGCAGAGAAGCGATGATAC
Source organism: Miniopterus natalensis (assembly GCF_054644295.1). Lineage (NCBI taxonomy): Eukaryota > Metazoa > Chordata > Mammalia > Chiroptera > Miniopteridae > Miniopterus > Miniopterus natalensis. Next base: position 8,709,989 of record NC_142082.1, on the reverse strand, counting down.
GAGCGCAGTGATTTTAGATCAGAGCTTATCCAGTCATATCCAGGGGTAAAATGCATGACTATTGCGGCAATTCATGTTCATGTTCATGGATGCTACGTTAACAGTTTTAGGATAGAGGAAAATACGGGGAAAGGAGCAGTTAATCTATCCCCACTGGGGTGTAGGTGTGGACCCCCCACGCCTGTCTCTAAGACTTCAAGGCAGAGTTCCATGTCTGTCAAATCTGCAATGTTGGCCTGCAGATGCCAGTGGCAGGAAGAAGCTGGTTGCAGTTTTTGAGCCACAGGCCTGGGTTCAAAACTGTGGCCTATCACTTTTTAACTATGATGTTGAACCAACGACTTAACTTCTCCTACTTAGTTTCCTCGGCTGAAAAGCAAGTGGACTAGAACCCCATCGAGGTTGTGTGCAATCAATACAAGCAGCCTGAATGAGCGTGGTTCTTACTGAGAGCTCATTACACGTTCTGCACCCATCCAGCAACCCTGGATGATTATTCCCATTTTCCAGATCAGGACACCAAGGCACAGAGAGGATAACTTCCTGAAGGTCACTCCCCACAGCTCAGTGTTGCAACTGAAATCAAAGTCCTGACTCTGGCGCCAAAGCTCCTTCCCACAAACCAAAACAGCAGCTCTGGCACAAAGCAGGTGTTCAGTAAATGCTTTGCTGTGGTTACTGCTTTCTTCCACTCCCATCCCAATCTTCATTTTTTTAAAAATGTATCCAAAGAAAGTGTAGCGTGCTAAGCACCACTCTAGAACATGCTACAGTTCATAGATGTTTCCTAAACTACTAGTTTAGATCATTGGACAAACTGACTCTAATCCAGGAGAGTTTGGGTCATTTGATTTCTTGTTTTGGACCAATTTGGTGCCTTCAACAGGGGAGACTTTATGTGATGCGGGTGCAGTGATGTCTGAAGGTGCTACTCTTGCTGTTCATTTATCCCAAAGTAATTTCTGAGTGTCTGCTGTAGCCCATGAAAGCCAGAAGCTGTGTTCACCACGAGGTGAAGGGTGGACAGGATCAAGGCCACAGCTCACGGCCTCATCTTTCCCCCCGATTCCTTTAGCAGAATAGAAAGAGTGCTCTCTCCACTTCCCCTTGGCTCCACCTGCGGGTGCTCCTGAGGCTCAGGTGCGCCTCCCATCATTCATTTACTCAGTTCCACTTACTCTGTTGGGATGTGTTAACAAGTACTTGTTTAGTCTTGACTCTTGGCTACACCCTGTGCACAGAGAAGTGAACGAAACTTGGCCTTTGAGAAAAAATGTGTCCACGTGGCCAAGGGTTATGCATGTGAAGCAACACATTTAATAAAAACTGAACTGTGATGCTTAGTGTTTTTTTCTCCCACCCCCTACAAAGCTCTAGTGTATGTTCCTGCTGAAATAACGGTCCCGTGTTCGGAGTCCCACTGGAATTTCTCAGAGGGGCTCAGCAGCGGTTCCTGGAGTGCAGGCCAGGCCGGGGCCCTGATGCGAGCTGGTGGGGGCCCTGGAGAAGCCTGGCTCCTGCTCAGATCACGTCCACCGAAGCCCCTCCCTGGAGGCTTAGGATGAGGCCCCGGCTCCAGAGAGGAGCTCCTGGCTCAAGTTCACTGGCACGCCGAGGAAGCCCGCGCCGGTCGGTCCTTGGCACGTCTCTCTTGCTTTCGTTTCGGCAGCAGAAAAACCCTAGGGCTGTGGGGGGTTGCTGATGTGTGTGTGTTCGCACGCCACTTCTTCATCATCTTCTCTCTAGATGACAGGAAAAAAGACGCGTTTTAACGGATTTAGCTTTTGTGTTCGGTAATTTTTTGGAGGTGCAGCAAGTGGACCTATAAAGAAACGAATGAGGCAGCTTCTCACAGATCGCTCAGTGAGCAGGGACAGAGGACACTCCCTGTCCTGGGGCCGGCCTTCCTCCTGTCTCGGCACCTGTGACAATAGCTTCCCCTCTGTTTGAAATGGCCCCACACCCATGGTTTTGTTTATCCAAATTCTTATCTATTCCTATCATTTGGGGAAAAGTTGCCTCTATTTTTTTTTCAGTTTCATGAAGCTTTTTTCTTCACCTTTCTAGGAGAAATCGTATTAAAATACACGCTCTGGAACTTGATATTGAATTTACTGCCACTTTTTTCTATGTTCTCAATGTGCCTTCTATAGGCCCGCAAGATACTAAGATCGAGCACGGGCGCCCCAGGTGGTGGCCATCCCCACGGGGTCAGCAGGCGAGGCTTCTGCGTCAGAAGGAAAGTCTCAGGCCTTCCTGGCAAAGCCCCCCTCCCCTGCCAACCCCAGCCCAGGCGCTTTGCTTTTACACCAGCAGCCACCTTTCCCTGATTCCACTGATTTCCAGCGGAAACACGGGGACATCTGTTTTATGACCGCCTCCACAGCGCACAGAGCGGGCGCGTTGCTAACCTGCGTTTGTCAGGTATTTTCATGCACATCAACAGGAAACTCGAGCCCTTCATAATGCTCCTTAAACTGTTTTCCTCTGTGAGCGGCATTTTACTTGGATTAGAATAGAATGAAACTTTGTGAATATGACATTAAGGAATAGTAAAAGATTATTTACTTTATGGTATAATTAGCACTTGAAATCAGGATACACGTATACTTAGTAAAACTATATATACTCTAAATAAGATGTAAATCCTTGCATTGCATTGTTTTACGTCTTAGAGTTATGCGGTGCAAACGGATAAAGCCCATGCTAACTGAGCCAATAGCGCAATACAGAGATTCTGAGTGAAAGGCATGCTTCCTTCTGGCTGTCGACAGCAGAAATAAATATTTAAAAGTCTCATGACTTTGACAAATGCATTAAAAATCTATTAATCTGACAAACAGCATCTTTTCCCTGATAAATTACAAATTTCCAAATACGATAAAAGGCATAATTCATGGAAAGCACGTTACCGTAAAGCCACCGGACAGTAATGGGTTTTCTTATTTCCTCCTTTTATTCAACAAGTAATCGTTGGTGTCCACTGTATACCAGACACTGCGGCTGCTTCGCAGTCTGGCGGTGGGGTTCCAGCAAGAAAAGAGAGGTGCAGGGTGGCCCGTGGTCAGTATCAGGATAGGGGACACGCAGTGAACTGGGGGAGCCCGGCGGCGGGGAGCGTGGCCCAGACCTGGGGGAGGAGCCCCCGGGCATCCAAGCGGTTCCAGGGAAGCGGGTGGCAGGAGTGTTTCACGCAGAAGGAACGTGGGAAACTGGGAGGCAGAGGGTGAGAGCGACGCGTGAGGACCAGAGAAGGCTCGCGGGGCTGGAGAGCCGAGCCGGTGCGGGCGACGGGAGGGATGGTTAGCAAGGTCGAGGCCGGGAGGCCCAGTTAGGAAAGTTCTTGGGAAACCTGTGGAGCTTGGCTTGATTCACAGGAGCCGTGGGCACCCCCGGAAGGGCGTGTGGATGGGCGTATCTGCTTATGTGCTTTTAATACAAGGGAACTTTATAGTTAAATTGAGGGGGGGAATCATTGACTGCTGAATGTATTGAAGGGGAGTAAGATAGGAGCCGGGGGGGGTGTTAATTAGGAGTCGGTGACAGTAATTCCTGTAAAGGACAATGATGGACTCAACTGGCTAGGTGCCATGGGATGGAGGGAAAGCAGAGGGTTACAGTCAACGGGGCTCGGTCTGTTTTGTACAAGAGGCAGAGCAGGTTTCAAGGCTTCCCTCACGCACTTCATACCCCCCCCCACACACACACACAGTGGTTGCCAGGGCTTGAGAGGGGCAGGGATGGATCAGCAGAGCACGGAGGGTTTTTAGGGCAGTGAAAATACTCCGTGTGACACCATAGTGATGGATACATGTCCTTACACTATTGTCCCAACCATAGGATGTACGCCCCCAGGAGTGACCCCGCGCCTTTGGGTGATGCTGCGTGGGTGCAGCCGATAGATTCTAATAAAGGTGCCGCCGTGTGCGGGATGTGGACAGCCGGCAGGCTGTGCGCGTGGGACAGGGGCATACGGGAAACCTCTGTCCTTTCCTTCAATTTTGCTGTGAACTTAAAATGGCTCTAAGATAAAATGGATTCATTAAAAAGCCTATTACTCAACTCATTAATGTATCCACTGATTCCTTCCCAGTGCCCTCATTCTTAGTGGAGTCTCCATTTCTCCTCTGCATCCCCTCTGTACACCCACGGTGCACGCGGCCATGTGCAGGGCGAGGACCGTATTTTGAGCCAGGTTTGTAAACTGCTTCCTGAAGGAGCACATTAAGGAATGAAAGGGAATTGCCTTTAGCCTCGGGCTTTATCCTTAAGGCAGGGAGCCAGGAGGGCTCTGAAAGGGGGAGGCCCCGTCAGAGGTGCATTTATTTGCTTCCTTGGTAAGTACCCATCCGGCCGCTTTGCTGGAAACTGCCAGGCCTGTCTTTCCACATCACACAGGCTTCGGGAATGACTCTCCCAAGGCCCGGGGGCTGGTAAGTTACTACTGAGGCTGTAGATTCCGTGGACACCTTCGAGGGTCAGGTGGACACCTTCGAAGGTCAGGTGGAGTTATTTTTAAGAGCTATAGGTGAACGTGTGGCTGTCTGCAGGGAGAGAGGGCAGGTTCGGTGGCTAGAGGTTTCTCCGGCCTGTACTGTTCCAAAGAAACCTGCGCGACCTGCCTGCCTGTGGCTGCAGAAGCAAGGCCGTGGCTCCTTTAAAGCTGTCCAGTGAGTGACCTTTGAAGGCGACATGAAAGTTCAGGGCTGCTCGGAATGGGGCTCCCGTGGGGTCCCCGGCGGTCTCCAGCCGCGCCTGGCGCTCTCCTCTGACCCGGGAAGCCCGCAGGCGCTGCACAGACCGCACTTGAGGACAAGCACTTGGGACGCGAAGGGCTGCGCTCGAGAAACCTCAAAACAGACGTAGCTGGTGGGGAAAACTATTAAAATTGTGGGCGGCAAAAATGAATAAAAATATTAAAAAGTAACTTAAAAAATGATGGGTGGCCTTTTCAGCACGCGGGGTGGAGGGGGAGCTGGGGTGATTTCTGTTTGATAGACGGTGCGAGGCCTGCCGCAGGTGGTTCCTTGACTTTCACCTCTTGCTGCCCACCAGGTGGATGAGCTGGATGCTCGCGGGTCCCCGGCTGACGGGTGGGGTTCGCGCCCCGCAGCCTGGCGCGAGGTCCCAGGAGGAAGCCCAGGGAACCCCAAGGCTGCTCGGGAGTCGCCGCCCCCCTGGAGCGCAGGCGGCTGGACCCCGGCAGCCCGCGCGGGGGCGCCGTCGGCACGCGGTGCGCGGGGCGGGCCCGGGAGCCGGGGCGGGCGCCAGGTGGCCCCGGGCCGCGGCCGCAGGTGCAGAGCGCGGCCGCCGGGAGGCGCTGGAGCGCGCGGGGCGCGGAGCCGACGCGGGAGGAGCCTGGCGGGTGGCGCGGGGGTCGCGGCGCTCGGGGACTCGCAGGGGCGGCGGGGCGCGGGTGGCCCGGCCGCGCGATGTCCGCGGGCCCCGGCGGCGCCGCGGGCGCGCCCTGGACGGGCAACGGCAGCGCGCAGCCCAACGCGTCGGGGCGCGCGGCGGGCGGCGGGGCGGCGGGGCCGCGCCCCCCGGGGCTGGCGCTGGCGCTGGCGCTCGTCCTCATCGTCACCATCGTGGTGGACGTCCTGGGCAACCTGCTGGTCATCCTGTCCGTGTGGCGCAACAAGAAGCTGCGGAACGCGGGTAGGCGCCCCCGGGGCCCTCTCACCTGTCCGGCCACCTGCCCGGAGCAGCTCCCTGGGCTGCCAATGGGCTTCTCCTAAAAAAAAAAAAGTTAAATTCTTTTTTCTTAACAGCTGGGGACTTGGAGCCATTTTTCCTAACAGAGACCGAAGCCCAGTCGGTTTACTTCCCTTGAACCAGCCCGCCAAAGATGTGTTTTCTTTCATAAAACAAGAATAAGGCTTCAATCCTTCAGGGGTAGGGAACTTGGGCAGAGTCGGGGTCTCTTTATTTTAGAGAAAAACCCCGCTGTATAGTTTTCAGTTTCTGAGGTTTACTAAATTGAGAGACACTCGATACAGGTTGCGGGAAGTTGCTCAAAAAGCCTTTTCAAATACTATCAACGAACCACCAATTGCTTGGTTTTAGAGAGAAATAACGTTCCCAACTTTGTTAAAATTCGAGGAAAATACTTTGGTGAAATAACGGTGCAGTCGTTTTAGCTGTGTTGTCAGGAGTAGCTTTCCATTTTTGAGCATGCAATTTCAAAAAACCATGGGCTCCCAAACATGCCTGGGAAAGGGACTGTCATTCCTCCAAGTCAGACAAGTTTACACGTTAAAAATGGAAATTGTTGTAATAAAGCGTGCATTTATATAACATACTCCTACAGCTAACCCTGTGCTTGAGTTACACCTGCTTTTTCCTCCAGGCAGTGAGTGGAGATTGGTTTGTCCTGGTGGGAGCCTGACCATGGCCCGGAGGCCCCTGGGTGGTCCGACCTGGGCTGGTGATCAGGTGCCCAGCTCTGTGTTTGGAGGCAGACTTTGTGGACAACTGCATGGGGAGGGGAAGGAACCTTGCATTTCACTTACGGTCTGTAGAAAGCAATATTTCTGTTCCAACCAGGTAATTGATCAGTGTTGGTTTTTGTTTTAAATTTTGTTTAACTCCCTTTTTCCCCCTACATTGCTTGAGACAGTGCATAGCTTAAGAATTAGTCAATAAGCACCTGATAACATGAATTGATTTTGAGTTAGTTCATAGAATAACCTCACTTCTTAGATGATTGGCGTAAACTAGAGGAATTCTGCCTTCAAGAAGAGGCTCCCAGAAGAAAACACAGGTGGTAAGCTCCTTGCCATAGGTCTTGGTGATTTTTTTAATCTGACATCGAAAGCAAACATAAACAAATAGAACTACATGAAACTGAAAAGCTTGTGCACAGCAAAGGAAACCATCAACAAAATGAAAAGGCAACATGCTGAATGGGAGAAAATATGCAAATGATATATCTGGTAAAGGGCTGATATCCAAAATATATAAGGAACTCATATGACTAAATAGCAAAAACAAACAAGAAAACTTATAATTCAATTTAAAAATGGGCAGAAGAGCCCTGGTCAGTGTGGCTCAGTTGGTTGAACACTGACTGTCCCGTGCACTGAGGTCCCCAGTTCGATTCCCGCTCAGGGCACATGCCCTGGTTTAGGGCTCTCTCATCAATGTTTCTTTCTACCTCTCCCTTCCTCTCTCTCTCTCTCTCTCTCTCTCTCTCTAAAAGTCAATAAAAACTTATTTTTAAAAGTTGGCAGAAGGTCTGAATAGACACTTTCCAAAAGAAGACATACAGATGGCCAACAGGTACGTGAAAAGATCCTCAGCATCATTAATCATCAGGAAAATGCAAGTCAAAAACCACTGTTAGGAATGGCTATTATCAAAAAGAAAAAAAGGAGAAGTGTTGGCGAGGATGTGGGAAAAAGGCACACTTGTGCCTTGTTGGTAGGAATATAAATTGGGTTAGCTCATATGGAAAACAGGATGGAGGTTCCTTAGGAAACTAAAAATAGAACTACCCTACCACTCAGCAGTTCCACTTCTGGGTATTTATCCGAAGTTAATGAAAACGCTAACTTGAAAAGACAGCTGCAACCCCATGTGCACTGCAACATTATTTACAGTAGCAGAGACAGGAAAACCTAAGTGTTCACTGATGGGTGGGTGAAGAAATTGTGGTATGTATACATTGGAATATTACTCAGCCACAAAAAGTATGAAATCTTGTCATCTGTGGCAACATGGATGGACCTCGAGGGCATCATGCTAAGTGAAATAAGTCAGAGAAATGCAAATACCATGTATGATCTCTTACATGTGGAATCTATAAATAAATAAATACAGGCTCATAGATATGGAGAATAGATTCATGGTTTCAGGAGGCGGGGGTCGGGTGGGGAGATTGAGGGATGGGAGAAATGGGTGAGTTGGTTTTGTTTCTTTGTTTGTGATTAGTTTAAATAAATTGATTGAAGAAGAAGAAGACAGGGCATGAGAAGGCCCAGTGCTGCGAGCATGGAATGAGAATTGTCCGTCTCAGCCGGGGACCGAAGCTCTCCCCGCTGCCCCCGTAGCTCTGGGTGCTGGGCGTGCTCTTTGATTGTGACCAGTCTGCTTTGCCCTCTCCTTGTTGCACTATTGACCGTCTGATTCCTTACATTAGGGTTCAGTGACAGGGCTTTGGCTTTGACTTGTCCAGTGCATTCCTTTGTTCCCTCAGAAAAAAATGGGGGAGAGAAAGAAGTTTGGGCGCCATGCTAACTGAATCCTCAGATCAGCCCCGTGGTGGGGGGCCACTGTCACCCTCGTCATGGGGGGTAACTAGGACACGAGGACACAGATGTGTGGAGCAGGGCTTTATGTACAGAGCTCGGCCCCCCAAGCTCGCTCTGTTTTGTCGATATCAACACTTGCAGCACCTGGGAAGTTTGCATCCTGCAGAACCTTCCATTTAAAAATATTCACATGCCTGGAACAATTCTACTTCTGATTTATGGAAAAGAACTTCTAGAAAATGCTCCTTCCCCATTGCTTTGCATTTTATTTATTTGCTAAGAAATTTTTAAAATCTTCACCTGAGGACATGTTTATTGATTTGAGAGAGAGAGGAAAGGGGAGAGAGAGAGACAGAGAAACATCGATCGGTCACTCCCATACACACCCTGACTGGGACTTGAACCCGAAACCTTTTGGTGTACAGGATGGTGCTCCACCCAGCCAGGGCTGCTAAGCAAGTTTTGATAGGGCAGTTTCTAGAATAGTACGTCCCCGCAGCTGGCTGGGACACAGACCCACCGTGAGCCCTGACCCGTGCAGCTTTTGAGCTTCGTGCTTTTGCAGCCGGGGTTTCGGACTCAGATGCCCCACGGTTGCGATTCAGAGCGCTGGGCACTCGGTGCGCGGTCATGTCAAACAGCGCTCGAGACAGTGGGTTCAAATACTTCAAATTGTTCCGTTTCTGTCAAATTTATTTTATTAAGGATGAAAAGATGGAAAGAAGAGAAGGGAAGAAATGAGATAAGAAAATAAGAATGTGAAGGCATTTTAAGCTTTGAACTCGTACTTCCTTTTGGGAAACTGGTGTAATCGTGGGTTATTTATGCCCCTCTCCTCCCCTCAGGGGAGCCTGCTGACACTTGATTTCCCAGGGAAGAAATTTAAAACGTTCAACAGGTGTATGCATGTCGGGGACATTGGTTAGAACACAACCCCCGGAGGCTTGGGTGCCGGCGAATGTCTGCTCTGCCCCTGGGCAAAATCTGATGCTGGAATGGGTGCTGTCAGCTCGTATCCCCTGAGGAAATGTCACAGTACGATGGGAAGATTCCTGCGCTGGCGCACGAGGATTCATACCCTTGCCAGCCACCCTGGGACCTGAGAAAGCCTCACTTCCCACGTTTGGCAAACACAGAAAGTATCTAGTCTTTTAGCCTCTCGCAGTTGCTGCAGTCACCTAGCGATGCAGGGACGCATGTGAAAAGGGAGACTTGGCCGAGTCTGCAGGGGAAACTGATGCGTACTTTGAAAAACATAAAGCAGGTCACGGAAGGTGTTCTTTTTTCCCATGTACACCTAACGGGTGAGTTCCATTGTTTAAAAAAATGGAACTGCAGACTTAGGATTTGTGCACTTTTCTAGATGTGCATCATACTTTAAAACCTCTATTAAAAATAAAGCAGGAGTGCAATAATAACTCGCCTGTTCAAAATCCAATTACCTGGCAATCTAACTTACCTAGAATATGGCCAATATATGGAAATAAGCCAAAAAGAACAGGCTTTCATCCGCAGTTGATTTGTTGTGCCTGAGAGTCCCACGGGGCTCTCAGGCTGGGTCCCCAGAGATTGCAAGCAGTCAATTAAGAGGAAGATTGGTGCGCGGAAAGAAACGGCACAGGTCCCAAGCAGCCTGGGTCCAAATGGACTCGTTCCAGCAGGTCTGAAAAACTGAACAAGCACAAGCTTTTGTGGGAGCATTTTGAAGAAGCAAAAGCCCCTGATTGCCATGAACTGCTCCTGAAAACCACACAGTGGTACAAAATGTGTTCATTAGATATGACAGTCGGCCGTCAAGGAGTGGGCCAGCCACGTACAGTGTGTTCTGCCTAAGAAGACAAGGACATCATCCTTTAGAAAGTTACCTATTTAAAGTGGTTTATTATTTTTTTAATTTGCTGCATAGTAAACTACCTATATTATAAAATATATATATATATATATTTCCCAGAATGATGTTAAGATGGCACCATGGACACTGTCGTAGGCCATTCTGACACTGGTTTCATTCAGGTCTATACTGAATATTATCTATATCCCTCCTGTATTACCACCCAGAGAGGTTCTCTAGAGTATGGAGAGAACCTGGGCTTTGGGCTCAGGGCTCTGAGTTTAAACTTGGGATGCAGCAGGGCCGTTTGGAAGATGCTTACAGGTAGGCATGCTTACTTCAAAAATATTATTTTTGAATTGAGGCATAACGTGCACACAGTAAAAGTGCACAAAACATAAGTGTACCGCTGGATGTAATTTTACATGTGTATATACTTAGGTGACCATCGCTTTTGAGAAATGATTTGACATAAGGGTGTTGATAGATGGCAGTATTATTATCCACAGTGTGAGCTAGAACTTACGGCAAATCTAAGTGCTGAAAACCACCAGCCTGAACTTTCTCTCTTGGACCGTCCACACGCAGATTGTTGCCTGTGTTGAACTGGACTCTGCTTGTGTCCGTTGCTCAGGCAATGAAGGCTGAGGCTCACTGCTTTCTTCCTTAATTGAACCCTTGGCCATTCTGTTTACGGTACCCTGGCTTTTATTTTCTCTTTCCCCTCCTTTCTTTTCCCTTCTCTTCCCTCGCCTTCTCTTTTCTTCTCCCCCCTTGTCTGTCTCTTGTTTTTTGGCCTCCAATATACGTTAATCACCATAATTATATTCAATCTCTTAGTAGAGGTCAGACGTGTATTTCTGTTTCCTGATTGCGACTGTTGTGTCATTTTTATACCAACAAAAAAGACTTGTAAGTCTTTTAATGGACTTATAAGCATGTTATATTCTAGAAGTTCTCTTACGGGTTTCTTAAAAGAGTATTGGGTACTTTGGCTCTTACGCTCGCCCACAAAATCATTCAAACCAGCAGTATGGCTGAAATAATACTCAGAATTGCTGGGTTATTGAGACTTATGAGCCCTGACACTCTGAGGTCTGATGTCTGAGCCTCCTGGGGTCCTGTGAGAATGGGAAAGAGTGGTGTACAGGGGCCAGTGGAAGCTTCACCTAGTAACTCATAGATGTCAGGAGACGGCTCAGGGACGTATGATGTTGGGGGGGGGAGGTGGGTTTTGCATCAGAGATGAGGTGGAAATAAGTAGAAAGCAATATATGCCACTGCTTATCAGTTGAGTGCTCCTGTGTTGGGGACAAACACATCAGATCCCATAGGCAAGTGTGGAAGGAGCCTGTGCAGAGAACAAATCCAGAATCTGACTCCAGGGCTCTTACTGAATGGATGGCTCTGTGGTTGTGGATGAGTCATCGTCTCTCCGGATCGTCTTCACATCAGCAAAATGATAGGGTTGAGCTAACTCCAGTGTCCTTTGATTTACATGATTATTAAACTCACTCTGACTTTGGAGATTATAATGCTATGAAATTGACTAGCAATAAGGAGAATTGTGGCTATAATGACATATTTGTATATCATGATAATCAGCATCATAAATCCGGGAAAGTATGTCCTTATGAAAGTGTGCCTCACGTGTCCTCAACTGTCTGGCTCACTTGTAACAAAGCTCTTAGAGACGAACGCCTCTTAATGACATCTGGTTTCCCTGTTTTACTTCCTGAGGGATGTTTACAAGTTTTAGAAATGTCCCATATAGTTTTCCCTTCTTGAAAGGGAGTGAAGTAACCAACAACACAGCCTGATTCAAGCCTCTTTGGGTGGATTCCTTCTGGTTGGGAAGTGATGGATTGCTCCTCTGGGACACAGGCAGCTTCTCATGAGTTTGGGTAGGATGAGCTGACCAATGGTGTATGTGCCTGGGGGGGGGCAATTTTCATGCCTCCAGGTAGGTCCCGGGGAGAGACAGGCTCTCCCAGGTCTGTAGAGACCCTTCAAAATGTAACTGACCACTCAGGAGGAACAGCCTGAATTGGCAGCCGCTGGCCATTTGGTCTGCAGCAGCATCCACGGAAAGAACAGTGGGCTTCACACGTGTGAGTGAGCCACTCTCACCTAGGTGTTCAAAGGCAGATGGAAGATAAGCACTTTTTGTTTTAAGTGTTTCTAAAATAATCACTCTCTCCTGCAATATCAGTTTGGGGTGTCCGTATTGAAGCCATAGATGTGGCTGTTCGCATGGTTTACTGGCGATTTAAACACCAGGGCACTGTGGGATGGTTATAGCCAAAAACATAAAACAAAGTAAAAATATCCATATATGAACCGGTAGCCCAAATCTCAAACGAAAATGAAGACAATGCATCAGGACAGTAATTTTGAGTCATTTTATCGACTCAGGAATTTTCTTTTTTCATTATTTTTTTCTTACGTTCCTCTGTTCTCCTCTCTGTAAGTGATGCTGCTCTGTGGTGTCCTTCATCTCCAGGGGCATCAGATGCAGGGTCGGTGGGACTGTAGCAGAGGCCTGATGCCTGGGGTACAGGCAATCGGAACAAGTACACAGTCTTCCTTAACAATCTCTTCTGGCACCTTCAGTGTAAATTGAGACCATCTGTGATAAAACTTAAGCCCCTTTTTATTGTTGTGGCGCATACTTCATTTTTCAAAAACCGCTGGCCATCTTTTGGTGCACATTTCCATTTAAAATAGGAATATATTACAGGACCATATCAAAGCAATGCCAGCTATTAAAGGCATGAAGTTTTTTAATCTTACAATTTGATTTTAAAATTTATTTATAATTTGTGTTTGAAACATTTTTCAAACTTGAGAAAATTGGTAGAATTTCACTTTGTCTCATGCTTGTCACAGACAGCTGATTTATTTCCGTTTCTGTGGATAAAGTAGAAAAATAACTTTTTTTGGTTTAGAATGTCAAGTGCTTTGTACTTGCACACCGAGCAATTTACAGCTTTTAAAGCACTTTCCCACATTCTGTTTTATTTGTCCTTGAACATCCTCCTCGGGTAGATAAGAAAACTGAAACCCAAAATTCACAGATAAGTGATCAGTATTTCTTATCCCTGCACACAACCCAGTGTGGTACAGTGGGAGGAGCAGGGACGTTGAAATCAGAAGATCCAGGCTGAGTCTTATATCTGCAATACTTTCATTTGTAGTATGTTTTGGGTCCAGTTCCTCAATCCCTCTGAGTCTCAGTTTCTCCATCTGTCCAGTGGGTGTACTTATCTCACAGGGATCCTAGGAAGATAAATTTAGGCACTGCCCATCCATCCATCCATCCATCCATCCATCCATCCATCCATCCATCCATCCGCCTATCACTTTGAAGCTATAAAATACTGTACAAATAGTGGCATTATTAAGTTATTAGTAGTAGGCATTCTATGATTAGTTCTTTTTGGCTTGTTTTTATGTATTAAATGCTCATTTTTTTAATGTACTTTTTAAAAGCAAGTGTACAATATGAATGGTAAGAAGTGAAATCAGTCAGAAACTGAAGATTTAAGATATAATTCTCTTCTGTGACCTTATGCAAATTATGCAAATTCTCTGACATCTCTGTTTTTTCTTTTCTAATAAACACTATTTCTCCACAGCAAGTAGGGCTGAGATTCTAATTATTTCAATATCCACCTTCTGAGAGACTGATTGTTTCAATATCCATGCTGTTCTCTAATTTAAAATGGATCAGCTCTGGTTAGACGTTATATAACTTACAAAGTGAGCCCTTGGAAAATTTTAGTACCCACCTGGCGCCGTGCATAGTTATTACAATATTGTTGACTATATTCCCTGTGTTGCACTTTACCTTCTGTGACTGTTTTGTAACTACCAATTTGTACTTCTTAATCCCTTTAACTTTTTCACCCAGCCCCCAAACCCGCTCGATCTGGTAACCCTCAGTTTGTTCTCTGTATCAGTGAGTCTGTTTCTGTTTTGTTCGTTCATTTATTTTATTTTGTACTTTAGTTTTCACATATCAGTCTTTCTCTGTCTTCTCACTTAGCATAATGCCCTCTAGGTCCATCCACTTTGTCAAAAAGGATCAGATTTCATTCCTTTTTATGGCCGAACAATATTCCATTGTTTGTATGTAGCACATCGTTTTTATCCAATGTCTAACCACAATACTATACACCTGAAACTAATATAAAATAATATGGAATGTCAACTGTAATTGAAAAAAATTACAAATTTCCAGTTATTAAAATAGTTGCAGCAATATAACGGGCAGCATAGGGAACGTAGTCAGTAGCATTGTAATCACTGTGTATGGGCTCAGATGAATATTAGAATTTTCGGGTGGCCACTTCATAAAATATATAAATGTCTAACCACTATGTTGTACACCTGAAACTAATATTATATGTCAACTCTAATTGAAACATGAATTTTAAGGAAGGAACAAAAATAAATCAGCTCTGGAAGCTACAGTAACTTTCTCAGACAAGGATTTTGCCATTCAAAAACTTAACACCTAAATTGTATGTACAGGCTTGGAAAATGCTTTCAAGCTAATGAAGTCAATGCTTAATATGCTCTCCAGTCTGATAGTATCTTGTTAATACTGTTGACATTTTCTCCTATCTCTCTCCATGATATCTGAAATTATTCATTCGAGGCATTTTTTTACTTTTTAAGACATTCTGTTGATTCCCCCTCACGCCCTTGCATGCTTAGCTGTTGTTTAGGGTGCCGTGACTTTTCCCCTGGCTTGTGTAGTTCATTATTGTGGAACCCTAAATTTTTCCACATTTGCCAAAATAATTGCCAGAGTCCCCTGGAAACCTTAAGACAATGGTTTCAGACTCCAAAGTACATGATTAAATTTGGACTTGACTTTTGGCTCCTCCGGCTATTCATCTCTTGAGAAAGTAGCAATTTTCAGCACTAACATAGATAAGATAGAGCTTATTTTTGCCAGCTTTCAGAATCATTTCTCTCTTGGCTATTTTGAATGTTAGCCAAAGATAAAATAGTTCTAAATTAAGCCTCCTGCTTTCATTTTTCACTAAAATCTGATGGTTCTGTTTTTTTGTTTTGTTTTGTTTGTTTTTAAATACTTGCTTTGAAAAATATCTGCTTAGAGGTCATTTTAAATTTCCATAGTGTCTGGAACCTAGTCTTCTCCTTATTAGAACCTTTAAAAATAATCACTAGGATACTTGAGGTGAATAGTAAGATCTTTGCAAGGTGCCTTGAATTTCTCCCCATTTTCCTAAATATTTTAAATTTGCCTAGTTTACAGGAATGCCCTATCTTCTATAAAAGAAATACACACACATTCAGGACTTTCTAGGCTACCAAAGAGGCAGTTAGTGGATTGTTTTTCAAGAAGCATTTGTGTGCGCAGAGCTCCGCGTGGTATCATCAGCATCCTCTGCTCCCCCCCGTGATGATGGCTCCTTCATCAGCACCCTAACATGCTCACCTTCCCGAAGGTTGGCTAATCAAGGGGACCTGACCCCCGAGGACTCTATGTGATCTCTCGAGAAATTTTAGTGAAGTGTTACAATGCTGCAAATGAGGAATAAACTTCTCGACTTTCTAGTTGAGGTGTTCTAAAAATAATTTTCCTACAAAGCTATATACTTTTGACAATCACGTTGAAGAATTTAGTCTTAGTTAAAAAAAAACACACAAGAAAAAGGGGAAAAAAAGTCTACTTGGTGCTAAATATTATTCAGGCTGCTGAGGGTAAATTGAGTTACTGAACTTATGGTGTAAAAGGATGCTTGCCTGCTTTGCTATTGAGCACTTTTGGTGCTTGTTGAATTGCATATTTATTTAGATAAATATTTATTGCATACCAAAGTACAAGACACAATACAAATGGTCAACAAATTCTTGTTTGATTGACAAAATGTAAGACACTGTGTGAAGCTTGTGTAAAACATGTCTCCTGTTTTCAAAGAGATTACTTTCTATCATGGCACTTCTAAAATTTCTGTCCTTTAATTTTCAAATAAGTATAAAACATGGAGTATAAAGATAGGACTAGAAAAGTGTTCATATAGCAGAAAACCTTCTCAAAAGAAATTTGAAAGTTGGTAGGTGGATGATGGTAGCTGGAGCTCAAAGTACATAGTGATGAAAATTTTTTTAAAAAAATGTTAGCTCAGGATGAAAGAAAAATAGGTAATAAATGGGAAATGGGAAAGCTACAGCACACATAAGGCAGAATTAATGAGAGAACTGCAAAGAAATTAGTCAGGAGTGGAGACAAAGCACAGCTGTTGAGGATAATACATTGGCCCCATATCTTTGGAAGGAAGTAACAGTCTGAGAAACAGCTCTTTAGAAACCCGCCCAACCGCAGCACAGAGCCGAAGGTCCGTCTGAGGTTGCCTGGCACCGGCCTGAGAGTGAGGCTGGGGGGTTGATATTCGTGCTTCATGAGTGAGGGGTCCCAGGAAGAACCTGAGGGAATGAGGGGAACAGGCTAGGGCAGAGGAAAGGGTCAAGCAAGGTGGGACCTCAGGTGGAGCCTACAGTTGGCCTGGCCCATGAGGCTGAGGCTTCTGGGCATAAAATCCAACCACAGAGAGGGCCGGCCTTTTGTACTCGGCTCTCAGGGGTCATCCTTACCTGGTCAACTGAGGGCAGTTCTCTGGGGATAGATGCAGCTCAGCCCAATGCAAGCACCCAGCACTCATCCAAATTCCAGAATAAATGCACCAGCCTGGCACAGGGGACTGGGAAGGGCACTATAAGGCCTGTGAAGCAGAGAGAACGTACAGAAGCAGACCAGAGACCAGGCTTCCCGTAGCAATGGGCACCCACAGCCAGCATTTTGAGGGGCGCACAGAAGCAAATTAATTCTCCTTGGGCCAAATCATTGCACAGATTTGATTGTTCCCAAATTCGGAAGAAGACAGCTAGAGCTGTAGAAACATTGGTGATGAAAACCTTGACGGTCCAAACTTTGCACAGTATTATATTGGGAAATAGGTTTCTCTGTAATTCGCATAGCAGCAGAGTGATGCACAAGTAGCTGTTCAAATGGAAGTCAGCATGAGACCTGCAGAGCGCGGGAATTTTTAAAAGCAGCAAAAGAACTGATAAAATATAACAATCTGGCCCAGGATAGGAAATTTTTGCACTCTCACCTAGCTGGGATTTCACTAGTTAATGATACAGGTGCAACAGTGCTAGTGCCTGATTGAGCCTGCTGAGCATTAAGAAAAAATGTGGCTTCTGCTCCACTTCCATGCTTCAGATCTTGTGCAACATTCCTGTCTGGACCATGTTAACACGTAACTGCCAGGAAGGGAATTCTGGGAAGCGTAGTTCCAGCTTAGCTAAATTACACAAACAAGCCCACCACAGTCCACCCCTTGGCAACTTGGTACCTATCTGTCTATCTATCATCTATCTATCTATCTATCTATCTATCTATCTATCTATCTGTCTGTCTGTCTGTCTGTCTGTCTGTCTGTCTGTCTGTCTGTCTGTCTGTCATCATCTATCTATCTACACACATATATACACACACATATATACATACACAAACACACCATACGTAACTTCCAGATAAAGGAAACATAATTATGCTCTATCTAACATAATGCAACTATCCTTGTAAAACTGAAAACCCACTCACCCTCTCCCCCAAAGATAACACAGTCTCTTTATTCGTCTTTGCATGATTTTCCTTACTCTTCTAGTCCAATCACTGTCCCCATTTGATATCCTGTAAGGGAAATACTGAGATGTGAGGTAACTACTAACACATATTAGATGACAGGGGGAATAGAAGAGGGAGAAAGACAAACAAAATAACCTCCCCACGCAACACACACACACACACATGCACACGCTCCACACACACATAGCAAATGTGAGTCGGCTTCCAGATGAGCTACCTGAAGCCACATCTGCGTAGAGTGTATGGCTTAATTTTTTTCTCCAAATACTTGTAAATGAGGTGAGTTCAGAGAAAATTAAACTAATGATTTAATTAATATAATTATTTGAACAGAAAAGAAGCATAATTACTACAGAGTAAATGGAACAGAGGATGAAAGCCATGAGAGAAATCTATGGCATCATTTGTGTTTTATTTGTAAGCCCTTTCAAAAATTAATCTGTATTGGGCCAGTTTGTCATCATGACATTCTGGGTAAAAATGTACTGTTTTGATGACTAATTTGAACATGAATTTCATATATTATACTTTTTTATTGAATTTATTGGGGTGACATTGATTAATAAAATTATACAGGTTTCAGGGGCACAATTCTATAACACATCATCTGTATATTGTATTGTGTGTTCACCACCCCAAGTCAAGGCTCCTTCCCTCACTATTTCCCCCCATACCCTCTTCTACCTCCCCCGACCCACATATATTCTACTTATTTTTAAAGTATTGAATATGTTGAGTTAAACATTTATTAAAATATGCCCACTTTGTAGTTTAAATATTTCTTTGGAATTTGAAATTGATCTGTAGAACAAATAAATTTGCACTTTATTGCTTTAATTTGGCCTCATATAACCACTTTTCAAATAAGTCATTTTTATGACAACTTCTCCAAAATTCCTAATTAAATGGCAAAATCTTGCCTTTTTTCGTCATGACTGCTATTTTACTTCACTTATTTATGATGTTTTTGGGGGAAAGTAAAAATAATAAAGGAGCTTCAAAGGCTATTTTATTTCAGATGTTGGGAGATGACAATTTAATTTACTTGATCAAGCATTTGAGCAAAATTCTCATCTGGATACTATTCAGGATACAAATATGAGGAGGACAACCTCAGGGGACTACAGTATAGAAACACAGGAAAGCCAAGTTTACAAATAAATATAATAAAAGGCAAAACATATGGTCCCTCTGTCTGGCACCCCCGCCCCCCCACCTGTCAAGCTCACTTTCTTCTTGATGCCTCTTCTCTCCCTGTACATACTCTTGTTATACTTCTTTCTCTATATTTTAATTTTGCTTCTTTTTCTAAGATCAAGGATCATAGGACCCTTGTCTGTTCATTCCTGTTTCCCCAGCACCTGTCATATGCATTTAATAAGTTTCTATTGAATGGAATGTATTATAATTTAACCTAAATTAAAATGGCATAAATAAAATGATCTAGGAACCTTCAAAAGAGGAAGCGCTTCCATGTGGTGGGGCAAACAAGTAAAATTTTGGGCAATTTTTATCTAAGGTGGAATTGGGAAAATAGGTAGCATTTTAAGAGTTAGGGGGAGGCCATTCAAGGCACAGGGAATAGTAACAAAGGCCAGTGAGCCACTGAACTAAAGAATGTACTAGCCCAACATCTTACACAATCTGACTGGAGTTCTTTTTTATAGTTTAAAATGTGTTGCGTTATTATGTTTATATGGAAAACTATCACTTCCTCTGAATAGTTAAGGCTTCATTTTTGTCCCCTAAGTTCCTTATACACCTAAGAAACCTCCTACCTTTTCCTGCGGAGGTAGGTGAGAGAGGTGTAGAGGCCGAACGTCATTTATCGAGCACTTGCTAGGTGACAGGTAGTGCCCAGCATTCGGTCCTCAAGCCCCCGCGGAGACGCTGTCATTGATTCCATCTCAGGGAAGAGGAACTGAATTTGGTGGGATAGTGTCACTTGCCCAGTGAGATGGCGGTAAGGACGGGAGCCAGCAATCTCAGCCAGACGGGGGCCTGACCCCCTTCCTCTTACCTGCAGCGTGATGGGCAGGGCCCTGTCCCACTCCAGGAGTGGGACTGGGGGGCCCATCTGAGAGCCGCTGCCCCCGAGGGCCAGAGGGCCTGGGACTTGGGGAAGTCACAGCAGGCCGGGGAAATGACAGGGCATGAAGCTTCTCAGGTAATGTAGAAGATTCCAGACCAAAGCTGTGATAGAGTATAGTGGACTCCAGGTTTTGCGAGCACAGGAGAGGCCAGCAGCCCGCCCGCCAGCAGCGGTGAGGGTGGAACATGCCTGGCCCGAGGCTGTGGCATCTGGGACCCGTGGCACCGACCTGACAGGGCGGCACACGGGCTCCCCTCCCGGCGGGAACAGCTTCCCCGTCACCCATCGACCCCCAGTAGCTGCGACGCCGGGTCACCCAAGTTGCAGGACGGCTCGGTTTTTCAATAACCGTGAAAGAAAACGGGCGCAGGCCGCGCGATGCCGGGGCTCACCTGTGCCCTCCAACCCCCTGTGTTTCAGGGAACATTTTCGTGGTGAGCCTCGCCGTCGCAGACCTGGTGGTGGCCGTGTACCCCTACCCCTTGGTGCTCACGTCTATCCTCAACGACGGCTGGAACCTGGGGCACCTGCACTGCCAGGTCAGCGGCTTCCTCATGGGCCTGAGCGTCATCGGCTCCATCTTCAACATCACCGGCATCGCCATCAACCGCTACTGCTACATCTGCCACAGCCTCCGCTACGACAGGCTGTTCAGCAACCGCAACTCGCTGTGCTGCGTGCTGCTCATCTGGGTCCTGACGCTCGCGGCCATCGCGCCCAACCTGCGCGTGGGGACCCTGCGGTACGACCCCCGCATCTACTCCTGCACCTTCGCGCAGTCCGTCAGCTCGGCCTACACCATCGCCGTGGTGGTTTTCCACTTCATCGTCCCCATGCTCGTGGTCCTCTTCTGCTACCTGAGAATCTGGGTCCTGGTCCTTCAGGTCCGACGGAGGGTCAAACCCGACGACAAGCCCAGACTGAAGCCGCAGGACCTCAGGAACTTTGTCACCATGTTCGTGGTGTTTGTGCTTTTTGCCATTTGCTGGGCTCCTCTCAACCTAATTGGCCTCGCCGTGGCCTCGGACCCTGCCAGCATGGTGCCCAGGATCCCAGAGTGGCTGTTCGTGGCCAGTTACTATATGGCCTATTTCAACAGCTGCCTCAATGCCATCATTTATGGACTCCTGAACCAAAATTTCAGGAAGGAGTACAGGAGAATCCTAGTGTCCCTCTGCACAGCCAAGATGTTCTTCGTGGACAGCACTAACGACGGGGCAGGCAGGGCCAAGTGCAGGCCCTCTCCACTAATGACCAACAATAACCTCATAAAGGTGGACTCCGTCTAAAAAAAACCAAAGCAATCCTGGCAAGATAGGAACCCTGCTCAAGGTCTGACTGATTTTCATGTGTGCCTCGCTCTTGACAGATGTCTAGGAAAACAGTGTGGTTGGAAAAAACCATGCTCGTAAGAGTCTGCCTCTGTACTTTCTGAGCTAATGTGTGATCAGCCTTCTGAACAAGTCTCGAATTCTTATCAAGAGAAACACAGAGCTATGTGTTAATTGAAGACTGCGGTACAGGGATGGAAAAGGGTAATTTTAAATAAAAATGTTGATTGTATTCAAATGGGAAAAGTGCAAACTTTTTAAAATTGCAAATGGGTGCCACAAATGTCGAAATTGCTTTCTTCCCTCCACTTTTTGAAGATTTTTAGTAGGAAAACAAATGATGTGTTTTATTTATAATGAATAAATGGAGCAGAATGAGGTAAAGGGAATGAGGGACTCTGCACAGTGAAAGGCTGAAAATAAATCTGCGATTAACTTGGCAACAATAGCCACTACAAAGTCTTCAGTTGGCGGTGTTGGCGTTGGGTAGCCATAGTCATGATCATAGATGGTTGTCACTCTATTAACAGTTGCATATTGAACTAGACAAAGAGCTAAGTAGATGACAGAGCCCTTTTTCAGTTGTTAACAACCATGGCATTTTAAAGCCATTGCTACATATAAAACTCTGTGTGACCTTATTGGACACTTGGCCTCTTATTTTGTCATTGAATATCATTATTATTCATGTCACTGACCAGCTGCTTTGAATTGATCTCTGTTAATTTATTGTCATCTAATCAGTTCAGTTAAAAATGACAATCCGAGAGCTGTAGATTCTTAGGTACGGTGCTGAATGTGTTTTAGGCTGGTCGTCTATTTGGGCAAGTAAATATCTAAACCAGAAAGTTTTTCTTTTATAGCTATCTCAAAACAATATTCTTTAATAATCCACTTTAGTATTTGATTGCCCTAGTAATTCTGAAAGTCTACAAGAAAAAAAATGCGTAAACTGTGGTTTCATAAACAATGGCTCTAGTTTACCCCAAATAACTATTTGGGACCACTGTGAGGTTTATTGCATAAAGTACTTCTCAGGAAATTAGGACGCTGTGTTCTTGTATTTTAAAGTTCTTCAACCAAACTATCTCATACTAGAATGAGTTGATTTGCAGCTCTATACATAAAAAAAGTGACCCGAATATATTTACTAGTATCTCTGTATCTAGATAACCAGAATCTCCATGGTAAGCTCTAGGGTCCATTATTTGGAAATATTCCTTTGATAACTCTTTTCATCAAGCATATTTGGGAACACTAAATTATGGTTTGTGGTGCTGATGGTGATGGCATGTGTGTGTGTGTGTGTGAATTCTCTCTCAAACTTTACCCATCAAGTGATTTATATGTAAACATTCTAGTCAGAACCAACATTCAAGAGCAGAGATAATTTTTAGGCTAACATTCCAAATTTTAGATAACTGAACCTTAAAAAATGTAACCATGTTAACTGAACTCTTTTTGAAATGTATTACACTTTTTTCTTGATGTTGAGGATGAATTACTATGTCGCTAACTGTATAGCATGATTGCTTTTAATAGAATTTTATTTCTTAATTTATGCATTAGCAAAAATACAAAATAGAAAATGTGCCTTTTAAAAAAGGTGTGCCAAGTAGAGTATCTGACCTGAAAATCAGTTATGTAACTTTAAAGTCTTGAAATGCTTTCTTCATACCATCAGAAAATTAGCTAATTAAAATATTTACAATGAAAAAGCAACTGATAAAGATCGAAGTCAAAGACCCAGATTTTCTCTAATGAAATCTCATTGTAGGAGCCCTGTGAGCTTTCAGGATATTATCACCGGTTTCTTCACCGTAGTATTAATAAGGAGAAAGTCCTTAGCTGATTGTTTTTTTCCTCCCCCCAAATTTAATTAGTTGCACCTGATTTTCCAGGGTACAAATTACTTTGTAGACTGTTTGGAAGATTAACTCTTTCAAGACTACTAGGTTACGATTACCCAATGACTGTGGTGTGGTCCAAGTTGGCACCTACACTGAGACTTGGAGTGGACAGGCCAATGAACTTGACCTTTCTCATTTACATAAACCATGTGAATATTATCGTTGGAGGGTTTGCCTTAATTGTATTCTCTTAGGGAAAATTTAAATCACGTAGGATTCTTTTTTGCCTTCGGTGGATGTCACTTTTACACATACGTTATTGTATTTCTTGTTTTAAATGTTTTTATTGATTTCAGAGAGAGGAAGGGAGAGAGAGAGAAACAGCAATGATGAGAGTCATCGATCAACTGCCTCCCACACGCTCCCCTCCTCGCTCTGGGGATGGAGCCCCAAACCTGGGCCTGTGCCTGACCAGGAATTGAACCCTGACCTCCTGGTTCATGGGTCAATACTCAGCCACTGAGCCCCGCTGGCCGGGCTATTATTGTATGTCTTATACCTGTTGCAACAGATTACTTTGGGACATATTGCCTGTACTTCATTATGTAAGCTTCATATTTCACACAAAATATGATTTTTTTTAAACTAAAGAAATTAATAGATAGCATAGATTGGGGAAGACGAAAGGAATAATTTCACTTTCTCTACTCTACTGCATGTTTCGTTACCAAATATTTGTATATAACGCATTCACATGCATAAACCTGACAGTTTTCCTGACCAAGCAGCAGAACTATGGTTTTAAATATTCTGGGAAGGAATATGAGAGAATAACCATTCTTGGGCATTAAATCCACAATTGCTCACTGAATAAAAACATTCAACTGGAATAATAATTTTGACCACTTTTCAGACTCCCTGTGATGCATTGTCAAATATTCCGCCGTGAATAAGTGAACACATTTAGAATACAATAGATACATTTCAAGTCGCTTTAAATTACTAAATTGTTATATTTGGGAATTACCTGAGCATCACCTTCTCTAAGCAGACTTTTCTTTTCAAAAAATAATTTTTACAATTTCTTTTGCACTCTTCCTTTTACTTTCCTCTACTTTTATGCTTGAAAATAAAGAATCTCCATTCGAAAAATATTTTTTGTACGTATAATGTAACAAAAATGAACAGGGGAAAATTCAGTGACAAATGGGCACCAACAGATTGCCTGGTAATCGTAATATTTAGAGGCGTGTGATGGAAGCTGTGGTGCCACCTTCCTGAAATGTTGGGACATCTCCCGTTCGGGCTCAGCTGGTGCTTACCTACCACCAGGGCTGATGGAGCCAAGCGCACAATCACCTGGTTCCACAGTGGCAGAGAGAAGTGTAAGTCAACCGTGGGATGTCCATCGAAGAGGGACACATAATGATGCTGGAATCATAAGCCTTAATGACATTTTGCAATATTTACCATCTCTAGAACAGAAACATTTTCAATTAATAAAACAATTTACGAACGCTTCTTACTGTTCAAGAGTTTAAGAGCGAGAGAGAGAGCGTGCAGGGGGCCGTCAGGTATTGTGTGCTTTAGCCAGTTGGCTGCTTTTTGTCTCATCTCTAATGTCGATGGTCTTAGGGAACATGAAAGCGCCTCCACAGCTCTGAAGAGTCTGAAGGTGATTTAGATGTTGTGCTGGGTTGTTAGGAACGATGACATAACGCTTTGTCCCTAGGAAGCGGTACCTTTATTCCGAGGACACACTGCTGAGTCCTGGCTGCAGAAGGGCTGTGGGAACGGGCCCCTTTCGAAGCCAGCTGGTTCTTGCTGCTGTTAGACACTAGGAACTGATCCCGTGTTTCCTTGTGCTACCCTGGTGCTCTGATTTCTGACACAACTGCCACTTTGAGGTGAGCGATACAAACAAACCTGGTCTATTAAGAGTGGAGAAAATAGTTTGGGATAAAAAATAAATTGTACAGTCTGTTTCCAAGATGTGTTCAACAAACCTCTAAGGACTCTTGAGTATTGGTGCCTAGCAAGTTACAATAATGTCATTGACTCTGTGACCACTGAGCTAGAGAATAAATGTTTGTTTAGACAACTCAAAATCGTTACCCTGGGTTCAGACATTGTTTTGTACTTCTATCTATTTTCTTCATGGGGTATACATGTAAATAAAAGCCTAAGATGACTTTTTCAAAAGACAATTTTTATAATTTTGAAAATGCAGCCCATGATGTAATGTACGTGCATGTTTTCTACTTTTGTTTATTGATGTCTGTACCTTGTTACCGCCGGGGACCGACTTCAGTGGAATCTTTGCTTGTATATGTTTGTTCTAATAAATGGTAGATTATATATGAAGGTGTATCTTGATGTGTAAAATGAATATGATTTCTTGTAATTATTTTCAAGGTGGTCAGTTTGTCTTTCCTGTTATTGGTTGAGAAGTCAATAAAATAAAAGTTGGTTAAGGGTGGAGAGTGGTTTGATAATTACTGAAGATATGTGTCTGTTAATGGACAAGAGACCTGTCTTTCTTTTTTGGCCTTTTTCTTAGCAGAATTTAAACTGCCCAGTTACTCACATTTTCACATATCCTATATTTACATGTTCTTACCCATCATGGGAGGGAACTGAATTTAACTGAACATCATTTGTTCCAGCTTCATATGTGCAGCCAACAAGCTGACTTCTATTCCGAATACAAATTTGTTGCACTATTTAACAAATGGGTTCTGTAAAAAAAGAGAGAGAGAAAGAAACATTTCTTAGTATAAATGTATGGGGTGGATTCTTTTATTTCTTCTTGCAACCTCTTGGGGTGGGGTGGGACCTTTGCATGATCATTTCATAGAATCATTGAAGGGACCTTAGAGGCCAAGTTCAAGTCTAACCCCTCATTTTACAGACAATGAAAATGTAATTCATTAAATACTGTGTCTCACCAATGAGCTACAGAGAGAGAGAGCTGAGACTGCATTCATAAAAATTTAGGAAATATTGGGCACCTGTTATTCTCTGGAAATTGTGTCAGCTGGTAGGGATAAAGTGATGAATATAGTGTTTGCTCTTTAAAGGGCTTCCCATGTCATAGGAAGGACACGCTAACACATAATAAAATGCACTGAGGCTGCTAGAGTCACAGAGAGAGACGTCTAGACGCAAGTGCACAGCACGTCTGTGAAGTAGGCTGTCTTTTCAAAAACTCAAGACTGAATCTGACTTAACTGGAAATTGCCAGGAAATACAGGGAGCAGGTCACATATTAACATCACAGAAAGCGATCAGCAAAATCCCACTTATACCCAAACCTATGGGAAAACAAAGGCTTTCTCTAACAAATATTTGAAGGGAAAAAAATGTCAGGGAACCTAAAGATTAAAAGAGACTTTTATGATAAATCAACCCTTGTAATAAGTGGATTTGTTTGAGACAAACTTATTTTTAAAATTCCATAATACAAAGTTGAAATGTAAACAATACTAAATATTGACAATATTGAGGTATTATTAGTTACTTTTAAGGGTGTGCTAGTGGTGTTTAGATTAAGTTAAAACAACTGTCTTTTAGAGGTGCATGAGGAGGAATTTACAGGTACAAAAAACGATCTGACTCTGGGATTCGCGATAGGAGTGGAGCGGGGAGGAGGGAGGTGGCCTTATAGAGGGAGCAAAATTTACCTTGAGCAATTTCTTCTGTAGTGGGTGATGGGCACCTGGAAGGATATTACATCTCTTCCTCGCTTAATGACTTAATTGTGTCTGGAAACCCTGCTGTTACCTGAGAAGGAGTAAAATGAAGAAAAACTTTCTAGTCATTTTAATGGGAAAATTCATGTATTCCACCCGACCCAACATACCAAGATTTTTCGAGGATCCCTGTTAATTAAGACTAGTAAGTGAATCTTGATCCAAATATAATTATCCATATATTGAACAGTCTTGGGCATGTTTCAGCTGTATTAGTGTACTATTTATGATTGTAATTTTGTGACTAATGGCTGCAGTTCTTAGCGCCTCATCTCACAGTGATAAAATCAATACAAAATACCTTATTTTAATGGTTCTATTTTGGCATTACAACTTTGAAAAGTGTCTTATTTTGGAAACTAGGCCAGATCTAAGTACCCTGCCCCATTTCTTACAAAGTTGTTTAGAGTTTGTACTGATTTCTAAGAATTTATCAAGTGAGGGATAACTCTAATAACAGCAAAAAAATGCTCCCTGAAATGGAGCTGTGCCCATTTTTAAAAAGAACTCAGTATTTCTAACTTTAAACCAGGCCAAGTTCATGATCTGAAGGAGGTGAAATGCTTGATCCTTAATCCTAATTTTACAGAATTCCACCATCTTCATGTCATCTCCAAGCTGGTCTCTTTGCTTTTTTCAATATATGTTGCAACTGAAAGGAAATAAAGGGCTGTTATAAATAATATCACACTGAAGCCGTCATTCCCCAGAAGTCATCAGATCACTCCTGCTTGGAGTCTCAATTTAGACGTTACTCCTTCTAAAGTTTTCCTTGATTTCCATAGTAGCTTGTATACTTCATATTGCTAACAAACTCTCTTTCTGTACTGTTCCTAAACTCCTGTGAGCTCCAGGAAGAGAGAGAGAATGTCTCATTTGCTTCTATAGATGTAGAAATATCTAGTTCAGGTTTGTTAGAAGTAATTCATATGTCTTAAGATTTTACTAAATTTGTAGTTTTATACTCAATGTGATTATTATGTTTATTTTTAAAAGTCAGCTTAAAATCATTAAGTGTTATAAAGGGCCCAAGTACATACATTTCTGAAAATATTCAGAAAGTCTCCATTAGTTGCAAAAATGAAAAAGTTTCCAAAGGTTAGATTGAGACCAAGAGCCTGTAGAGGAGGGGGGTCAATGAAAAAAAGGGGGGAACATCTGCAATACTTTCAACAATAAAAATAAATTTAAAAAAAAGGAAAGGAGTCCTGCTGTAGCCCAGACAGCCCAGTAGGGTTTCTTACGTGCAGTTTTAGTAACTAGGGATAGTACTCCCAGCATTCCTTAATGACTGTCTAACTTCCACAGACAGTTCTGGAGTAGCTTGGATGCTCCTGATGATAGGATTAGCACAAAAAAGGCCTGAGTATGCTCAAGGTGCTGGGAGGAAATTGTTCAACAGGAGTCATTTCTTTCAAGAGCTTCTGAAGAGCTCCTGTTATTGTGTGAGCCATTTTGGGTACTTATATGTTGAGTTCTTAGATTCTCACCTATGAAGGGAGTGATATTTTTATTGAGATTATTTACCTTACTTCATTTTCCTTCTCACTTGCAAGAAGGTTTATTGGAAAAGGCACTGGATCAGAAGTTAAAGGACCTGAGACACAATTCTGTGTGAAGTTGAACTTGAGCTGTCTCACCTGCAAACTTTCAAGAGGAATGGCTGCCTTACCTGTTTAAGGGATTGTTTAGTAGTAATTCAGGTAATGTGTGGAAAAGCATTTTGAGACTATAAAGGGTTCAAATGTAAAGGAGCATTATTATTGTTTTTAACTTTTAAGTCATATTTTTTTTCTATTGGACTAAAAATATTTAAACATTCTTTTGTGCTGACTGTCCCACCTTAAAGCCATCCAGAGAGGAGTCTCTTTGTAGTATGTGTAGAAGTGTCATGAAATACATGAAAGACCCCAAGCCTGAGCCTAGGCCTGAGAACCAAAACCAAGTGTGATGCCTTAAAAAGCTTCTGGCTGCCCCTGGGAACTCAGGCAAAATCACATGCTCCTATTCCTGCGTCCCGCCCCTCATCCCTCCTCTGTCCTAGCAGCCTTCCCAGCCTTCATAAAAACACAGCCATGGAGACGAGAAGGAACTGGAACAGGGTTGGAAACAAAGGTGGTGAATCAGGGGATAGGAACTTGTGGAGTGGGCACCAGACCTCGTTCATGTCGTAGGAGCTGGTCCAGGGAAAGGGGGGCGCTTTCCTTGGGTATGGATCAAGGAGCAAGGATGCCTGAAGCCTCAGATTTTAGGGTGCACGTAGCTTATTGTCCAAAGTGGAAGGTCAGTGACAAAGCAGGCACTCAATGAATCAAGAAATACGTACAACTTGTTGAGTGGCAAGCATTTTTAATACATATAAATGGGGCAATGACTCTTCCCCACCGAGCATTAACTCTGACAGTAACCATATTCGGTAGGTACCACTTTCACCCTCATTTTACACGTGAGAAAGTTGAGACCCAGAAAGTTTAAGTAGCTTGCTCAGGGTCACACAACTAGTAAGCGATGGAGCAGCGACCAAAACCAAGCCAACAGACTCCCCAGTCCCTGTCCTGTTTGACTGTTCTGCAGAGAAAGCAGAGCCCAGGACTCTTCCTGAAAGCCACAGGACACCCAGGGAGCAATTCTCTGATGCCTGATGGATGACTCCTAGGCAGCAAGGGGGCTTCTAGGGCACTGAGCTCTTCTGGACAATTGATTAACTGTTTAGTGGCATAAATAGTAAATATGAAATGAAGCCAAGTGGAGGGTGCATTATTGGATGGAGCAGGGCTTCAGTCTGAGTGAGATTATTCTATAAATACCATGTCCAAGTAAAGGAAAGGGTTTAGAATTTAATGTGTTGACTAAGCAACTGATTACATACATTAAGTAGATTACTCTTCTACAGTAAGCTCAATCAATTGCCATGGTGCTGACCCACTGAGCCCTTTCAACGCCCCATCATTCCACTTTGTTCATTTGACCATGAATAAGTCTCTGTCCCTACCCTCAGAATCTCAGAATCTACTAGGGATGGCAGGATTTTAAATGAACCGCAATTCATAGAGATTTGAACCAAAGGTTGTGAAATACTGAAAAATGAATAGGAATTTGCCAGATGCAAAAATGGGGGCCAAGGGCAGTGGTAAAAAAAACCTGCTATTAGAATTGTCTTAGTCTCTCACCTAGCTAAGTTGCCCTCCCATTACCCACACCCTATTATATAAACAACAAACGACGACATTAAGATTTTGCTTAAAGCGTCCTGGACTCAGTTTCCAATAGAAATAAGCAACCCATAGGATACCAACAAAACAAAAAATGGAAGCTTTACCTTAAAAAATACCTCCTCTAGATTCTGGACTCCCATTTTAAGGGATCAACATGACTATTTTTTGTTAATTTCTGTAGATACCTTTTGGAACATGATAGTATAAAATAAATCCAGGAGTAATTACTAGTGAGTCCTAGTTCACTGCCAAATATCAGATACCCATTGTATCATTGCATTTCATTATTACATGAGCAAGTCGTCCGTTTTAATTCCTACTTGCTGCAGATGAAGTGCCTGCAGCCATCTGCTCCCCATTCTATGATTTCTAATCTAGAGAGTGAGTCATGCTCTAAAGGGGGCAACGTTCATATAGAAGAAGAGGCTATTACAAGAGGTGACAATGGTTTAAAGGACTAATTTGGAGCAGAGACTCCAACCATTCCTTCAAAAAACATTGATGCCTATTTCTTACTGCTATGTGCTACCAAGAAAGAAGCGTAATGTTGAATCCAGATCTCAAAGCTTTTCGTCTGTTTAAGGATCATACAGATAATCGACATTAAGAACCATATAAAGCAGCAAGGTGAAAGGTCAGCTGTGTAGGGCTGTGAATGACAGCCGCCACGGGCTGAATCCTGTCCGCTCCCAACCCCCAGTGCCTCAGAATGGGACTGTGTTTGGACGCAGGGCCTTTAACGAGGTAATTAAATTAAAATGAGGTCGTGGGGAGGGGGAGCCTAAGCCAATATGATTGGTGTCCTTAAGAAGAGATTGAAACACAGGCCAGGAAGGCCACGTGAAGACACCCAGGGAAGGTGGCTGCCACGTGCAAGTCAAGCAGAGAGTCCTCGGCATGAAATCCACCCCGAGGCCTCTCCAGCCTCCAGACCGTGAGAAAATGAATTTCTGTTGTTTCAGCCGCGCGGCCTGTGTTGTTATGGCAGCCCTAGGAAACAGCACAAGCGCCAAATGAGTGCTCTGCTCAAGGAGTGCGCTTTCTGTCAGAAAAGGGGTAACTGGGAGCCTGAGCGGTCAGGGAGAGCTCGTCTAGGAGGCGGCCCGGACCTAGCCCTTGAAGAAGGCCCTGGGGTGGGGCAGGATGCAGAGGGAAGGGCGGTCTCCAAGGCCCAGCCTCACCTTGGCCGTGAGAGGGCGGCAGGGCCCGGGGGGTTCACACAGGGCGCTGGAAGGAAAGGCCAGGCGGACGGATTGAAGGTGAACTGAGGTCCGCGCGTGTTTCTCAAAAGGAAATGTTAAGCTAGTCCCTTCTTTGCGTGGAAGTCAGTTGCGGGGCTGTTTGGGACACAGGGCAGCAATGCCCGCCTGGCTCTCTCTGGGATATAATCAAACAGTACATTTTCTCCAGGATGATCAATATGGTTTCCTTCCCAGGTGCTTTCAAAGTAAGCATTTTATCACACCACCAGCCAGTTATTTCTGTAGCTAAAATGTCAAGAGGCAGTCCTCGTAGCCCTTTATGAACTAAAGTAAATAGACTATAAATGATCTAACTTAAAAAAGAAAGACAGCCTTAAAAAAAGAAACCTCCCTGGTTTTGCTTTTCTTGGGGAACATGAACCCGGGCGCCAGGGGAGGTTTCGGGCCAACAGGGTGGCGTTCCTAGGGCCCCCCTACCTGAGCTGGTCTCCCCCCTGAGGCCCGTTTCTCCCCTGGCCTTCCCTGCTGCTTACGCATTGTTATTACGCTCCGTCTCTAGCTTGCTCCTCACGTGAATTCGAGTAGACAGAAAGAAAAGCGCCTATAATCTGATCATTGAAATATTGTAGGAATGGCAACTAAAATGATGATGACTACACTTCTAGTCGTTTTTTCCCCTTACACATTCTAAGTCATTTACGAGTATTATTTGAATTCGTTCTCATTATAATCTTTGGAGACTGGTGGCATTTTTTTTTCTACATGAACGTGTTATCTAGTTTTCAGGAACGGCCTTTCTACTTAAAATCCAAACAGCAATAAACAAAACGCCAGTTTCGCAGGCGGTAGGCGGGCCCCTCTCTGCCATCGGGGCACCTTCCCAGGCAGGGTGAGTGCTGCACATGGTGGAGGCAGTTTATGTGGTGTAAAAACCACCCTCTGGCTTTCCTGCCAGCGCTGCCACTTCAGATCATCGGCTCAGGAGCCTCCTTGGGTCCCCGCAAGGTCTCATCCGTCAGGGCTGTGGCCCGTCCATTAGTGAGCTGTCGGAGGCAGGAACGTTTCTCTTTCCTCTCCCACCGTGAGGTTCCCAGGGGCTGGGGGGGGGGGGGGAGCATCTGCTTAGTGGGAACAGAGTTTCCTTTAAAGGCGAGGAAAACGTTCTGGAATTAGAGAGGCAAGAGTTGACCAACATTGTGAATCCATAGGGTGTCCCCCCAAAATGTACACACACTTTAACAGCTGATAACTCAGTCTTCACTCCTTTTCAGGTTGAACTGATTTGAAATAATGGGTAAAGCCAGACTAAGCTCTGAACAAAGACAATTTATCCTAAAGTGCCACTTGACTTTTTTTATGAGGATACGTTAAAGATAAAGTTTACAGTACAAAACCAGCAACAGTCGACAAATTGAGGGCACACAAATACTGAATGAAGTGATTCTTAATGTTCTCCAGTCCATCGCTTCGTGTTATCAGCAGCGCCTGGACCAGAGCGGTCATCAGTTTGAAAAGAGGCATTGACAAAAAAATTATTCAGTTCTGTAGATTCTTTTAAATCTTGAAAATGAACTCTATGTTAATAAACACTGACTTTATAATCATTCGAAGTGCATATACATGTTTTTGGGTCACCTGGTATTTACAGACACTGAATTATACACTTTCAGATGGTTAACATGGTGAATTTTACCTCAGTATAAAAATGTATATGTGCTGAGGATTGGATAGAATTTGCTCATTTCTGTATAAGGTACTGGATACTGATATTTGCACTATGGGGGTTTGTCTTAGTTTGGGTGCTATAGCAATTACCCTAGACTGGGTGGCTTAAACAAGTCACATTTATTTCTCACAGTTCTGGAGGCTGGAAGTCCAAGATCAAGGTGTTGGCAGATCTGGTATCTGGTGAGGCCTTCTTCCTGGTTTGCAGGTGACTCTTTTCTCATCATGTCCTTATGTGGCACAGAGTAGAGGGAAAAGGCAAGCTCTCCTGCATCTTTTATAAGGGCACTAACCTCATTCATGAGGGCTCCACCTCCTGACCTAATTACCTCCCAAAGGCCCCACCTCCTAATACCATCACACCGGGGCTTAGGATTTCAACATAGGGCTTTCCTGGGGGAAACAAATACTCGGCCAGTAGCAGGGCTCTTAATGGAACTTCCTAAAGTGATACGTTAGATTCCTTCTATTACTTCTATTTCCCGGGAATTTGGGCCAGTTGCTACACACACCTCAGTTTCAGAAAACATCTACCTTTCAGCTTTGCAACGTGGTCTGCTGCTTGCGGAGGGAACCGAGGTATGAGGTGCTGAATTCTCCTTTGTATTTTTCTCCCTTCAGCCTCATCTTTCTTATGATTATTGTTAACATAGTGCACAGTCTTACATTAGGTCGCCTGTTTTATGTTGTGATTTTTAAGCTTTCCCCCCCGATATTCTTGGCATTTTAGTTAGAAATTTAAAAAAAAATGATTTGAGCATGTGGGCCTGGATGCCATTCTCACCCAGAAGCCCCAACTGTGTTAAGAAAGCAGCTGATTCTAATGATAGGTTTTAATCTATGATGATTTTATTGGAATTACTTAAAGGGATGGGAAGATGTTGATGAAGCATGGAAATAGCAATTTTTATCATATTTGGACGCTAAATCTTCAGAGGCCCACAGGTAGAAATTCTAGTGGCCTGATGAGAATGTCCAGGGTAGGAAAGCCCAAGTGATAGACAAGGATGGTGACAGCCATGGGAAACTGACGTACTGAGTTCAGAGGAGAAAATACCTGTGGTGGTAGCAGAGTTCTCCTGAAAAACACTGAATTCTAGGCAAGTAAGGCCTGTCCTGCGGCTTCGTGGCCCTGGTGAGCGGGCTGTTAGGAGGAGCAGACTGAGGCCTTGGACATAACAGTACTCAAAAGGATTAAGCATCTGTGCTGTGACGGTTATGTGTCCACTCGTCTAGATCACAACGACCAGATATGTGGTCAAACTTTATTCTAGTTGCCGGTGTGAAGCTATTTTCAAAATGAGGTTAACATTTAAGTGAGTAGATTGGATAAAGCCAATTGCCCTCCATCCTGGGGGTAGGCCTTATCCAACCCGTTGAAGCCCTTAATGGAAAATGACTGACCAGCCCCCTGAAGAGAGAATCCGCCAGCAGACCGCCTTGGGACTTGAATAGCAGCATAACTCTCTCCTGGGTCTCCAGTCTACTGGTCCACTCTTTGGGTTTTGAACTTGCCAAACCCCACAACTGCTTGAGCCAATTCTTTCTTTTTTTCTCTCACTGCAAAATAGCTACATTTACGTTGGGTGTTAATATACAGTGTGCTAAAGTCAGATCCAACTTATAGATTTAAAAAATGCCCCTTTCCAAGGTGGAGAGAAGACTATATGGTGTGTCTACAGAGGGATCATTGAAAGCCCTCTTAGGAGCTACCTACCATTGTTTTTAAAAATTCATTTTCAGTGTCTAATAAACCACTGATTCCTGCCAAGTTCTCCATCTGAAATCTCTTCCTCAATCATCCCTCCTTTTCGATTTCGCAGTTAATAGCTTGGTCTGTCTCTGTCTTCATTACCACGTAAATATTTAACAACTCTCTTCACCCTACACAAATTCCCTCAGATCCCTCATTGATCTCTGCTCATTAATATTCCTGACACACCGCTGTAGTCCTTCATTTTCTTGTTCTCCAACCTTGAATGGCCCTTCGTTGCCCTCTTCCGATCGTGTTCCTTAACCTTCCCCACCTGCACGCCCGTTGTGGCAGGGCCGGGCCTTCACTGTGCTCTGTACGGAACATGCCTCCTGGATGCCTGCGTCTGATTTAACCTTGCCCTGCGGCCGTACCCACGGCCCTTCCAGAAAGCCTGCCCTGTGGCTGCTGCCCTGGCCACTTCTCAGTTCCTCTAGCACAAGCGGTCCGTGCAGCACAGTTCGCCGGGCACGTCTGTCTGACTGCTGTGTTACTTCTGATTCCTGTTTCTCCTTTCTTCAACCAGGCTGAAATCTATATAACCTGTAACATTTCTGTGACCCACTGCATCTAACAATGTTGAGCACATCATGAATTCTCAGATGCTTGTGGTTTAAGGTGAAAAGTAGAGAGCTCCTTTTTCTAGCTGTTTAAGCCAAAAAAGAGTCTAGAAAAAAAGCTAAGCATGGGAGACCAAATAAAGGGACATATTGAGACATTTCCTAGTAAGTCTATCTCAGAAGGTAAGGGGATATAGTAGAATTATTATTTTTAATAATCTCATATTTTAAAAATTATCGTTCCTCTTTTTCAGTTACTTTGTTTCAATGGGGAGGGGTTCAAGAAGGGATGATTTTTCCCAAATGGGGCCATGTGGCCATGTCTGAAGATATTTTTGGTTTTCAGAATGGGGGTGGGGGTGGGGGTGGCTACAGACACCCGGTAGGTAGGTAGAGGTCAGGGAGACTACAATGCACAGGACAGTCCACTGCAATTAAGAACTATCCTGACCAAAATGTCAATAGTGTTGAGGCTGAGAAACTGCTTTATCCTGATCACAGGAGCGGTAAAACAAAGTCATTCAGAATCGATTCTGAAGCCACGGTGCCTGAGTTCAAACCCCAACCCTGCCATTGACTAGCTGTGTGACGTCGGGTAAATAACTGATCATCTGGACTCCTTGTGTTTAAGTGAGCAGAATGACAGAACTCATCAGTGAGTTTCTTAGCAAGATTAAATGAGCTAATAATTGTAGAGTACTTAAAACAGTGTCTCGAACACAACGTGACCTATTACCAGTGTTTGTTAAGTCAAACACTCCTTTCAGGAGTTTCATCTCACCTAAGTTGGACACACCATCCATCCTGATGGTGCTCACCAGTCTCACGGTTAGAAAGAAACCTGAGCACGATTTTTCGGGCAGACTTTAGCCTTAATTGGCTGCATCAGTGCAGGTGGCTAAATGACAGATAACTGTTTCTACGTTTAGTACCTGCAACCACCTGAAAGTTAAAAATCATGGCTAATTTAATTCAGCTTTAATGTGTAACTGAACATTTCAGTGTTTCTCTGAGAGGATCTAATTTTATTAGATAAAACAAGCAGTAACCAGCTCTTTCCAAGAAGAGCTGATATGCTGGTGACTTTAGAGTCCTGTTGGATTCCATACAGGGGGAGCCACCACCGTCAGACACAGAGGTGGCCAGGTCCAGCACAACTGAGAGATGCCCCAGGCCATTAGGGTTATTGACAGGAACTATGCAGAACAAACACAGTCCTTTCTGAAGGGGCCCATGCTCTGTGGATTTTTCCCTATTTTCAATTTACAAAGTAAACTGTAACGTGTGTGTTTAAATTACTCATCACGTTAACCTGGCATCTGAGTTGCAAAAGCACAGCAGTTACCTGCAAGTAGGTGAATCTCACCTGCACACAGCAGAATTGTCTCAGTCACAGGTTTTGCATTCAGAATTTGGGAGAGAGTTGGAATTATAAGAAAGTTAGGAAGACTGGTTCTTTTTAGACAACTTTCATCACCTGACAGTACAGACATCCGGGGACATCTTAGCAATTCCTAACTTACCCTAAATATAAAACTTCTTACGGAAACTGGCAACTGGCTTCCGTTTGCTCTGCATGCTGGAAGAGAGGATAGATAAATTACAAATAATTAATTTGCTTTTTGGTCATCGATATCAGGTTCTCAATGTCTGTAGAAATATTCAGAAACTCTGGGAATTCCTTATTTTTAGGGTCTGAATTCCTTATTTTTAGGGTCTCATGGTTTCACGAGTATGTTAATAGGAGTCATACTGTGTCGAGAATAATCAGCAATTATGTTGATGTTTTTTCAAGTTCTCCACATCAGTTAGGGCCTCAGATAGCAAAGCACAATATAAGGAAAAACAATAGTCCTTTACCCAAAGACTGTGATAAGCACTGTTCTTAAGAAGTGACATTGACTGATTATGAAAGTTCAGGTTTGAAACTTATCAGCTCATAGTATTAATTAAAAATCCCAGGTCCCCCCCCTTTTAATGATTTTTTTAGAGAGGAAGAGAGAGGGAGAGGGAGATGGGAAAAGCATCATCAATGGACTGCCTCCTGCACACCCCCTAGTGGGGACTGAGCCCTGGAATTGAACCCATGACCTCTTGGTGCTTGGGGTGATCCTCAATCCACTGAGCCAAACCAGCCGGGCAAAATCCCAGGTCCCTTTCATGCGTCTCCAAGATAAAAAGAAAGCCTCCTTCATAGGCCTTCATTGCAAGTTCTAAAAGAAAAAGATATTCTGTTTGCAGCAATGTAGCAAAAAGAATGCTATGCATGTAATTTTCATAATACTTGCTTCAGATTTAAATTGTAGTTATTATATATTTTATTCATGCTTTTTATGTAAATGAAATAAAATTAATCCACACTCGTTCTAATATAATGGTTTAATTTCTTAGTTCCCAGTGAAAGTAATGGTCCATGCTCAAAAATGAACTCTTAGCTACGATAAACCATAAGGGAATAAGTCTCTCTGCTTAGTCTATTTTTCTAGTTAATGCTTTTTCTCCATATAAAAACCTTAAAATTGGAAAAATAATTCAATGTTTTAAGGGAAAACTCCTAAATCCTTTTATCATTAAAAAGGAAAAAAGAAGCACTAAGGCATGTGATTAAAATTTCAAAAGTAATAGGAGGGTATAAAATAAAATACCTCTTTTACTCCCAAATGTTCAGCCCCATTTAGCTGTGATAACTATAGACAGTTATTGTGAGGTTTTAATACAATTTTATGTGAATATAAGCTATATCCTTTAAAAAAAACATGAATTCATAGTATAACTAACATTAAATGTCTTGCTTGTCACTTGATCCATCTTACAGATCTTTTCTCATCAACATATGTAGAGCTACTCTGTTCCTCAATGAATAACTACCTTTTCCCTTAAATTTTCCATGATTTTAAACCAGTACTTTACAAACAAAAATTTAGATTTTTTTTTTTCTTATTTTTACCAGTTAGCCATTTTTTATGCCTTTGAATTTTCTCTGAGTTTTGCTTCTTTCTGATCTGTAGGAGTACCCAGGACCTCTCTAACATTTTCCTGTCGTGTGTTATTTGCAGGAGCTGGGGATCATGTCTGTGGCCCATCCCTTTTGCCTTCGGTTGCTTCAATCTTCGTCTTTTCCCTCCGTGTTAGTATTCCAGGCCCTTCCTCACTGTCACCACGTTGCTTTGCAGCTATGAGAATTCTGATTTTTTGCTGTTTCTAATTTATTTGCTTTCTAATGACATTTTGTCCTTAATTTGTTTTCTTCACTCTTCAATCTCCCTTCCAGCCTATTTTATCTTTGGCTTTTGTTCATTTGCTTCCATGTTGTTTTGATTTCTAGAGTAAAAAACGTGTGTTAAATATATAATTCTTTGCTCCCTGTGTGTTTCCTCTTGAATGTGTTTTGTATACGATTTTCCTTCCTACAGTGGCTTTGCCTACTCACTGTGGACAATGATCTTGCTAGTGCCTTAAACCTGCAATACTGCAGGGTCTCCTGGGAAGAGCTTTGAAAATCCCGGTGGCAGGGACCTTTCCAGACCTCACTCACCAGGCCTGGTCATGGCTGAGCACCCTCCTGGGGGACTGCAGCTTGGGGAAGCTTAGGGAGCCCACCTCTGGGCTCTGGGCCTCTGGCTCCCCAACACTGTGAGGCCACAACTTTGTGTATGTAAAACTTGTGTCATTCATTTGCAGTCGGCTCAGCTTTTTTCTTGATGTAAGTGTGGGAGCCATGTTTTTCCAAGTTCTCCACATCAATAAGCTGAAACAAGATTTTATATTTTGGCAACCTGACTTTCAACGTAGAACTGGCTTTTTTAATGCATGTTATATTCTCATGGTGTCTGACATATTCTTGTTCTGAAGTTTGCTTCTACCTGTCCTGTTACCTTTGTGTCTAAATTAGCGCTTTCATTTTGTGTCCCTTGTTTTGGGTGATGCCATCCTTGGGTTGGGTGATGGTTCGCAGCCTGGGAGTCTGTTTATTTGAGAATTTCTGGTCACCTTTGCTGTTTACCTCAGGCCTTCTCCTGCAACTGAGCTGAGTTTGGATGGGCTTCTGGGACTTGTTCTCTTCCTTTCAAATAAATATGTGGTATTAAAAATACATATTATTATATTGGCTGCAACAGACTAACACTTAAAAAGCACAAGTTCTAATATGAAACTATTTAAACAAAACTCACAGTCCCATTCATCACTCCCAGCACCCACCTAGCACTATTTCTGAGAAGGACACGCTCAGCCCAGGGGCGCAGCACTCCCTGCCCTGTCCCAAGGTTCTGCCAGCTGATCTCAGCTTCACTTGCTTTTGGCGGAGAGAAAAGTGGGGCTCACCAGCACGTGCGGGGAGCAGCCCTGTTAATGGGGGGGGCATCCAAACCCGAAGGACATGTCCTGCATGTTTCCACAGCACTCTGCAGTGGAAGCTTTTCTTCACCCTTGTAGCAGTGCTTTGCCTTTCAAAAAAGATTTTCTCTTCAAATCTTGTCTGTGCTGAAAATAAGAAGTGACTTTTAAGAGTGGGCGGTCTCCTAGCCACCCGCGGAGAAGGCCGGGTGCCCTCCTGGGTACGCTGTCACAGGCTGCCCGTGAATCCTGAGGACGCGCTTTCTGTCCTGGTTGCCCTGCTCTTGTCCAGTCAATTCTGGGCCCCATGTTCTTTTCACTCGATCCAGCTGAAACAAACTGTCCTGCAGGGAAGCAGTGGTGAAAACCGAGCTTCTCTTTCCTCTGAGTTATGGGAAGTTTGTTTGTACTTTTGGCAAAAAAAACAACACATAGTGTCTCATTTGCTTTCTTTGTGGTCAGACATCCCCTCCCCCAATCGCTAAATGTCCTGAAAAACTTACTGGTTTCCCTCATATAGAGGGTGTTCCCCAAAATGTATACACACACTTCAAATAATTATAAAGATGGTGTGTATTAAAAAATATTTCATTTTCAAAACTGAGCTTTCAGCTGTTAAAGTATGTATACATTTTTTGGGACACTGTGTGTGTATCATTTATCTTATTTATTTTTTAATTGAATTTATTATAGTGACTTTGGTTAATAAAACTATACAGGTTTCAGGTGTATAATTCTACACTACTTATTTGAAATTGGGGAGGGGTGCAAGATTAGTATATTCCTGAGCTCTGCATTCCTAGTTAGAGTTGAACATTGGTTGAAAATGAAAGGACTCCTGACTTCTGGCTTTTACCTAGAGGTTGTGGTAGCCTCTGCTTTCCTGCCCTCCTGGCCATTTCCACTTTGCATGTAGGTCCCAGGCTGCCTCAGTGCTTGCCATGCCCTTGCTCCATTTTACCAGGTTGATAGCAAGCCCAGCCCTGGGGCAGGGTCTGGAGGCCTGTTCCCACTGTGGGGTACGTTGGACCAAAGGGCCTCTGTGATGGGCTACCTGCCGGCCATGCTACTCACCCCGCATGTGAAGGTGGCCGTCGATCTTCAGAGCTGGGGGTTGGATGTGGGACTGCTTGTGCCAGGATAAAGCTGGCCCCCTGGTGACTTATGTCTAGGTGGCGTTGCAGCAAGTAAGCAGCCGTGTGAGTCCTGGAGCCTTAAGGAATAATGTCAGTCTACACAGAGCAGCCTGCGGTTCTCACGAGCAACACAGAAAGGCCGTCCTAAC
The DNA here is from genome assembly GCF_054644295.1 of Miniopterus natalensis. Lineage (NCBI taxonomy): Eukaryota > Metazoa > Chordata > Mammalia > Chiroptera > Miniopteridae > Miniopterus > Miniopterus natalensis. The sequence goes on along the minus strand of NC_142082.1, from coordinate 8,669,116 downwards.
GGGCCCATAATCCCCTCGCCCTGACCTCGAGGCGTTCCGCTCCAGATGCGGCCACAGTCCCGCCACCCTCTTTCCTTAGCCTCCTCTCGAACAGGCTGTTTCAGACAGGGTAGCACTGATATTTTAACTCCAAATGCAAATCACTTTCTGAGATGCTTCCTGGGGTGCAGGGGGCCGGAGAGCTGGCAGGGGAGCCATGGGAACCACTGTGGGAAGCAGAGGCAGTGAAGACGATGTTGGGGTGTCTCAGCCTCCAGATATTGGGAGACAAATCTGCAGAGAGGACCAGATTTTAAGACAATTCACTGCCTCCCAAGTTGCCATCTCCTGTTGACTCCTTTTTCTCTTCCCTGCTCCTAACACAATCACTTCCCCCCGGCTCTGCTCCGGGAGTCTTTTTGGAAATGTCCTTGCTGGCTGGATGCCTTTTCTGTTCGGAGGTGAGATTGTTTCTGGAATCCCTGCTGTTAGTAAAGGCCCTGTGGGGAGGCACAAGAGTGATAACAAGAATGGTTAAAATATCTCATGGCAGGGTGCTGCTTGGGCTTCTACAAGATGTAGACGTGTGCACAGGGGTGTATTCTTACGCGGCCTTCTGAGCCTCCCTGTGTCTTGGTAGGTATCTGGGCTCAACTCAGCTGGGAAGGAAGAGCTACTCAGGGGGCCGTGGGGCTGCTTGCAATGTCTCTGCTGTCCCCTCCTGTCCCCCCCCAAGCCCCACCCCAAGCCCTCGCCTTTCTTCGTCAATCCTAAGGGAGGAGCAGTATGTCACGGGCTGGGGAACAGCGGAGGAAACGGCAGCTGCTCAGTGCCTTACTCTAACCGTAAGGGTCACTACCACATCTGCCCACTTTTCTGCTCTCCTAAAATTCTTGGTTTCATTTTCTGAATCTTTTAACCCCTTGTGGAAAAAATTTCTAGGCCAGAGACATAGCTGCTTCTGCCCAGGGTGCCATGGCAGCAAACAGAACCCCCGGGTTTCTGTAAATGTTCCCTGGACTGGACACACAGTGGATCCGTCAGCCAACCCCCAAAGGCCAAGCCAACGCTGGGCTCTATTCTCATTTCCTTACCCCTTGAACTTCCTAAATAAGGTCAGACGTGCCACCCTGACCAGTCCTGCTGTCTCCACGCTGCTGCTTCTAACGCTGTAAGATCAGCGTGTGCCCCCAATCCTTGGGGAACTGTGCTTGTGAGACACTCCACTCCCATGGATTGATTTCCCTTGAATAAAAGGACATCAGGCTGGGTACTAACGTGTTTTAGTTTTGTCCTTTGAAACCCCAAAACTGATGACTTGCCTGGTGTAGTGAGTCCCAAACAGCTGTAATTATAGAACCACTTGGGCTGCCTGGTGGGCACCAAGTCTCCAGCCTGCATGCCAGGCCTCCTGAGTCAGAATCTGGAGTCAAGATTTAGGAAAAGGGAAGCCAGGAAAAGATGGCCTGGAGAATTGTCAAGTAGCTGCATATTTAATCTGTGCTCTTCTAGGAGCTCATAAAAGAAAATCTTAATTTGCATAACTATTGTGATAAAACCCAGAGTTGATGGCTGAATATGAAAGCGTGGCCTATTCCATTAAAATCTGAATGTGAAAAGAGTTCTAGCAAAAGTGTACATTCAAAAAGCCTTCCTGCCAAATCATTAGCTTTGCTTCTCTGGGCTCGATTTCACAGAAAAGGAAAACATCATCATCATCATCATCATCATTATTATTATTATTATTATATAACACCCATAATCCCACACGTAAGCAGAAAAATAAGTTATCAGTAATCTAAACCTCCAGCTTGGTACCTGACAGCCCACTTTCAAAACAGGATTCAACTAACAGAAAGAGCAACAGAAAAAGCTTGTCTTGGTGTGACTCTTACAAAGTTTAAATTTGTTTGGCAAATAAAAGTAATTCAATGTGACTATGTTTTCAGCAAACTGACATCTTTGCCTTCTTGAACAAGTTATAAAATGCTTGTTCAATTTTGTTTTTATAGTTTCAGGAAAAGTTGAAATTGAACTATATGACTCAGTTTTTAAAAATATATAGACCTATTTGAGCCTTGAGCCCAGAATCTTCTGGTGTCAAAAGGAACTATTTGTGCATATGGCTTTGTCTACTTGGAACTACAGATGGATTGCTTTAGAGTTATTTACAGTTTCCTAGCTGAATGAGGGGACACTGTATGCCCTCAACTATGAAAGTATACAGGGCTTGGCAAAGACCTCCATGACCCAACTTTAGTTGGCTCTTCTGAGCCCTCCTCAACTGGACCTTGGCCTTGAGCTCGGGAGCCATGCCCCTTCTTGGGGAGACCAGTTTTAGTAAGAATCCTGTTATGTCAGTTTACAGAGAATCTCCAAGGCTTGACATCTGATCAAATTCGAGTCTCGATATCTGATCTGGTCACCGTGGCCTGCTAACGGAGCCTGTTATGCTGGTTTAGAAAGAAGCTCCTACTCCTGATATCTACACTTAGTAATTTTTCACCCGCTGACCTGCTTGCTCATTCTGCTCTTTGGTTATAAATTCCCACTTATATTCAGAATTGAGCTCCGTTCTTTATATTAAGATCTCTTTTCCTATTGCAATAGTTTCTAAGTAAAATCCGTCTGTATTGCTCTAACTAGTGTCCAGATCTGGTTCTCTTTAACAGGCAGGAATGATAAATGGGTCTTATCTTGAGTGTCATGACTCCCTTCCTGGCCGTGGCTGCCTGCAGTGCTATGTTGAGAAAGATCATGAGACTACATCCAGCCTCAGCAGGAAAGGGAGCTGTGATGTGCTAGTGATTTCTGCCAGGGATGTGGGTAGATTTGTGTATCTATAGCATCTTCTCTGGAAAGAGGCCAGAGGTGGTTTCACTCCCAGTGCCATTCTTAAGAAAGAAAAGCGCTAACAACCAAGAGACCCGAGGATGAAGGCATTAATGCAGAATAAAGAAATTACAGAATTGGCCTAGATAAGTGTTTTTCTTTTCTGTTCACATCATGAAAAGGTAAATGTCTTTGGCAAAAGGAGGCCAGGCTAGCACCCTGAATCAAGCGCTCAGGTAAGTCTAGCTTAGGCCTCAAGCTAAAGGGCAAAAATAACCTTGAAGATTCCCAACTTGGTCCAACTCTACTCACTCTGAGAACTAGATATTGTTTTTTATTACGTAGCTATTATCAGTGCCATGAGGAGTTGTTGGATTCCAGGAACTCAGAAGTAATGCAGGCTTATAGTTCAATGCTCCCCTTCCTTCCCTTGGTCTTTCTGACCAAAAGACCATGTCTATGGAATAATTAGTAGAATGAGAATTTAAGTAAAATTCACTCATATTTGAGGCAACACCTAATAACTACCAAACCTCTCTAAGAGAAATCTGGACTACAATACCCAGCATGGAGCCAAAACAACCTTCAGAAAGAAGAACAAAGTTGGAGGCCTCATGCTCCATGATTTCAAACTCTATTACAAAGCTAATGAGGTGAGCTGGATCCATTTAATATATTTAAAATTTTATAGAGAAACTTTATAAAATTGTCTTACATGGCTTTTAAAAAAAAAGTCTAAATATAAAATAAAGTGCACAATTGAAATGAATGTCTTCCTGCTCATTTTACTATTAAACATTAGCTGGGTGATCTGAAATGGTTTTACAATCATTTTCCTTCACTTTGCACATTTAAGCAGAAATGCAAACATTGTTCTAAGAGCACTTTGCAAATGTAGGAAAGGTGTAGCGCATACTGGTAGGTAAACAGCAATATCTGCTCCTAACAAATTTCCCAGCGCTGTCTCACTGATCATTGTATGTGCAGAACACGCTAGAGCGGAACAGGAAAGACCTCCTTTGAGAACTGCCTCAGCTGCACTCACAGGACACTGAGCGTGGCTCTCTGGAGCACGGCATTTGTCCGCCTAATGGGCCAGAAAGGAAAGAAGACATTCATGAAAAACACCGGCCTTGGTGGTAGTGAGTGTTAGCCCCAAGCTGGAAGCCAGAGATCGGAATTGTGCATCTGGCCCCACCATTAGCCATCTGCGTAACTGCTATGAACTCACTTCACCTCTGCAACCTCAGATTCTTAAGTTATAAAATCACAGGACTTAAAATCCTGTTTAATTCCATCATTCTCTGAAGTTCTTTTGGGATTTGGACTCAGTTATAGGCGAGGAGTATCCTCCCTCTGCTGGCGGATGAGAGTAAAGCAGTAATAAAAAGCATACCGTGCCAAAATAAAAATTCGTTTACACTATGAGACAATGTATTACTTTGGAGAACTATGCAATTTCAGATTTTTGGATATTTTATAAAGTGAGTTCAACTAAGCCAAGGAAATTTCTATCATAAGGATGACCGAAGAACAGGATCTGGAGTCAAAATGCCAGAACCCAAACGGGTTTGGGACCAGGTACATTACTTCACCCCTCTGGCCTGCAGGCTTCTCAAGCTGAGAGGGAATAGAGTAATGTTTCCAGTCTGCCAAGGTAATGTGCTCAGCAGAGGGCCTCATATTTGCCCTGTTCCATAATTGTTGGCTATTATTGCTGATACTTTGCTGAGATGATATTACTGGAAGAGTTTCTTTAGTTCTCAGCATCTGTTTTAGCCTGTAGAGCAGATTTAATTAGCATAATACTTACAATGCTATATAACAAATTTACCCGAAAAATGAAAGAAAATTCAAGAATTTCTTGCACCACTCTGGCCATGTCTCATAATATAGATTGGAAACCCCTCATATAGATACGTTGCTTGTTTGAAGTGGCGTATGTTGGCTTATGGCATGTTTACATTGCTATTGTCTTTTATATTCTCATTAAAAATATATAATCAAGATGAACCAAAATTTCTCAAATATTTTCCTTTATGTTCACAATTTAGGTTTTTAATAAATAGCATCTTAGCTTAGACAAGAACGTAATTTAGCTTCATGTTCAATTTCTAAATTTCTTTAAATGTTATTCAGATGTGTAGATTCTAAAAACTCTATTGTACTTTATATAAAGACTTTCAATTATTTAATTTTCTCTATAAAACTTTTTAGTTTAATTTGAATTACAGTAGAGATTTTTAAGTACTTTTCTGCATGGAATTTTCAAACATCACAAAAGAAGGAATAATCTTATGAACTCCCACCCGCCCATGGCCCAGCTTCACAGTTCCCATCGTTTGGTCAGCCTGTTGCATCTAATCCCCAGCACTCCTGCTTCCCACCCCCGAGTTATTATAAAGCAAACTCTAGGTACCACACTATTTCATCGATAAATCTGCCAGCACATACAGTGGCACCTCGGTTTTTGAACGTGACCCATTCCGGGAGCCCGCTCGGGCTCTGAAACGTTTGAAAACCGGGGGGTCCACAGCCGACAGCTGGGCCTCAGCGGGAGTCCCGGGCTGTTCCACTTCCCAGGCGTGTTCCAGAACCGAAATATTCACCAAAGGAGACATTCGAAAACCGAGGCACCACTGTATTCCTAAAACATAAGAGTTATTTTAAAAATAAAAACACAATACTATTAGTACACCTAAAATACATAATGATGTTAATGTGATCAAGGGTCTGGTTAGTGTTCACATTTCCTCAGCTCTTGTGTTTGCTTTACAGTTGGTTGGTTTGCGTTGGGATCTAAAGAAGATCCACACAATGAACTTGCCTGGTGTGTATCAATCTCTTTAATCTGTAAGTTTCCCCTCCCTCTTTCTTGCCATTTGTTGAAGAAACCCAGTCACTTATCCTACAGAATTCCTAATTGGTTTAAGATTCCATTTCTGAGAGAGCCAAGAAAGTAATGAAGTCTCAGTTTGGTGATGGGCTTAGCATAAGTGACTTCATTTGGGGCCTGTTGTCTTGTTTTTAACAGTCCCCAGGTGCCCTTCAGGTCACTCTCGGCGAGCAGTTTGCTGGAGACAGACTGAGGGACTGACAGATCCGACCACTCGAATGGTTGGAGTCCAAGGCATAGTGAGACCATGATGCCTATGAAGACATGGCCCCAGTATCAACTGATCATCTGCTCACTCCAATCTTAGTTTTTCCTACCTTTTTATTTGTTTTCCAACAGAAGACCACTGGTGTTCTCTTGTTCTTTTGAGGGGTTGTTGAAATTTGAATCTATGTGAGCTTTTCAGGTATTAGTAGGATCCTGTAATAGTCACAATGTTAAGACAAATTTTTTAAAAATTCCTTCTCTCACATTCAGTTTTAATGATGATTTTTTATTTTAGATCTCTAAAATTGCATTTAGAGTTGTCAGCGTGCCTACTTTGAGCACTACGTAAAGACTGTGCCATTTCATACCTGGACATATTTCTGCCCGTGCTGTTTAGACTTGAAGTTGAGGCACATGAAATACATAGAAGTAAATTGATTTTTAAAAGTTCTAAAGCTACTTTCAATATATTTATTCAGATGTAGAAAATGTATGTGGCCTCTTGAAATTTTCATGACGAAGATTTATTAGACTTTAACCTTATAAATCTCTAAGGCCTAGCTGTCCAGTGAAGGGGGCCAGCTGGTTCATAATACGTTACTTTGTCCTAAGTCCTTGGAAGAATTAAATAAAATGATCTGTTAAGAATTTAGCAGAGTGCCTAGCCTAAGTAAATGATTAATGGTAGTGGTGATGGTAAGTGTTGCTCTCTTCCTCTAGGGTTTATCTTCTTTGCTGCAGAAGAATTTGAAACCAGAATATAGCGTGGTCAGGTATCAGTGTAACAAGGCACGTTTCTGAGTACATTGAAATTGGGGCCGTCAGACTATTCAGAGATGCTGAATCACAGACCAGTTTGACATTATGGGTTTGCTAATGGACCATTTGTTTCTTCAGATATGTAAATATCATAATGAGAGAGAAATGTGTTAATGCTTCCATGAACTAATTACAGAAGTCATCATCCTCTAAATTAGGGAAGAGATTTTTTCCCCCCTCCCAGTTACTGAAAGAGGTGAGTCCTCATTTTAATGTATTGCAGCCATTTTATCAGAGATGAGGAATTTTATGCCAACACTTTGCTAAGGTTTCACATTCCAAAAGCAAATATTGTTTTATGTAAACAGCCCAAAACTCAAAAAAGATACTTCATATATTACTTAGTTAAACAACAGTAGATATGATACGGACTAAATATAGGGTGCCTGAAAAAATGTATACACACACTGAATTTATAAAAGCAGCGTTTACTAAAATACACTTCATGTTCAACACTGAGCTATCAGCTTTTAAAGTGTGTAGCATACATTTTGGGGGACACCCTGTATACATGCTTTTTATACCATCCGTTCATGAATTATATCAAATTATAAACTGCCTTTCTAGTTTCTTAGTCTCCCATCTTTATTCTGATGTTGGAGAAGCTGAGAGTTGGGGGATGACATAGTGATTGCGTCACCCTTTCTTCATTTCTAGGTCTCCCTAGGTGATAAGGGTTGGGGGGGACAAGGTAGAGACAGACTATGTTGTGTGAGGGGCTAGGTATTTAGCCCCTTCTGTCTCACAGGCTGTGGTGGGTAAACAATGGCCACCCAAACATAGTCTCATCCCTGGGATCTGTGGATGCTACTTTATACGGCAAAAAGGATGTGATTAAGGATTTCAACATGGGGAGATTATCCCAGGTTATCCAGGTGGGATCTAAATGCAACCACAAGTGCCATATAACAGAGAGGTAGAGGGAGATTTGACACCCGCAGAAGAGGGACAGGCAATGTGACCCCAGAGGGAGAGATTCCAGAGATGCGGCCACAAGCCAAGTAATGGTGGTGGCAGCTCCTAGAAGCTGTGAGGGGCAAACAATGAAAAGGTGGAATCTTTAATGACGTGGAGACTTTTTCCAATTAAGTAGAAAATAGGATCCTTAGAGATAAAATTAAGAATAATTTAGGAGGAAATCCTTTTTTCTTAGCTTTGAAGTTTTTTCCAGTTATCGGAATAGTTGTCTCAACTCTTAATTTTTTATTTTTATTTTTGTAATTACACAGCAGAGTGTTTGCATCTCGTGTATTGTAGGGCATGACCAGTCAAAAGTCAGAAATGAAAAGTCTGAAGGTACAATGTCACCATAAAGGAGCCATGAAACTATGTGTTAATATCATGAACTATTTAGACGCACAGTTCTGGTTCGCATTATCCCAAGTATAATATTAGTAGAGGGGATACTATTCATTGATTCTCCCGTTGTGTACAAAGACCTAGTACAATGGTTTATAATTTAAAGTATCATTCAACATTAAAACTCTTAAAAAGGCTTAGGGGAATAAGTCACACAGTTTAAAACACTGATAATACATGCAGTGTAAGTACAATTAGTGTGAAGTCGGAAATATTAGCTCGTTTAATTAAAAATAATAACACTGAATTACTGAGATATTATTCCTGGAATCTGTACTTTATTCTGAGTTCTCCTGCTAGCGGTCTAGCTGTGTGACCTTAGACAATGAAACTCTTGATTCCATTTTAGATTTCATTGTTGCTTGTTCTTTGTTAGATTGGGAACAGATTGGACATAGTTCTTATGTAAAGACCCAAAAATCTTCTCATTAACTGGATCCCTCTCTGATCAAGCTCTTGAGCTTAGTTAGTATTCAGTAAGCTGCAATTCTGGCCTGGGGAGCTTAATCATCTATTGACTCATTCATTCCTAAGACCTACTCAGAGCAGACAAGTTCTAAAGTCTATAACATGAGTTATTATTATTATTTTTATTCAGTGATACAGAGCTAGATTCACATTGGAAATACAAAAAAATTGTATCTAGCAGGTTATGCTGAGCAGCTTGCCCAACGGCATCTGTACTTTTATAAAAGAGGGGGCAGGTTGAGCTGAAGCTCTAATTCAAACAGTATGAGATTTTTTTTCAAGAGCAGACAAAAATATTTTACAGAAAATATTTATGTATTTTAATGTGATATTATGTAATATTTTAATGTAATATTTTAATATAATATTATGTAATATTTTCTTATCCATGGAAAAGTTAATGGTCTTTTTCCCCCCCTCATCGTCCAGGTGAGATCATCACAAGCAACACTTCTCTTCAAAACAAAATTGTAGATTGTGATTGATGGGAGGCTCTCCTGTAGTAGAAGTTTTGATGTTTCCTCCTACAGAAATACCTCCTTGTCAAAAAATGTTTGACTGCTGGATCCATCTATACTACACTCCAAAGACCAGGTGATAAGTCACTGGGGGAGCCTCTTACTTTGAAGACATACAATCCATGCCCCCAAAAGTGTCCCAGGGACTAAGGTGTTGGGAGACCCAAGGCTGATATCTTGCATGTTGCTTCGAGACCCTTGAACTCTTTGAACTGTGAGGTTGGCTCTGAGCTTCTGGACAATCAGATTATCCATCTAGTAATCTATCAAATAAGTGGTCCTTTTTAATTAAGCAAATTGGGAAATGATAAAAGATGGGCATTTTTTAAACTATGTGCCAACTATACTCCCAAACCATATTTTCATAGGACAAACAACGGGAACTAGATTTACTTTCTGGAAAAATCTCTTTTGGTTGCATAGGTAAAGGTAGAGAGTATTTAGTGTGTAAGTTATGGGTTGTTTGCTTTCACGTAAATGGATGCTGGGTGTTTAAATACGCTTGAAAACACATTGTCCTTCCTGGTTGTACCATCCATTTACTTGACATTTTTTCATCCAAAGAATTCAAAGAGAACAGCAGCTTTGCCTTGAACCTAAATGATCATCAGTTACAAAATGATGGTATTTAAAATTATTAAATTGTAAATGGCATCTTAGTGGTTTGAATATGACTGATAATTTGGGACCAATCTGCACTTATCTTTCTAAAATATATAAAAGGGCCTATTAAGTTCCCCTGTGGGTTTATCTGCAAAGGTCCAGGGATTTTATTCAATTTTCTTCTTCACCAAGTTTACTTTTTTTTGTAGTTTATTAACCTAATTGTTTCATGTTTCACAAATAACGTTGGATTAATTGCACTGCTCAGGTGACTATCCAGAAAATGAATTCTAAGAGTTCATGGCAGGACAGACAATCACATGTGCTTTGTTTTGATGGCTTAGGATGTAACTCAATGTAATTAGAACTAGATAAACACATAAGAAAAGAATCAGAGAAAATTATAGGTCACAGTCATTCTATTAGACTCAAGGCCATTTTCATCTATTAAATTGTCTGGAATTGAAGTAAGAGGTTTTTACAGGCTGTCTGATGAATTTGGCGGTGGTTTGGGAGAGTCAAGTGGTTAAAAAGACTCAGGAAAGATGTCTTACTCTGAAATGGAGAAAAGGAAAATAAATGGGCATGATACTTAAGTTCTGTTACCTGATTTTACCTTTTACACAATAATACATAACCCAGAAGTCCTCAAAGTTTAATGTGCACAAAAATAAACTAAGAAGCTTATGTAATGCAGATGGCAGTGTCCTATTTGCAGACATTTGATTCAGTAGGCAGGGGTAGGATCCAGGAATCTGAATTTTTAAAACACACCCAATTCTTATGCAAGTAAGTGTCGGACTACTTGGAACAGCACTGACTATAATGCTCATTGCCTATCCTTATGCTCTCTATTCGTTCAGAAAACACTTATACAAAGTTGAAATTTGGCTGTATTGAGATGTGACTGAGCTATTTTTGTGAGAAAATTTTAAACTCTTGTGAACGTATTTTCTTTTAATAATTCCACTAAATTACGATGGGAGCATTCCTTCATTCGGATACAATGAGTGCTCTGTAAGTGCTTCATACCATTTTTAGGGTGTCATATTGGGTTTCTTAATTATATTTTTTTGCATACACACATCCAAACAAATATAACATTAATTATTGTCAATATTGTGTGTTTTCTACTGCTTCCAAGGGGGCCTTTTTGCTCTCAGGGAATGCTGTCACAATATCCAGCCTTCGATACTGAAAAAGGTAACCAATAGACCACTGGAAAAGATAAAATTATTTGGGGATTAGCACGCCAAAACACTTTGCCACTGTGTGTGTAATTTACTCTCAGTGGCTGAGGTCTATGCCACACATGTAAAAACATGTATTTAAAATAACTTCTTGTCTTGGGTTTGATTTAGGAATGCACTGAGTGCTGATGCATTAACTTCAATTCCCTAACTAGAGATATGAGGCAGTTACCCTTGTTTCAAAGATGTAGGTTTTACACAGTCTTTGAGCCACGTGAGGCAGCCCTGCGACACTCAGGAAATTTTCTGTCTGTCTCACCAAGACCTAGTGCCCATCCCGCAAGCCCCCTTGGTAGCACGGGTCACATAGTGCTCTACGGTGGTCACCTGCTGTTGGTCAGGCTCCAGGGCTGTGGCCTTGTCTTTCTTAGAATATCCCAAAGCATGAAGTTGGACATCACTTACGAGATTCAGAGAAAGCCCATCTGTATTGGAAACTGCTCATTTGTCCTCTGTCTTCACCCCACCCATGGGGTGCAAACCAACTGAACATGCACAACACACGCACATTAAACTGCGCTGAGGGAGGGGCACGGAGGAAAGCTGGCCCGCGTCTGTCCCATTCACGCGTTGCCCTGATGGCTGTGGGGAGAGCTGCTTCTTGACCATGACTCCCCTGGGCTGGGCCCTGGATCGGTTCTCACATGCAGAGTAGGGAATGGTCAGAGCGGGAGGGACAGAGCTGGATCCTAGGCAGAAATATTCAGACTGCAAAGTGACACGACCCTGAGTACAGTAGGAGTCTCTGTTTTCACGGTTCTGTTCTCCCATGTTCGCCTTCAGACCAAACAGTGTACAGTTCACTAGAACTGCGAAAGTTGCTGAATTCAGTGTGTGGAGAACTCTGACTTGGGCGATTACTCCAGAGCTCTATGCCTCGGGAACCTGGTGGTTTAGTGCTCAAGAAAGCACTAACTCTGATTTTTATTCACGTTTCTTGAGAAAGGTAAACATCTCTTATTTCAAAAAATAGTTTTTATCCCAAGGGGAAAAAATCATGCCAATTTTGTTTAGATTTCCCATGCACTCCCTTGAACAGATTATACCGAGGGGTTCGGCACCGGGGAATCTGCAGGCCGCTGCCGTCTGGGCCCCGTTTTCTCGCAGAGCCCGTCCCGCACCTGCCTCCTGGTGCAGTTCCTTGGATGTCTAGCTTTCCCAGTCTCTCCAGTTCGCAGGGAAAGGCTTTTAGGACATTCTCTTCTGTGTACCCAAGTAGAGCCATTTGTACCAGCGAAGGCTTTTTCAGAGCCTAGCCTCACAGAAAAGGAGCGTGAGTGCACAGGGGAGCAGGAGGGAAGTAAGTGGCCTGTTAGCACTCCTTTTACGCCTGGGCCTGCGAAGCCCAGGCTGGTGAAAAGCGAGGTGTCACTCTGGGGCCGCAGCCAGTTCCAGCCTAACAGCCAATTGTGCCAGACAAAGGAGCCTCTTAGACACTCGGAGAGCAGGTGCTTCAGAGCTGAAGAGGCCCCAGGCCAGTGCCCTCAGCCACCTTGTATGGGTCCCCGGAAAGCATGAAAACCACCTTCCAGTTCTGCGAAACCTTCAGCCCGCCTAGACCTGTTCACGGAGCTTCCCGCTGCTTCAGTCGAAAGGCAGCGCGCTTCCTCAAAAGCAGAGCGCCACCCGTGAAACCGAACACAAATAACAAACATAAACTGATTAATGTAAATGTGTTTACTGTACCTTTATCCAACACGTGCTTCATTTAAATGTGAATATTTGAAAGTGCTGAAAGATGATTATTGTCCAAACACCCTGCTATCATCAAACTGTTTCATGTCAGAAAAAAATAATTTTATGAAATTCCTATATTAAAATGATTATGTAACTATTCGAAAAGGTTATCTCCTATGAACTTCTTTTTTGAAATTAAGTTTATCTTTATTGTTGAAAGTATTCAGATGCCCTTTTTTTTCCCCATTGACTCCCTCCACCCTAGCTGACGGAGTAAAGAGAGCAATGGAGCTTGTAGGATCCGATGGCTTTAGGCTTTGTGTGTAGACAAGGGAAATCGTTCCGATCGGCATCCTTCTAGACATGTATTTCCAAGAACGGATTTATCTAATAGACAGAACCAACCCCTTTCAGTAGTTATCATATAGGCCTCTTTCTGTCTAAGTTACACTGACAGCGAAAGAAAGGCGAGGATTCCAGAAAGAGGTTATCTTTGAGGTGATTTTAGAAGAATTTTTTTAGGCTCTCCGTTGGGGCGGGGTAGTGGATGGGTGGGGCAGGGTGTGTCTCACATGCCGGCCAGAGGGAAACCGCAGCACGCAGGGTGGAGAGGCGCGAAAACGTGTTGGGAACTGCGGGGTCTGCGTGGCGAGAAGGGGGCGGGCGTGGCCGGCTCAGAGCCAGGCCCCGCTGAGGGGCACTGAGGCTGTGCCCAGGAGTTGGAGTGCCATTCGGGAGACAGCCCAGGAAGGGCTTAGGCCCGGGAATAACAGTAGATTTGAGCTTGAGGCATATCTTATGCCCCTTAAATAAAAAAGGGAGTGAAAAGAGCTTATTCAGTTGGCAGTTTCTATGTTCTAGAGCCATGCTTCTAGTACCATCTCCAAATGGGAATCATACAATGTTTTCTCCCTTCCCCTAAATCTCTGGGGCACATGAAATAAGATGCTTGAACCATATGATTTTCCACTAAACTTATGAAAAATAGATAACAGAAAGATACAAAAGAAAATGCAATAAAAGAGCAAACATTGCCTCTGCAGTTAGATTTTGTTTATAGTAACTTGGTTCCTGTTATTGGGAAAGGCCATCTGTTGGGGATAACACTCAACTTAAGTGAAAGTCGAGTCTTGAGAGACAGAGATCAAGTCAGCCACAGAGAACAGCTCTTAAGGAAATTGTGTTTTTAGCAGGGTAGGGCGTTTGGACGTGTGCAGGGCTGAATCATTATATAATTGTCATACGGAGAAAGGTTTTGTATAGATGATATCTTGGTAGAGTGGTGACAAGTTTGACTCCAGAAGATAAGAATTGCAAAAAAGAATAGCAGAATAAAGTGAAGGTACAATACACCTGCACGAGGACTGGGCGCATAAAACCACCGCATGTCCTGCATTCAAATGTCTGTTGCTCCCCAGCGGAGGCATCTGCGGGCTTGGGTCCTCTGCAGAACCCTGGCCACCGCACTGGCCGAGGGGGGACACGTGAGGGGCCACAGTGGCAGAGGGCAGGCCAGTGGCCCCTGTTTCAAGATTTGCGTAACAAGAGTTTAATCGTTTTCTTTTTTTTTTTACTCTAGTAAAGTCTTTCCTCATCTATCTTGTTTCCCACTAGTTTCATTTAATTCAGATAGAAATATTTATCTCATTTCATTAGCAGTAAAAAAGAAAGCAACCCTGAATTTCTCCTGTGATGGCCACCTTGTCAACAGCCGTGTCCAAAGCTTTTCTAAAATTTTTTAATTCTTTTAATTGATTCCCTAGTGTTGTAAGAAATGTGGCTAAAAAGTGGTTTGTTTTCACAACTGTTTTTGATTCGGAGTAATGCTATTCTGTAAAATTCACAAGCACATGCGTATGATTTTTTTCTCTCCACTTTTTAAAATTAAATTTATTGGGGTGGCATTGGTTAATACAATTGTTTAAGTTTCAAGTGTACTATTCTATAATACACCACCTATATATTGTAAAGATTTTGACTGTGCATTTCTATCAGTAAGACTATTGGGCCTATACTTTTGATATATATTTATTTACTTGTAATGTTTTTACAGTATTACTGTACTAATGCACTATTTATTATATAAAACATGTAAAAAATATTTTAAAAGTGTGAGATGAAGGTGAAATTGTATTTAAAATATTTGAGTTATCAAATGATAGCTAACACTTTCTACTTTCACAAAAACATTATTAATAATTTAGAGAAGCACAATATGGTAGAAAATGCCTCATTATTTTTTAAAATCTTGCCTTAACAGTCTGTGCACAGCAATTCAAAGAATTGGGTGTAAGCTCAGTTTATATGCTGAAATCATTACTCAGTTTTAGTGGCTTTCAGAGCTAAGAGAGAGATTTTATAAAGAGCTCTCACGGGAAGAAATCAGAACTGGCTCCCTTTACAGAATCCTGACATTCACTCTCAAACTTCATCCAATAATTGGAAACGATTTTTGCTGAACTACTTCTAGAAACTTTCAGCCAGTTTTCCCTGATGTTTATCAACTGTCCTTGGAGACTATTAGGAAGCTGGTGCATTTTTGCATTTTTGAAAATCCATTTAAGGTTTTTACTTGAAAAACTTTTAAAACAAGCTTATAAATAATGATTTCAATTTTTCAGAGAACACATATGAGTTCCTAGAGGTGACATACATTGTTTTCAACATTCAAATCATATCATAATAACACAAAAATCCACTTTTATAATATTCTCTTTGTAGCATATGCTGTAAGAAAGGAATGGAATATTACTTAATGGAGTGAAATTCTGATGCATCCTACACAAGTCAGGATGAACCATGAAAACATTATGCTAAGCAGAATGAGCCAGACACGAAAGAACAAATACTGTACGATTCCACTCATATGAGATGTCTAGAGCAGTCACATTCATAGAAACAGAAAGTAGAATGGGGGTCCTCAGGGGCTGGGGCAGGGGAAAATAGGGAGTTGTTATTACTGTATAACTAAGATATATGTACTCCCCTACACGCATGCTATAATATAGTTTAAAAATTAAGCTGCACTCATATGTTCTAGTTTCTTCTTTATAGGATATAACGTCAGTCATTGAAATCATACAAAGCTATATGAAGTTGTGATTCTCAATTTTAAAAAATTACATCAGCATTTTCTCTTACAGTCATGTAAGTAATATTCTCTGGATTAAAACCATCTATCTATTGAATCTCGTAGCTGTGACACATTGCTCATAATTGCCTTTTAAAGCAGAAATAATTGTAAATCTTGTTGTGGGCGATCGAGGAGCTGAAAGCACACTCGAGAAGGCAGGAGAATTGATCTAGAGGAAGCGATGGCTCTAAACAAAGGAGACACAGTGTTTCTGGGGCAGTCTCCTCATGCCCATTCTCGCCACAGTAATAAAGTGGACAAGGCACCTTATCAATGGCGTAATTTATAAAGTCAAGGGCTGACATGGTTTGATTTTTTTATAATTAAAATCTTGCTTCCCGGGGCACAATACACCAACAAGAATTAGGTATTTTGAAAACACAGTCTCTTGCGAATGGCTTTCTTTCTTTTCCTAAGTCTTATCTGACTAGGAATACGATAGTGTGAGGCTCCTGCCTAATTAATTTCATCTTTAAAGGAGCTGATTATCTCCTTAAGATTACCAAATTCATTCATTAGCATTATTAGAATTTGTTTTCCATTTACCCAAGTGAAACATGACCTTAAATGAAAACAAATACCAAAAACCCCCACAAAAAAACACACAACAATAAGTGCAAATGAAATAGGACTGAAATGGAAATTAACATGATGACAATGATATAACTTAAGGAACAGGGGACAGCCTTCTATTTAGATTTTTTTTACAATTATCAAGCCATGTATAAGTATTTTTTCCACTAAAATACACACACACACACACACACACACATACACAATTTATCCAAAAAACGTGGAGTGGTGGTAGTAACTTTGACGTTTCTAATTTGCAGTTAAATATGACAGCTGTAATGGGGACTTTCCTGAAGCCTCCTCTGGTCGCCCTGCTCTGAAGCCACATAGGGGGCAGTTGCAGCTGCATTTTCTGGGTCACATTTGCGCTTCAGCAGCAGCTGCTGATGATGATGATGCTGCTGATGATTCCACTGGTCAGGACTCTGAGGTTCACCTTTCTGTTCTGCAGCATCCCTGGAGTCAGGGCCCTGCACCCATTGCTTTGATCTAACACCATCGAGTTCTGCCAGGTTCATTTCCAAGTTGCACACATGCTGCTCGATTGAGTTCCACACACAGCCCTGATCACTGCTGTCCTTCCTGAAGCCTGGGGGCTCTCACATGGTCATTGTCACACCTGTCTTCCCACTGGGGTAAAGACCCTCCCGGAGCCGTGCAGGACTTCCTCATAATTTACTTTTGGTTTCTCCACTCCCAGCCCTTCTAGATAAGATTTGCCTGAATGCTTGAACCCCAATCTTGTATCTACTATGACATTTTCCCCCAGAAAGCTTCTGAGCCTGTCATTAGATTTAAATACACTTCAGGACAGGAGCAGTCAGATAATTCTAGTGAGACATAGCTGAACTCCAGCGTCTGCCAAGGATGAATTCCTGCTGCTCCAGTGGTTTTTGTATTTTTAAACTAGAATAGCCAACCATCTAATTTGGGGTCATGAGAGAAAGTTTATAAACTGCAGTGATCACGTCACATAACATAAAAGTGTCACAGCCAGGAACACATTAGACATTGGTTTTTTCCTTTAGGCCGAAGTAGTATTTTAGCAGAACCATAATTTTTATAAAGATGAAGCGACACTTCATTGATTAGTTTAATCAAATATTCTGTTACAAATAATGAGGAAATAGCAGGTGAGTACACTAAATTCATTCCTTCTCTATTTAACTACATTCTTTTATTCTCTGACATGATAAAAATAACAGAATGTATTTATATATGTATTTGTTACTGCTCTTAAGATGAATTCCAAACACTCTTATTGTAGATGAGAAGAATCTGGCCCCAGCTTATCTCCCGGGCTTGCTTGTGTTCCTCTTGTTAAGATGCTAAAGCCACACTGACTTCTTTCAGCAGCATCAGCCCTCCATGATTTCGCTTAATTCCAGCCTTTGTCCAGAATGTTCTTATCCATCCCCATCTTCACCTGGCAAAACTTATTCCCTTCTTCAAGACTTAGCTTAGATGTCACATCAACCGAAGGCCTCCCACCCCACCGCCACCCAGCCGCTGCAACCAGATTAAGTCCCCCGTTTACGAGCTCCTCAGACCAACCTCTAACTGGACCACTGCCATTGCCCAGCACTTAACACAGCCTCTGGCACAAGGTAGGTGCTCAATAAATAATTATGGAGCCGTAATAAACATTCCTGTAGCATAATGTCAACATGGGTCCCTAAGCTTAAAATGGAAAACATTTTTTTTACCCAATTTCAATTACATAGCACAAATCATCTTGGATTCCAAAGGTCTCCTTCAATCAAAAAACCTTATGGTTGAAGAAATATGACTGTGATGGTTTGTTTCAGGTGTCAAAGTGGCAGCTCTCAGTTGTTCAGTTGTTTGGTCAAACACTAGATGTTGCCATACAGGTATTTTGTAAACATGATTAACATTTATAATCAGTGGATTTTAGGAAAAGAGATTCTCCTCAATAGTGTAGGGGAGCCTCCTTCGATAAGTTGAAGACCTTAAGAACAAACACTGAGGTTCTGGAGAAGGAATTCTGCAGGATTTCCGCAGACGCCCTGCCTGAGCTTCGGTCTGCAGGCCGGCCTCGCAGGTTTCGCACTCAAGCCTGCATCGTAACTCTTCCCTGGGGTTCCGGCTTTCCAGCTTGTGAGCCACATAAGCACATAAATAAATGAGTGGATAGATGCCGAATCCAAGTGAAAATTCATCCGTAATTCTTTTTAAATAATAGCATTAGCTCAATCATATATCAATATTAACCGATGTTATATATTTTCCTGAGATACCATAGAAAGTAAGAGAGTAAAGGATGTTTACTTGTTATTTCTATGTACATAAGTATATATATGATCGTTTAGGGTGATACATAACATTGACCAAAGTAGAATATATTAGTTAACTCAGAGTGGCTCCAAAATCTGGAAATATTTTTGAATTATAACCCTTTGCATACATTATACAATAAATTTTAAAGCTTTTCTGCACGGTTTTAATATAATTTTATTGCTGTCTTTCTCCTTAACTGTGTAGGAATCTGTGCATACCTGGCAAAAATTATAGTCTCCCTTCACTTGAATGCGTTTTGGCTGACTTACTACCTTAGAAAACGGATAAAAACAACCTCATTAGCATACACTATATAGAATTTCTTAACACTGTTATTAATGTTTTCTTTGCAGCTTTTAAAATTCAGTGGTTCTAAGTGTAACGCCACCATATTTCAGCCTCACGATTCAGTTTTCCGAGGTTACGAAGAGACTCTGACAAGCACAGAATGAACCTCCTCGTCTGTGCAGCGTCGCACAGGTTGGGGTGTCCTGCCCTGAGCCAATTACTCGGTGCCAAGTAAAGCCTGAGAATTTCCAAATTCTGCTATTACTGTGGACTTTTGAACTTCTTCGTATGAAAAATAACATTTTTAACATTCATTATTTATTTATTTACTTCACCCTCACTTTGAAAAAATGGCTTTGATGATATAGACAATTTTTGGTTGACAGCCTCTGAGTCATGCACCCCGCAACGACATTTCGATCGAGAGAAGACCAGCTATGTAACAGGTGTCCCATAAAATCATAATGGAGCTGAAAAAATTCCTATCACCTAGTAACATCATAGCTTTAATATTCATTATTTAAATAACCATTTAAAACATATGTAAAGTTCGACTTACTGACATGACCATCCTCAGGCTCTCTTCACCCCACTTCCCAAATCACCAGCTCAGACAGTGTCGTTTCACCTGCGCGCCCCCGATCACACCTACAGGACACCTTCGCAGCAACCCCGAGGCCGCTGTTTGGCTGAGCAGCTGGGGACTGGCCACCCCAGATGGCAGTAAATTCTGCTTCTGTGAGGCAGGCAGCGATGAAACGTAACTCGACGGGGTATAGAAGAAGGGCCTGCAGAGGGCTGATGCTTCTTGACGGGGTTTCTGCACAGAGTGATCCCCATCTTCAAGGAATCTCAACTTATTGGTGGCTGTGTGGACCTAATGTAGCTGAACTGTAGCTCCTTAAGGGTAGGGGCTATAACGCTTATTTCATTTTTTAAAAATCCTCTTTAGAGTTTTTTAGTGTTTTTCTAAACAATATCTCTGTTCATAAAAGGTACCTAATAAAATTGCACATGGCGTTGAAAAACCAAAAAGAGATTTATTTATTGGCCATGTCTAATGCTAGTCATCACTCCAAGCCTGCATAAAATGTAAACATTGAGAGAATCGTCGGGGGATTGAATCCTCCTGGGAAAATGGGGCTATGTAAGGAATGTGTGAAAGTCATGAGAATTTCAAGCAGAAGATTAGAATATCTGCTTCTCCTGGAAGAAGTAAATACGCTATTTTCCAGCACAAGTGAATACTAGTAAATGCAAGCGTTTTGCTTCTTGCTGCCTTTGATTGGAGTGTAATTCACACCATGCAGTCATCAGGCAGAACTTTAGTCTCATAAAAATGGAATAATTTGGGTTGAACTATTAAGTCAAAGAATGCTAAATAGATGGGAGACATTTTCACTAGCAGGGTTTGAAGAAAACATTCAAATGAGCAGGGCAGACCCACCTCCTGTGGGACACATTGCGCATTTCACCTATGCCTTAATTTTCTTTTTTCATTTATTTTCTTTTTTTATATTTTTATTGATTTCAGAGAGAGGAAGAGAGAAACAGAAACATCAATGTTGAGAGAGTCACTGATCAGCTGTCTCCTACAGGCTCCAACTGGGGACTGAGCCCGCAGTCCTGGCATGTGCCCCGACCGGGAATCGAGCCTCCATCTCCTGGATCCTAGGTCAATGCACGACCGCTGAGCCACGATGGCTGGGCTATGCCTTAATTTTCTTAATTCAAGCAGTGGAGACAGAAAAGGTGCTCTTCCTTTATCATTTAATTTCTAAAGAGATTAGGGTCACTGCTCGCCGGTGGAATCGATAGTTGGAGAACCACTGGTGAAGACATGCCTTTGACTGGCTGCGATCAGCAGAGCAGCTGTTCTCAGGCTGTAGTCTGTGATGAGAAGTGGCTGGGAGCATGGGAAACACAGATTCCCGGGGCCCACCAGTGATCTGGCTCCCACAGGGGTGGACTGGGAACCAGATCATTTCTGAGATGCTGATTTGAGGCTACAGAGAAAACCCTGAGAAGAGGCTCGCTCCCTTGCCATTTCCGTCACTTATGTCTGTGATCTGGATCGGCCCAGACTCTCCACTAAAATATTCTTGGCAGTGTCCACGGTCCTCTGGGCCATCCTGGGGCTTTCTTCTTGCGTGAAAGGTATTTTAGCCCTTCCCAAACTGTGATAAACAAAATAGAACAATTAGTTAGGAAGAGCTAGACCAGGTGGGAATTCAGAAAGAGGGAAAGGGTCAAATGAGAGAATAGTCAGAGACAAACCAACAAATGAAGGCCTTAGGGTGCAGGTCTTCTTCGGACGAATCTGAAGGACAGTGAGCTGGTCTCCTGGCTTCCTTCTGATGTCGTCTGCAGTGATGGCGAAACACCCATTGGTTGACTTGGCTGTGAGCACATCTACTAACCGCTGAGCTCCTTAGGAGTATCCCATTCTCCTCCCCCAGAGGCACCTGGGTGGTTAAACACAGGGTGCAGAATTAATTTAGAATCTAGGTCAAATTCAGGATGCACTTTAAAGTAACCCAAGACGATCCCTGCTGATACGTTTCTGTAAGTAGATCCAGCGTGGGGCCTCACTGATAGGTCCTCTGGCACCCACATGAGTGAAAAAGCAGTTAACATCCCTGAACATTGCGTTTAAAATGATACTTTCTTGACCTTACCCAGGAATCTGTTTATATGTAAATGTTTTGAAGAAGCAGTTTAAATCTCTGAGCAATTCAAATCCCTCTGAAGTTAAGGATTTCTCTTTTGTGACACACATAAGAGTCCTTTTATTTTATTTTTTAATTAATGCAGCCACGCCAGGAGACAGTGACAGAGTGGTTGGACCAGGGGCAGTGCCCTGGAAGAGATGAATCACTGTCAGAGGCAAAACCCTGAAAGCATCAAGCTCCCTGCAGTGAGTACAACCGGGACGTGGGAAGCATTTCTAGGACGATCGACGCTTTCCCCGCCAGCACCAGGGTGTGTGAATGGCTTCATCGGGGCTTCCTGGGAACAATATTAAGTATATTGTGTCGAGCTTGGTCCTCACAGAAGGCAGCCTGGAGCAGAGTCAGGCCCCCCGCTGAGCCTGTGCTGGGCATCCAGGAGCTGGTTGAATGAGGGATCAATGACATGCAGGTTACCAGGCGGACTAATGAACAGAGAGAAGTGGGACAACTGTGTACAACTTGGGCACAAGAAATGGGGGTACCCAGAGCAGGCAGCCAACAGCCGGGCGCAGCTGTGGGAAGCCGAGGAGCTGGAAGCAGACCCTGCCCTGCAAGGCGCTGCCTGGAAATGGCCAAAACCAACACCGCTCCGGCTGCCTGAAGCTCACACTTTGGGACACAGATACTAATCATACCGTTGTACAGACACATGTAACCTACATGTGTCTTTTCAACATCACATGCGGGGTGGAAGATTCCAGCTTTTTAAATTTCCCACTTTTTACTTAAAGTGGAACTAATATAGGATTAAACCCGCAAAAGTAGTTCATTGGTAGAACATGTAGACACACACACACACACACACACACACACACACACATAAATCCAGATAGGAAGACAGGCTTATTTACAATGAGGGAACACATGTAAATTAAGGTAGTTTGTAGTTTTCATATAAAAAATTAAAAAATAAAAAATATGCTACATAGTGCCTCTGTTTACAGCACTATTGAAGGAGAGAAAATAACACTTATTTACGGACAAATCCAGCACAGGGTCCAGGTTGTACAGCATCAGTGCAGGACATTTACTAAGCTATATTCCAGCTCATTAAGGAGAGGAGGAATTGTTTCCGAGGATGCCACATCTTCTGACTGGGAGGAGGGTGGTTCTAAGACGCTCTCCAAGGACTTACAGAACCTCTGTAGACCGGAGGCTGCAAGTCCGCTCTCACCAACAGCCCTCGGGGCCATTCTGTGTTGAAATACCCAGGAAAAAACTCAGATACCAGCATACTCCCCACCTCCTATGCCAAATATACATGTGTGTTACATGTAACACGTGTAAGATGAAATGTGATGTCGAAAAGTGGCGCAGGGCAGTGCACACACCGCGGGAAAGCGCACACTAGGATCTTCACTAGCCCGAAAGGTCAGAAAAGGCTTCTGGAAGAAGCAACACCTGAGCCACAGCTGGAGGGGAGGTCAGATTCCCCGGAGGGAGAGAAGGTGAAGGCCTGGGCAGCGAGGTAGCTCAGAGCAGGGAGGAGGGGGGATGCTGGAGAGGCAGGTGAGGCTGCCGGGGCACCTGGCGGGAGAGGCCAGGGCCTGTCAGCCTCCTGGGGCTCCAAGAAGGATTCCGGGCTTTATCCTGAAGCCACTGCGGAGCATTTAAAGCATTTCAAGCGAGGCGATTGCATACTGAGGTTTTCTTTGTGAAAAGACCGTTCTGGAGTTGGTGCATTTACCAGCCTAAAGGCTTCGGGCCTGCAAAGGCAGGTCTCCCCGGGGGCCTGGCGCCCCCTGGCGCACAGCTCGGGGGCCGCAGGTGTTCTTTGCAGCAGGGCCTGAAAACAGGGAGATGTTTAAGGCCCGACACGGCTTTTTAATAACGGTTTGTTTTCACCCGTCCAACAGCGATTACCGCTTGGCAGGCGTCCTGTCCCGGACCTACTCCCACCCTGGCTCTGTTTTCTGAGACAGAAGCTGAGCTGAACCCCCAGCTGACTAAAGGACTAATTGCCCATATTATGTAAAGAAGCTTTTTGTTACAAAAAGCAAAACATGCCAATACTTGATGGAGTTTGTGCTCCACGTGCCTGCACCTGGGAAGCCACCGTGTCCGTTAGAGAAATTGTTTAGAGTTTTCCTGTTGGTTGCCTGTGTACAAAGCCCTTTTGTTTACGTTCATGTCAACAGTTGCTTTGGAAAGTTCCTTCATCTGGCAGCAGCCAAAGTTATGCCTGCTCGGCTGGGCGAGATGCCATTCTCAGTGGAGGCCTTTTACAAGTATTAATGGCTTTATGTAGGACATTTGGGACTCATAAGGAGCCAGACAGTACTCTGATAGAATTCATACAGTAAAACATCACCTAACTCGCTCCTGTGTGGTTCTCCAGGCTATGGTTAAGAACGGCTGTGACGCCCTGCTGGCGTGGCTCAGCGGTTGAGCATCGACCTGTGAACCAGGAGATCACAGTTCGATTCCCGGTCAGGGCACATGCCGGGCTTTCAAGCTCGATCCCCAGTACGGGGGCATGCAGGAGGCAGCCGATCAATGACTCATCACTGATGTTTATATCTCTCTCCCTCTCCCTTCCTCTCTCTGAAATCAATAAAAACATTTTTTAAAAAGAACAGCTGTGACAACACACTGGTTTACTCTGTCTTTCCCCCCCATAGAGTCACCTGTATTCATTGAACATACTATACACCTAAATCTATTTATTATTTTCATTTTGAGCACCAGTATGAAGGGCCTACCTGTTTGTTATGTGCTAAGCATGCTACACTGAGAACACAGACCTTGGTTCTACCCTCTGTAATCTAAAACAGGCAAAGATATTGTATATAGATACTAAAAACTATATAGATAAAATTTATTTACATTATAGATATCATTTAAACAGTTAAGGGTATGGCAAGAACACTGTTGTGTCGGCAAGCCCATTTAACTTCCCTCTTGGGCACACTGGAAGACTGTGTTTCCCAGGCTTCCTTGCAGGTGTGTGGGAGCCAGGTGCCCAGTCTCTAGTTAATGGAATCAGGACAGAAACTGTGCATTCTAATTCCAGTTCTGGCCATGAGCATCTCTGTGGAAGATTCCATGTTTCTCTTTTCCCTTCAACAGCAAATGTGGAGGTGATGCAGAGAGGGTCATCCAACATGAAAAGGGCCTGAATTCCTGAGTCACCACTTGGAGGAGAGGTGCACACGAGTGCCACCATCTAGGACTATCCACATTGCACTTTGCATAAATGGGAGATGAAGCTCTGTTGTGCTGAGATTTTAGAGGTGTCACAGAGGATCGCCTTTCCTAGTACAAGATATGGGTGTTATTAGAACAAATCTAAACCTCATTAAAAGGAAAACAATTTGTTAGAGTGTATGGCAGTGTGGGGGTACTGCTTTGACTATGGAATATAAATACTCAGTGTACAAAGATTTTATGCAACCAAGGTGTCCTTCTGTGGTACATCCAAACAATGGAATATTATTCAGCACTGAAAAGACATGAGCTATGAAGCCACGACAAGACGTGGAGGAAACTCAAAGGCATATTACTGAGAGAAAGAAGCCAATCTGAGAAGGCTACATATTGTATGATTCCAACTATATGACATTCTAGAAAAGGCAAAACTATGGAGACAGTAAAAATGTCAGTGGTTGCCAGAGATTAGGGGGCGGAATGAGTAGATAGCACGGAGGACTTTTTAGGGCAGTGAAACTACACCGTATGATACCGTAACGATGAACAGGTCATTATATATTTGTCCTAACTGACAAATGTACAGCACCAAAAGTGAGCCCTAATGTAAACTATGGATTTGGGGAGGTAATGATGTGTCAGTGTAGGTTCATCAGTGGTAACAAACGTACCCCTCTGGTGGGAGATGCTGATAATAATAGATGTTGATATATGTGTGGGGGCAGGGAGTATATGGGAAATCTCTGTACCTTCCCCTCAACTCTTCTGTGATCCTAAAATTACTGTAAAATTAAAGTCTTAATATAAAAAAGTTTTTGTAAGAAATAACACACTAAGAAGATGTTTATATGAGCAATCATGTTTGGCTAGTTTCAATACAGGATCTCAAAGATACTGCCAATTACGTATTTGTAACTTCTGCTAAAATGCTGTTTAATTGACACCAAGGCTATAAGCTTACGTGACTAGGATCAAAACAGAACCTGTTGAGAAGCATGAAGCGTCTGGAGGAAGAGTTGGTTATGGAGGAAAGAGTATGATCTCTGCTCAGAAGCACTTTTTATCTCAGTTAAATATCTAGAACTCCTTTAGCTAAAATGGTAAATGTCATCGATGACATTTAATGTTATAGTTGTATTAAAATATAGTTGCTGTATTTTTCTTACGAACTGACAGAAGGGGATAAGGCTATTGAGACATACTTCCGTTTCCCATTTAATTGCGCTCCTGCAATCACACCAGCACGCCAAATACCAGGTGAGATGAAGCACAGGTTTGCATTACTGGGCTGGGTGCTACACTGGTATTTATTAATAAAATTCTACTGGTACAGGAATAGGTATTAAATAATAATGTTTTATGTCATTTGCCCAGATAGTGTTGGAGTGGAAGATAATATTATGTTGAAAAAGAAATTGTAAGCTCCTTTGCTGTTCATATATCTTTGCCTGTCCTAATATAAAATGCTCACACTTGAGGCAGGCGAGGACCTACACAGACAGGGAGGAGACAGGAGCGAGGCAAGGAGCCTGGGAAACACAACCTAATACAAAGGCCACCTCCAACTATAGCATCCCAGTGATTCACTGTACAAAAGGCAAGCTTAGCCCCAGTTGAGACTATTTTTGATATGTAAAGGTGTCCAGCTGTTAAGTAGGGCAGGGATAAAAAAGAAAGGCATTGTGTCAGCTCATACTAAAAAACAAGAGGGGACCGGGCATCATCTTGACTATTTAATTCATGGCAAAAATACAGCCAGTAGCCTGGGGGTTGGGGAGGAGGCAGGGGTAATGCATTGGTGGGAAGGGTGTAAAGGAAGCAGGGCCTAGCCTCTGGGAGGAAAGCTTCAGGCAGATAACTGGAGATTTGGTCAGGGTTCAAGTCAAGGTTGGCAGGAGGGGTCTGGAAGTCTTAGGCAGAGGGACTGAGGCATCACATCGCTGAGATGAACTGACCCAGTGAATTTCCATTATTAATAATAAGCATAAAAGGGTAGCTGTCATCTATTGGATACTTTGTGTGTACCGGTACATTGTATGTCACCTTATTTGAATTTAATGCTTTCAGCAGCCCAATAACGTAGTTCCTAGTGTCTCCATTTTTAGAGATTAGGAAAGTGAAATAAGGGAAGATTAAATAATGGGACAAAGTCATACAGTTAGTAACAAGCAGAGGTGGAGTTAGAGGGCAGGCTTTCTGACTCCCTACTCCTGTGCTCTTGTCTGCTACCAGACACAATAGAGGCGAAGGTCTCAGGCCAGCCGTCTGTCCTACTTAGAATGTGATGAGGAACTAGATGACTTGACTCAACTGCTCCAGAATTCAGAAACTTTATATTTAAGGGACATTCTCTGTTTCACCCATCCACCTCACTACAGTGACTTCCATCCAGTCGGGGAATGGTCATTGTTCATTTTCGGATTTCTTTTAAATCCAAGTTAGAGAGATTCAGGATAGAACAGCCACGAGATTACCTTCTCCTCTGCTACCCCGAGATGGAGGCCTATGCTCCTTGGGAGAAACAAAAAGGTGCTTCTTCATGGAGGCCAGATGCCATATATCTTCTTATAAATCACGAGCCGTCGAGGTCCGCCTGTCTCGCCATCTGTACAATTCTGAACAGTTGGCCAATTATGTCAGCTGACCCAATTTAGTAAATGCATGTATAACTCGAGCTAGGCGCCCAGGGGCTAGCCAAATGAGTGCATCGAGTGCGTCTTTTTCATGTTCTCACTTCCCGTGTGTGCCTGGCGTGTAGTAAGCACTCAATGAAAGCTGGTGACCCTTATGTGTTATATATTATTACGTACAAAATAATTGATATTACAGCCAGGAAAGGTTTGGATCAAGAACCCTCTATTGAAATACTTCTGCATTTCTAGTGGCCAATAACCAGGACATCAATCATTAGAGATTTTGAGAAAGATTAGTTAATGAGCGGCTCAATTCATTAATGAGACAACTCAGCTGTGCTTTTTCTTCCCCTAATGGCAGCTCTTACTCTCCAAGGCACTATTTAAACTATTAAAATAACTAATGAGATCATTACTGTTGTCAGAAAAGTCCCAGCCTGAGCAGATATCTTTACTAGTTAACGTAAAGTACTTGTCCAGGAGAACGTTTGACGTGCTCAGCAACAAGGAAACACAATGAACACAGACAATAGTGCAGTGGAGGCCTGGGGTGGGGCAGGAGCCATCGGAGGGAGGCGGGGGGGGGGGGGGCACGGGGGAAATGGGGGCATCTGTCATACCCTCAACAATAAAAATAAATTTGAGAGAGAGAGGCAGGAAACAGCAGAGCAGAGGACCAGCTTCAGGACTCCTGGGTCCCAACAACAGTGACTGCATATTAACCTAATGTTACTCTTTCTGTCAGACACATCATTTCTTTGTGTAGAGGCAACTTAAGGTTGAATTTCGGTTTGATTTTTAAATCAAGTGAACACGACGGCCTTGCTTGTCAATCAGCTCACACGAAGCACGAGTCATGCCTGTCGCTGGTGATCAGTGGAAGGGTCCCTGGTGAAGGTGGCAGCAGGCGCGGCCTCCGGATCCACGAGTGTGCGCCCCGAGGCCCAGCCCCGAGCGCCCCCTCTGCTGGGGGCCTTGGCTTTCCTCCGAGGGCTGTGTGGGGCCAGCTGGGCTCGGGCCTCTCGGCTTCTGCGTCGCCCGCGTCGCACGGTCCTTTCTGGTTCCCGGCTGCAGCCCACAGCGCAGGCTCGCTGACCCGTTCTAGACCGACCGGGAATGTCCTGCTGACAGCATTTCGGGATGAGTGACTGCAGGTGGCAACCCCGAGCGACCTCGACGTCACAGCTGATGTTTGCTGGAGGTTCTGCTCAGGGCCAAGCTGGCCGCCGGTGTTCGCGGGAGGGAGGGAGGGTTCACACACCTGTGACCACACTTGCTCCCTGCGACCAAAGGGCGTCAGGCAGGATGCAAACCGGAGGCCGGCCGCAGTGATCAGGGCACCAAGGGCTCTCGGGGTCACCACTGGGGTGCCGGCCCCTTCCCACCTGAAGCCCGCAGACTATTCAAATCCCCGCTGCTGGCTGTCACCAAGAATCAAGAACACGGTAAGTGTAAGTCAGTCTTCGTGATAGTTTATTTAAGAAAAAGGTCACATTTTCCAGTGTAATTATCCCTTAACTCGATTCCTGCAGAGAAAAGCAGTTCCTATAAAGTCCGGCCAGTTGTGAATTTCTTGTCATGCTGGAGAGTTTACCCACAGACCGCAAGCTTCGGAAGTGGGTGTCAGAAAGGACAGTTTGTTACCCACAGTTCTCGTATAACGTACGTGTTTTATAGCAGTTTCCCATCATCTTACCGATTCGTTGGGTAAAATGCAATACTATTATTAAATACTGCTGTAATCTTAAAAATGACATAAACTTATAACTGTTGGTTACGATATATGAAAATCTCATAAACGGAACAATGTTCCATTTCACAGTCATAAAAACATACATTGGGAGTAAGAAAAAAGGGATATGGCTTTTCATGTTTGTATTTTGCTTATTTTTTTTTTCTGCGCTTTGGTCCAGGTTGTCTGTGCGTTAGAGACAGGACGAACACGCATCTTTCGACTTCTCCAGGTTTCTCCCCTGGAAGCGGGGAAGCCTGACGACCACGCTGGCCTGGGGGGTAGGAGGCGCTGCAAATACACAGCCACACCCTTCAGCGGACACGTTCCTGAATTCATTCTACCTCGTTCATACAGTCTACTAAGGAATCAGGGGAATCTGTGCTACTTAGTGCTTTCGAGCTTGTTTTTGGGTGGGATGCTGGGGAAATGCAGAGAAACAACTCTATGTCCAAAGTTTATTCTTTTAATATTTTAAAAGACTTTTGATGTGTTTGTTGCTGGGCATGACAAATATGATTGAAGTCCCTTCCATATGAGACCCCATATGCTGGGGCATTAGGTATCTAAGAAGGTTAGTGAAGCCAGGGAATCAATCCTATGCTACATTATGTGTAAATGTAAGGGATACGGAGAGGGGAACGCACCATGGTGCCCAGGGGAAGCTGTAACTGAAGTGGTAAGATCTGTGCTGGGTTTGGAATGACGGAGGGTGGGGAATAGCATTATGTGTAGAAGACAGAGCACAGAGCAATGACAGGTGTGTGAAGTGCCAGGTGGCCTCAACTCCCCTGAGAAGAGAAAGTCTGAAAAAGAAGAGGCACCTGGGAAGAATTTCAAGAGTTTCCAGCCTGGGTGGCCTGATAACTTACTTGCTTAAATCTTTCTCACTGATCAGAAGGATACGCTGGGGAGACAATGAAATTTTCATAAGGTGATGGGCTGCTGGAAAAACACACACATATTTCTTCAAGCTTGGGGTTATTAAAATCAAAAGGGTTTAATGAGATATTATAGGGAATACCTGGAGATTAATTTTTACGACGGAACCAAGAATACCTATATATGTGAGTCACATAATCATGATTATTTTTGCATATGACCAGCTTTTTAAAAAAATACTTATGAGAGTTATGATAAGTAACCTGGTGGCAAAGTAGTGGCTATACTGGACTAAAAGTGGGAAGATCCCTATTGCAATTCTGACCCTTCAGATTCAAGGAGACCCATCTGTTAACCCACCTGCTAACACTGGGAGCCCGGACTCTCTTCTGAGTAGGGCCTAGAACCCTGGGAATTTTTTGCCTACACCACTCTTGGCAGGTCCGTGCGCCATAATCAATATCTCTGCATTCAGTCACAATAAAAAGGAGCTTTCAGAAAACTCTGTTTGCGAATCCACTAAACTAACCTGGAACAGAGTCAAGAGCTTAAGTAAAAGCTGTGGTTAGTGAGCTCACTATGATCACATGGATCTCCAAGACCGATGGGCACTGAAAGCCCAGAAATAAAAGGCGGGAGACACAAAGCGCCCAGGAGCCCATGGGAAGACAGCCGGGTGAGCTGCAGATGCGGCTTCAGCAGGCCCAGTGCTCGCTGCGCAGGAAGGCTGCCTTCGATGGAAGATTCGGTGACAGATTGGGCACTATTGCAACGACCTTGGGTGAGTCTCTTTACATTCATGGGGCTTTATATCCTTACCCAGGGAGGGATCAAAGACTCAAAATTCTCATTTTAATAAGAAATTTCATGGTTGTAAGCAGTATTCCCAAAGCTTTCACCTAGGTTTTCCCATGTATCTAACATAGGTCAGCATTGTCCCCCAACCTCTTGTGTGCCACTCGATTTAATATTCCCGATTAGCTAACATATATTTAATTAAAAGTTACAAATGTCCATTCTCTCAATGCTAAATTCAGAAATAGAAATTTATGTGAAGTGATCAGTGGTATTGTGGCTTTTACTAAATAGCTTGAACCGTTTAAACCATTTTATATCTACTTCATATTTTATCAAGTACATGTATCTCATTTTTAAATCTATGCCTGTTTCAAAGAAAATTTTGTCCATATGTTCCTAATTAATTTGCATTCAACTTACCAAATGTTGACTTGAGATTCGTAGTACAGGTCACTGGAAATTAGTTTGCTTTTAAATTCTGTAAGTGACAAAATTACTTCCATTATGTATCTTGGTGTAGTGCCAACTAATCATTATTTATCAATCTATAGCGTGAGATGAAAAGTCACTTACCTACTAATTATTCTAATTTCTATTCCCCAAAACCAACGAAACAAAGCAGCAAATAATTCAAACTGAGGAAATTGATTACATTTAATTCATTTTAATAACTAATATGCCTCCTGTTCCACAATGGATTTGAGGTGACTTACAAGTTAAACAGAAAGACACAGGCAGGATAAGAATAGGAAATGAGGAACCAAAGGCATTTATTAAATATCTTAAGTAAAGCAAGTAAGACTTTAACAAAGTTTGGCTGAAATACTCCTCT
Source organism: Miniopterus natalensis (assembly GCF_054644295.1). Taxonomy (NCBI): domain Eukaryota; kingdom Metazoa; phylum Chordata; class Mammalia; order Chiroptera; family Miniopteridae; genus Miniopterus; species Miniopterus natalensis. Next base: position 8,637,460 of record NC_142082.1, on the reverse strand, counting down.
TCTCCAGACATACACCTGATTCAGAAAGACCAAGGAGACTGGGGCAATTTTTTTTTCAAAGGAGTGAGCAACCAGGATAAAGGGCCTTGACACCCTTCAGTGTAAGTACAGAAACTGGGTTGATCTGTTTCTGTCTTGGCAGCGTGTTACCAGGCCCCTGGTGATGAGACACTTTTTGACTGATTTTTACGAACCAATTTCCTATGCTAAGTATTTTGTAATGTATCTCAATGAAGCCTACAGCAGCCTTGTGAGCTAGGTAACTATGCTTAGTTTGCAAAGAAGAAATGACTCTTTTAAAGGAAAGTGATTGTCAACTAAAACCCCAGAAGGGTTGGGTTAGAACGTGAACTCTTGCTTCTCTCATTGCAACCCACTGTACTCATGGCCACACATCTCGCCATTCCCTCTGCCTGACATGTTCCTCTTGCGCTCCTCTTGGAAAACTTCTGCACATTAATCTGCCACCTGACTCAAATATAATTTCATCTGTTGAGGCAAAATTGATGACTCACAGTTATTGTCCTGGATAGTTTGTATCTCCCTCTTTCAATGTACTTTTTACATGCCTGCAACTGCCTTTCTGTCTCTCCCTGGAGACTCTAAGAAGTCAGTGGGCTCAGTAAAATGTTCCTCAAAAGTCAAAAGCTCAGAAATACATCTAGCGAGAGATGTTTAAAAATAGTATGGAGAAAACTAAAAAAACTGTATTGAAAGACAATAATACGGAAAAAAGAAATGAGAGTCTATGTTCATGGACAAGAAAACTCAATATCATGGAGCTCTAAGCAGCATACTCAATAGTCTTCACTCTCCAAATTAATCTGTATTTGATCCAAATCCAGTCAAAATCCACCAGTTCAATTAAAAATTAAAAGAGGTAACATAGCAGTGATAGACAATTGCTTAGTGTGAAGTTGCTATTATGATGTTGGTAAGTGAACGACATTGCCCCACGTTGGGGTAAAATTTTTATCTGCAGTATTATGGACATAGGAGGAACAGCACATGGAGTGACTTCTGCACAGAGTGCTGCTGGAAATGCTCTCCCACGGAAAATGATGATTATGAAGCTTCAAGGAGACACTTCAAAAAGAAAGAACAAAGGTACCTTTGTTCTAACATAAGTGTGGAGAATTTTTAAAATGTTACTTTAATTTTTAAAATGTTATTATAATTGGAAATTTAGAATTTTTAAAATGTTACTATAATTGGAAATAATGATGGCAGTGTGTATAATAAAATGAGCCCTGAACAGCGTTTTAGACCCATAGTTGAAACTCAACTTTATCGCTAATTAGCTTTGTGATCATGGGAAAATCACTCAACCTCTTGAGCCTCATATCTTGCATCTGTAAAATGTAGTTGAATTTATGAGCACTGATGCTTTCTCCAACTCTGACACTATATAATTCCAAGGCTACAGAGAAATTTCATTGACAATGAGCTGAAGAATGCAGTAAAAACTGAAGATATATACAAACAATATTTTGAATGTTTGTCTCTCACGGTTTCCTAAGTGATTTCACATTCCTTTCCTAGGTTCTTAAAATTTTGCTCTTGAAAGGGGTACTAGATGGCATGCTATCTGGCCACCCTTTCGAAGATGTGGGGTTTTCCCCCCAAAATCAATACTAAATATACAATCAGTCTATATTTGAGATTTCAAGTGACATAAAACTATTTCACAAGGGAGCTCAGTCCCAGTTCTGAGTAGTAGAAATTTCCTCAAAAGAATTCTAATAATAGCGTAAACAACCAACCAGAGGCACTCGGCAGTATGCTCTTGCAGATTACCTCGTCTGACCCTCACACCAGCCCTAAGACCTAAGTACCATTACTGCCAATTTTCACACGTCACCTGCTCCAGGTCACTCTGAGCCCAGAGCTCAGCTTTACACTCATCATGTTCCACCTAGTAAGACTTACTTCCAAACCAGTGAACACTTCCACATACCTGGAAGTTTATACCCTTTGACAACATCCCCCCATATCCCCCAGCTCCTGGCAACCACCATTATACTCTATTTCTACCCGTTTGGCCTTTTCACATTCTACATATAAGTGAGATCATTCAGTAATTGTCTTTCTTTCTGTATATTTATATTCATATATATATACATATTACATTTTCTGGATTCATTCATTGATGGACACTTAGATGGCTTCCATGTCTTGACTATTGTAAATAATGTTGCAAGAAACATGGGTGTGCAGATAAATCTTCAAGATAGGAACTGTACCAGTTTCCATTCCCACCAACAGTGCACAAGGGTTCCCTTCCTCCACATTCTTGCCAACAGTCATCACTGGTCTTTTTGATAATAGCTGTTCTAAAAGGTGTGAGGTGATATCTCATTGTGGTATTGGTTTGCATTTCTCTGAGGATGTGACGCTGCGCACCTTTTCATGTGCCTGATGGCCATCCTCGTATCATTTTTGGAAAAACTTATCTGTTCAGGTTCTTTGCACATTTATAAACACAATTACTTGGGGGTTTTTTGCTATTGAGTTGTGTGATTTCCTTGTATATTTTAGATATTAACCCCTTACCAGGTATATGGTTTGCAAGTATTTTCTCCCATTCCATACACTGCCTTTACATTTTATTGATTTTTTTTTTTTGCTCCATGGAAGCTTTTTAAAAGTTTGATGTAATCCCACTTGTTTATTTTTGCTGTTGTTGCTTGTGCTTTAGTCTCATATCCAAAAAATCATTGCCAAGAACAATATCAAGGAGGTTTTTCCCTATGTTTTCTTCTAGGAGCTTTATAGTTTCAAAAATCTGACAACGTAAGTCTTCAATCCATTTCATGTTAACTTTTATGAGTGGTATAAGATATAAGTCAAATTTCATTTTTTTGCATATGAATATCTAGTTTTCCCAACACTTCAAGCTCCTCACATGCTGGACTGGAAACCAGAATCCAGTGTACAGTTCCTAAAATAAAAATGGTTTCTCCATAAAAAAGTCAAGGATTTTTTTCCAAGTATGATTAGGTAAATTTGGTATCTTTCATATCACATTTTTTAATTTGCTTTCTGTTGTTTAAGCCATCCCAGTCTATGGTATTTTGCTATGGTAATCTGAGCTTAAGAATATTATATATATTATAATGTATATATATAGTTTAATTATATAATTTTATATACAATTATATGCATTCGATGCATATTATAGCTCTGGCTATAATAAATGCACTTAATCACGTTACCTCCAGGTCAAAAATAGTCACAGTTTGCAGGATCCAGTTCACTGCATGGTAAACACCTTCAGTCAACAGAGTCTAGTGAGCGTAGATAATACATAGATAAGATGGCACAATATTCCTAAGTCTCTAGGGCTGTGCTGTTTAATAGGGTAGCCATGTCGCACACAGGGCTCCTTCAAATTAAATTTTAGTTTCACATAATTAAAATTCAGCTCCTAAGGTGCATCAGTCACATTTCAAGTGCTCAGGAGCCACCTGAGGCCAATGACTACTACACTGGACATTTCAGCTAAACACTGTGCTGGAGCTATTTCCATCACTGCTGAAGGTTCTATTGGACATTTCCACTCTAGAGGGCATAAAACAATATTGTCTGAGATAATATAAAGGGCCTGCAGCTGGTTTATGGAGTGCCAACTATATTTCTAAGAGCCATTAAATCAAAGGCCATCTAAATGTACCACAAAGGTGATTTCATCTCACAAGGCTGCTTCACTGCTACTTAGTTTCTTAGGGGCTGCCTGGGGTACCTCTGATTGTATATGCCCCTTGTTCCTAGGGATATGTACTTACCTACCTCAATATATAAAACAAATGGAGTGAATAAAATCCAAGGGATGTTGCTTTCCCCTGGCTCTCAGAGCTGTGAAAGACAGAAGCTTAAATACGGCTAATTAAAAAAATATATATTATTATACATCTATCACTGGACTCTGCAAAGCAGCCAGGCACTTACTCTTTTGGTTTGGTTGCACTAATACCTGAGCCTGCAGATTTTTCGTAGACATGTTTGTATGTGATACTCAGCAAACCTTCATGAAGTGCTTATGGGGAGCCAAACACTGTGTTAAGTGGGACTAGATAGAACAGGGCACAATCCCTGCCACGTTGAGCTCAGATGCAAAGTGGGGGGTTACAGGGGCAAGGGGTGGGGTGGTGAGATGTCAGTCAAAAAGCATAAACTTGCAGTTAGAAAATGTGTAAGTCCTGGAGATCTAATACACTTCGTAATTGAAGTTGCTAAGAAGCTAGATCTTAAACCTTCTCACCTCAAAAAAGAAATAATTATGGTACATGACAGAGGTTTTAGCTAATGCCGCAGCAGTGATCGTTTTACAATATATAAATATATCAAATCAACGTGTTGTGCACCTTAAACAAAGTGTTATTTCAGTTATATCTCAATAAAAAAGAAAAGAAAAAATAGAGGAGGAACGGATGTATTGAAAAATACAAGAATGTTTACATCAGTCAGTGCGAATGTTCACTGATGCAGTCCTGGTACCTAGAGCAGCCGAGCTGCAGGGATCAATAAATACTTGCGGAATGAGTGAGCAGCGGAGCAGCGGCGCACCTCCATGCTAGCCCCATCCTCCAACCAGGCCAGCACCCCTGGAAAATCGAGGTCACCTTTCAGCGCCGGGCTGGGAGCAATGCGGTTCTGCTGGATTAGAATTAATTGCGAAGTTCCTGCCATTCTCTCAGCTACTGTCTCGCTAGGAAATAATGTTTTCCAGAGGCGTCCCTTCGTTACTGCCTTCCTTTCTGAACTTAGCTGAGTAATTCGCACGTGATGGATATCCAGTGTGAGCAAAAATGCAATGAAAACGAAGGGACAGGCTAACCGACAGGGTAAGTAAATGTTGAAATACTTTCGTTTTACTTCTGCATTGGACCGATTATTGGGAGGAGGGTATGGCTGACCACCCACCAGGACTCCAGGCTACCTGGAGAGAGAGCTGGGTGACTGTGCCAGCTGCCAGCCGCCAGGACCCTGGTGCAGGCAAGACACTGCCCCCTCCAGGCAGGACAGGGCAGGGCGGGGCAGGGCAGGACAGGGCACCACCGGCCAAACGGGAGAGCCCAAAGACAACTCTGTGCAGGAAAACGAATGGAGAGGCATAAGTCTCGCAAAGAAAGTTCTTCCTGGGCCCCAAGGACAGACCTCAGCTGAACTGGACCATTTTCTTTTTCCAGTAGAAGAGAAGCTGCTTTTATTCCATCATGAACAGTACTGAGACTCTTCTCCAGGGTTCTGCTTTTGGCGAACCAGATGCGAGGAGTGGGGAGAGGGCCTTGGCTCCAAGCACCAGCCTCTGCCCCAGCGGGCGCGCCCTGGGGGATCCAGGGCCCTGGCTGGGTGGCCGGTGGGAGGGGACTCAAGCAGGGAAATCCCATCGCCAGGGGAGAGTGGCTCCCCCACACATTCTCTACGGCTCAGGTTAAATATGAAATTATTTCGTTCAATATCATCTTCTATTTTGTAGCCAAGTCGAGTGAAAGCGAGTCTTAAATTTGTTGTTTTTTTCCTCTCCTTTGTTGGATGGGAACTCACTATGTGATACCAGAGTCTCGCTCTCTGAAAATCGGCCTCTTCTCCCTCCTGATGGTGTGGCTCACGGCACGACCCCCTGCACCCAAGGACCTCGGCCTGCCTTCCATGATGAACACCCACTGTTTCTACTGACGCTTCCTACTGACGGAAAGAGCTGAGTAGCCCTCAAATGAGGCCCAAATGTTAACTCATAAAAGGAAGTCTACCATGCCGATAAAAAGTACCAATGCCGCCAAATGCAATTTTCTAATTTTTCCAGGGTCATTTAGTTATTTCCCAGATGGAGAATCTTATAATCTCAGACATGTTCCCTACCCCTTTTTTCTTTATTCTGCAGATGACTGGAAAACAATAAACAGTAAAACAATCTAGAAAATCTAATGAGACTTCTGATTGCAGTCTGACCTCTTTCTAGAGCTACAGAGATTGTCTTGGGTGATGAGATGGGCCGGGCTGGAGACAGGGCACTGCTCCTTTCTACTTTGTTTCAAAGCTCTTCTCAGACCCACTCAAGCTGTACAAAGCAACTTTCTAAAGAGCCTACTAAATCTACTAGACATTTGGCTGATGTCTAGTAGAGTTCCTTTTGGAGAACTGAAGAATCCGTTCAGCTGTTCGTCTGTCACATTAACGGTAATGCTTTCGTTTATTATAGATGCCTGTTCCCGGGGACAGGTCTTTCAGGAGAATTATCTTCTATTGGGGAAAATTGCATAGCAACTTGAATTTCCAGTAATAAGCAAGGGAGAACGGAAGAACACTGTGAATTTAAATGTCACGTTGCTCTGGTTCTGTAAATAGATGCTTATGATAAACCATCAAGAAGCAATGGGCCTTCTACTGATTCAGTTACTAATCCAATCAAGAAATGGTTATTGGAAATCAACGATATTGTAGAAGCAAGTGGAACTCCTATTCTGATGATAGAGAGAAAACAGACACATAAGATATCTTATTGTGAAAAGGTCATTAAAAGGGCTCTGTGTTAGTGACAGCTGTTGGCAGTGCCTAACCTAGTGTGTATGAGAAAGCCTTCCCTACAGATGTGGCATTTGAGCTGAGATGAGAGAAGGAGGGAGGGAGGGAGGGAGGGAGGGAGGGAGGGAGGGAGGGAGGGAAAATTCCACTCCACTGAAGGGCTGAGAATGGCACCTTCCAGGCAAACAAAAAAGTACAAAGTGCCTAAGAAATGCAGGCTGGTGGGAAAGTGGATAAGGAGGGGAGTAATTTAGTGGTGAAGTTAAAGAGGCGCGCAGGAGGCAGAATCTTAGCATAAGGAGTCTGATTTTCAGTAAAAACCAAAGACCTAAAAGGATTTAATCTAGAAGTCCCTAACCTGCTTTCTCTCTTGAAAAGTTTTGTTTACTTGAAAGAAATTGAAAGAAAGCAAGAAGAGGAGGGGAGGAGACCTTCGAGGGGACCAGCGCGAGTGCAGGTTGGCGGTGGCTGGCTGCGGAGAAGATGGGAATGGACATGCAGGACGTATTGAAGTTGCAAGCGAAGGCCTTGCTGATGGGTTAAATGGGAAAAGAATTTCGGGGTTCCTGAGTTCAGGCACCTTGTCAGATTAAAATTTATTTAGCCAAAAGTACAGAAAGTATCCGAAGTGGCTGGCCACACAGCTGGGAGGGGATGTAAGATCTCACAGCCCAGGTGTCTGAGCTCCCCAGGAGGTAAATCTGCAGTTAAGTTTGGTTTTACTAAATGTCCACAATATTTTTCTTGCATAAAGGGAAGGAAGATGCTTTACTTGAAAAAGGTGAATTTTCCTAGGAAACTGTACACGTATGAATATAGTAAATTGGGAGAAATCAAGGCCAAATCTGTCTGGAGGGGCGTTGGCTCTGTGTTCCCAGTCCTGTTTCCCCAGAGGCAAACGAAACCGGTTCTCCACCCACCTGGCTGCATGAACTCTGTCATAGTGGCAGCTTCTCAGGGCTCAGCCTCTCCCCTGTTGCCGTATGATCCTGCACAGAGCAGGACTGCAAACAGTTAGGACGAGATCAGTAGTCTTGGGATGCTTCAGGGAAAATTTACTAATACAGATGCTCATCTTGAATAATCCAAGTTTGCATTCAAGACAGACTTTTAGCAACGACAGATCTTTTAAACACATTTTTAAACATAGCATGTGTACTTATAATCATCTTGTGTAATAAAGCAGTGACCACTATCTACAGGGAAGGTCTTAAAGCCCTTTGAATTCATTCTTATTGCTGCTCTAACAAATTAGAGCAGACGTAGTGGCTTAAAACAACACAGATTTATTGTCTTGCAGTTCTGGCAGTGAGAAGTGTAAATCCCGTCTCATTGGACTAAGGTCAAGGTGTTGGCAGGGCCGTGATCCTTCTGGAGGTTCCAAGGGGAAACCCCTTTCCTTGGCTGGTTCAGCTTCCAGAGGCCAGGGCATGTGCAGTGGCCAACCCTCCTCTCACCATGAAAGCCTATTTACCAAACAATCTGACATTTACTGAGAGGTCAAATCTGCCCAGATCCACTCACATCTATTAATATGATTTATCTCAATCTTAAGTCAGATTTGGATTCTTTGTGCTTGTGTTCCATGTCATAATTTTTCTATCTATATTCAAATATGACATTGATCTAAAGTTTCTATTTTAAGCTGCCTTTACTAGGTCCTAGAAATGTAAAGGGGACTGGAAAGAATTAAGTCAGGGCCTGAGCAGTGCCTTGAAATCATGGGTGATTTTTCTCCTAATCTATTTTGACGTATCCCACAAACTTTCTTCAAGACACGTATCTTGTATCAATATCCATGAAATACCATTAAAAATTCCTGAAAGACTGGTCAATAGCAACATTTGGTCATTTGAACATGAACCAAGCCAAAAGCCTCCATTAGTTAAAAAGAGAAAGCTTTTCAGCCTCTAAGCACATAATAAAATATTTAACAGAAATTTTATATGGCAATACATTGACACAAATATTACTTTTTTGGATCTACAACATCAACAAAAAAATCTTAAAATCTGACATTTATTTTAAAACTTATGAATCAGCTATATTTTGATTCACCCATTGTTTATTAAGAAATACCTGAAATACAGCATTTTAATAAGTTTTCCTCCATTTAACAATTCTCATTTACATAATTATCAATTATATTTTAAGTTTCTTTCCCATCCGTGCCTTCAATAATAAAATACGGCAGTTATTGGCCCCAAAATCAATTGTAATAATTATTCGTGGATGAACTGGATAGTGGGTGAGAGTCCATTTCCCTGGTTTGCCTCTGGGAGTTTTGAATAGTTTTGATAGCCTGCATCTCATGCCTTGGGGCAAGTGTGAAAGGAACTCCTGAACTGAAATCCATCCCCAAATAATACTCTGTGTACAACTTTGCTCTGGATTCTGAGAGAGACTGCACTCTTTCCTTAGATAAACAGTTCAGGGGCTTAATTTAAATAAAATATGACTTCCTAAGGCTTCATTTCCCCCCTCCCCCAAAGTATGTGGCACTAAAAAAAAAAAAAAAGGAAAGAAAATCTGTCCATCAGCCCTGCTTACCAGCTGTCCTCTGAACTCGCTTTGTGCGGTTTTTATTCCGTAGCAGTGATTTCAGCGTCTCGGGGACGGCGGGCCTGGGAGGCGCCCGCAGGCCGCCCCTGACGTGCCCGGGCGGCAGAGGTGTCCGGGGGAGCCGCGGGGGCCAGGTGAGGCGGGGGGGTGGGGGGTTGGCATCTGCACCTGTCAGCTTGCCCAGGCGCCTAGTGTGCCTGCTCAGCAGGGCTGGAGTATAATTTTGTTAGAGCTGCTCAAGCCGAGAGTGGACTGCAGTCAGGTGTGAAAACATGAGGGCTGAAGATGGAAGACGGCATAAAGATTCGAGGGGAATGGCGTTTTAAGGCTTCAACTAATTTCTCAGTTTCTCTAAACTCTGGACTCCAGAGTTGGTACTCAGTTCACACAATAGCTGTGCCCCCCGCCCCCCGCCCCCCCCCCCGTGGGCCTTCGTGGAAGCCACGGCGAGTTTACATCATCATTGGAAGATGCACCTACATCTCCCGTCCCCAGACTTTCTTTCCACCAGTTTTATTGCATCCCCCCCCCCCCCCAAGTCCCTAGCTCACGGCCAACTTACTAGACGCTGTCCATGAGTCAGGGCAAGCTAGTACCCCAGGCCTTTGCTCTGTCCACGTGAAGGGACAAACCAAGTACTGGCCGAAGTTTGGCCCCTGAGAGGCTCTCTACCTCACAGTCACAAAATAGTCCAAGTTTTGGTCCCTCCAGACCTGGTTTTGCCCCTGTGGGACCTGTGGCTGGACAGCGAATAAGCCAGTCCCTGCAGGCTAAGGGCCCAGGAATCACACGGCTGGCAGGGAAAGCCCTAGGGAGGAACCTGACCCTGGCGTCTTGGGGCGATTGTATCCATACCAGTGTGTGTGTATGTGTGTGTGTTGTGTGTGTGTGTGGTGTGTGTGTGTGTGTAGAGGGGGGGACGGTTTTTTTTCCTGTCATCACAAGCCTTCAGTATTCAAAAGCTTCTGCTTGTTTGTTTGTTTTAAATATTTCAACATGATCTTAGACATATTCTGAGTGATCAGGAGAGAGGATTCTGTCTGAACAGCTGGGTGGCCTGGAGGACGTCTGATCTCAGCCCATGGCCTATAAAGTGGCAGCATTTGTCCCTCCAGGAGGGTGAAATGAGAAGCAGCCCCATCAAATGCATGACTTTGATGAAGGGCTGCCTTAAACGTAAAAGGCTAAGAATGTGGCCTCTGCCTCCAGACTGCCTGGGTTTGCATCCCATCTTGCTGGCTGGATAACCTTGAGCGTGTTACTTAATCTCTCCAAGCCTCAGTTTCCTCACGTGCAAAATGGGTGCCACAAAGTAAAGTGGTTTAGCCTAAGAGATAAGGGTATAGTGAGGGAAACTTGAGTTACACGTGAACAGCACTGGGAATATAAAAGGCCTTCCGTGCCTCCAGCATCACCTTCAGCATCATTGCAAATAATCAACATGAAAAGAGAGAGAGAGGACTCTGTTCCCGTGTCCAGCTGGGTAAGTGTGGGGGCAGGGAGGGCAGTGAGTAGAGGGCTGGCTGGGGGTGAGGGGGCGACATGGCAAGTAGCAGTCCCGAGCCACACGACTCAGCAAGATGACAAGTGGCGACCTAAGCGCTCCCCTGCAGTCCTCCAGGTGTTTGGGGGGGTCACCTCGGTACATACCACCCACTGTGCACCCATGTTGGGGGCTCTCAATAGCTTGTCACCCCAGGGAAGTGACGCCCCAAAGCTGGGGGACTCTGGAGCAGATGGTCTAAAGCAGAAGCTACTACGCACCTAGGTCCCCCCTCCTAGGGACTCAGTATTTACCACAATCGTATTTGAAAAGTCAAGCAAATTTGAATTGAAGCAGTTGCATTGGTTTCATGTTTCCAGATATTATATACACTCAGGATGTGTTTAAACACGTTATAAATTAAGTGCATTCTGTCTAGATGCTGTGGTTTAAAACGTAGCAAAAAGAGGTTAGAGGTGCCACCTAGTGGGAAAACGGAGAATTGAGTTGAAAATACCAGCTGATTTTTCTTCCTTCCTCCTGTAAAAACAATAACATTGTATTATGTTCTAATGGGAGCAATAATATCTTATCTTGCAAAGTGTAACGCGGGGGTGTGAGGTGTAACCGGGAGCCAAGCATGTGGGACGGCCTACAGCCCGCAGTGGGCACGCCCTGCGAGGCACAGGTCACTGTGTTCTTACTTGCAGTCTTTGTTCATCAAAATGATATTATTGTTCTTATTAACAATACCGTTCACTGATGGTTGGGCCTCCTGAACTTTAGGTCGATGACATCCTTTTAGCAAGCTGTTCACTAGACTCTGGAAGGTCCACTCCAACTCTTTTTGGATAGAATGCAATGATGATGACATAAATGATGCCCTATGGTGAGGCCCTCCATGGGGTTGTTCCAAAGGTTGCTCAAGAACCTCCGAGTTTATTTCCACACGCAGAGTTCCCAGACACGGGAAGCTGCGGGGGCAGAGGAGACAGGGAGGAGCCAGGTCCCGAGGGAGAGCTGTCGCCTCCCCTCCCCATGGTGCCCTCATGCAGGCTGATAGCAGCCGAGCGAGAAAGGCCTTTGGGTAGTGAGTGTGGCTCACTAGAATCCTGTTTCTTTTTCTCTAATATGCAGCGAAAGAAATGTGTGCCCTGCCCGAGGGGCTGCCTTCCCATCTAGCTCTGTATGCCACTGCCCCTCACGTCCACACGGGCACCTGGGGACCTGGGCTCCCGTCCACACGGGCACCTGGGGACCTGGGCTCTGTGGTGAGAAGACCTGGGTTTCCCGGGCTCAGCTCCCACCCAACTCGCCGCGTGAGGCGGGAGAGGCCCCTCCACAGTCCCGGCTTCACGTCTGTGGCTGTGGTCACTGAAGTCTCTTTCCCCTGCAACGGTTCTGGGCTCCCAGTAATTCATGTGCCAAATGCCACCTTCCATTGAACTCCCCCACTGACTGTCACCTAGGCTAGGGGCTGCCCGTCGCCTCGCAGAGCCTCCTCTCTTTCTCATTTACCAAGCGGAATCTCAGTAAAGGAAGATTAACTTTGGAGCCTGAAAAAGTCCTCTCTTGCTTGCTGCCCTTCTGCAAACGCGCGGACATGGGGACGGTGGCTACGTATCTGCAAACGTCATTAACCCCTCTCAGGCCCGCAGGCCGGCATCATCCGCTCCATCACGGCGATTTTCCGAGGAAGGAGCTCGTCCTGATTTCTCTGCCCGCTTTTCCATTCTTATCATGGGCATAATAATTGTTTTAAACGGTGGCCGCGGAGACCTGGGGAACCCCGTCCGGGTGGGCGATGCTGCTTCCCCCGCGACGCCAAGGGTTTTGCTCCCGTCTGCCCCGGGAGGGTGCCCTCCTGAGCGCCGGCTGCGCGCTCTTCCGACGAAGCCCAGCCCCGCGGGACCCCGCCGCTGCCAGCGGGCGTCCTCCGGAGGGCGGGCCAGGGGCGGGGCAACTGCTGACGCCCGGGCAGAGCAGGCCACACGATCGCACCTCCAGCCGGGGACCCCACCCGGCACGGTGTCTGCCGCCGCCGCCTGCCTCCCGGGTGGGGGCGCCGGTTTGCTGAGCTCCTGCGCGTGCGGTGCCGCGGGGCCGTTTGGGGAGCACCGTCCCCGGACTCGCACTCAGTGCGTAATGACCTGATGTCACCCTCTAGCAGCGGGGCGGGCCCTCGATCCCTGGAAGAAGAGGAAGGAGACACCGGAGAGGCGACCGAGCCCGACACGGGTCGGAATGACACGGCCACAAGCCAAGGAGCAGCTGGGGCGCCTGAGGCTGGACGGGCAGGAAGGACCCCCCGGAGGCCTCGGGGGCCGCGTGGCGCGCTCACGGCTCGATGTGGGCTCCGGCCTCCAGAGCCGCGGAGCGGGGGCTCGGGTTCTGGTGGTTTGCCGCGGGACCCTGGGGCTGGACCCGAAGATCAGGCGCCACGGAGACCCCGAGACAGTAAGCGAAGTGTTGTGAGTGGGAGCCCCTGGGGAGCGGGCCATGTAGTTGCCCCCTCCCCCTCCCTCCCCCTTCCCCCCTCCCCTCCCCTCCCCCTCCCCTCCCCCTTCCTTCCCCCTCCCCTCCCCCTCCCTCCCCTTCCCTCCCCTCCCCCTCCCCCTCCCCCTTCCTTCCCCTTCCCTCCCCTCCCCTCCCCCTCCCCTCTCCCCTCCTTTCCCCCTCCCCTCCCCTCCCCCTTCCTTCCCCCTCCCCTCCCCCTCCCCTCCCCTCCCCCTTCCTTCCCCCTCCCCTCCCTCTCCCCTCCCCTCCCCCTTCCTTCCCCCTCCCCTCCCCCTCCCCTCCCCTCCCCCTTCCTTCCCCTCCCCTCCCCCCTCCCCCTCCCCCTTCCTTCCCCTTCCCTCCCCTCCCCTCCCCCTCCCCTCTCCCCTCCTTTCCCCCTCCCCTCCCCTCCCCCTTCCTTCCCCCTCCCCTCCCCCTCCCCTCCCCTCCCCCTTCCTTCCCCCTCCCCTCCCTCTCCCCTCCCCTCCCCCTTCCTTCCCCCTCCCCTCCCCCTCCCCTCCCCTCCCCCTTCCTTCCCCTCCCCTCCCCCCTCCCCCTCCCCCTTCCTTCCCCTTCCCTCCCCTCCCCTCCCCCTCCCCTCTCCCCTCCCCTCCCCCTTCCTTCCCCCTCCCCTCCCCCTTCCTTCCCCCTCCCCTCCCACTCCTCCCCTCCCCCATTTTCCTCCCCCCCTTCCTTCCCCCTCCTCCTTAAAGGAATAACACACATTTATTTTGAAACGGGTTACTAACAATACTCTCCTCTATCCCTTCATGCTTCTTTCTCTTCAAGCAAAAGAGACACAGATCGGAAATGTAGGGGAAAGATCTCTTCTTATCAGGAATTACACCCTAACAGTTGTTAAACTGTGAATTGTCTCATGAAGACCACTAAACCAGTAAATAGGTAATTAAGAAAAATTATTATTGTTGGATAATCTTAACGGCACTTCAATCTTCAATTCCAATCTCTTTGTCTTTTTAATTTGGGGTTTTGTATTTTTTGGATGATATTTATTCATTTATTTATTTATTGCCGACAGTACTACAGGTGTCCCCCAACATCCCCCCCTCCACCTTTCCTCCCTCCTCCCCCCTCCTGCCCCACCCCTGGGGGTTTTTGTTTATTTGCTTTTGTTTTTATTTTGTCTTCCTCTGGACCAACTCCTTTTCATCCCAGTCTTTGAACCTGCCCTAAATGCTCTTCTTAGAGTCCTGTGCATCGCTCTCATTTCCATTTAAAATTACATATTTTGTGTGATTAATTTATTTTTGTGGCTTGTGCCAAATAGACTAGAAGGAAGCTTCATGAAGGTGGGGCATAACTCAATGAACATTTTCCATATTGGATGAATTGTATAGCTGTTGACACGGGTTGAAAGCTGTGACGGAGACAGTGCAAACCCTTGCTTATTGCACCACATTAGAAACAATAACCAGGTAAGTGCACCACAGGGAAAACCCCAGTACTTAAAATGTAAGGGGCTGCTTTGAAGATGCTGAAGGCTCTGCCATAACTATCCATTTGTTCTCAGATTGTTTTCCCTGTAGTATGGGTGTACTTGATATTTATTTTTGCCCAGTAGATATATTATCTATAAATGTAGACTTGTAGACCCACACTCACAATGGCAGCTTGTCTGAGGAAGGCTGCGTGTTCCCAGCAACTCCATCAGCTGCCCCGAATAAATATATCACCTATGCCCAGGTAGTTTTCTAGGAGAGTAAATCTTTGATTTGTCCCCTAAGGTACCACTTCCAAGTGACTTGCTGCCTCTAATCCTTTCCCACATAGAAACTCTGGAGTCCACATTCACAGCCACTCATAGCTTGTGTCTCCCCAAACCAATTCAAAATAAAAATGTTAAACATTGAAATAAACAGAAGCCCTGACTCTTCTGAAAACCCGCCACTGAATCCAGTCACATCCTTCCTTTATAAAACAAATGTGTTCACGTACATAGAGTATTGATTCTTGCAAATTATGGTAACTGTCCCTGTCCCCATTTTCTCTAGTTCCCATTTTTTGTTGAGCAAATCTGTTTATGGTGGTTTCTTTTAGCTGTTCTTTCATCCTTTGGGGCCTCTACTCAATTCTTTCCTGATCTCTCTGGCTATATTTTAATCTTCAAAAATATCAACTTATCATCTCCTAGGGCAAGAGAAACAAAAGAAAAAATAAACAAATGGGATGATATCAAGCTAAAAAGCTTCTGCACGCCCAAAGAAATCAGCCTCAAAATACAAAGAAACCCCATGGTCTGGGAGAACATATTTGCCAAGGATGCATCTGATAAGGGCCTAATTTCCAAAGTGTGCAAAGAACTCACAGTACTCAGCAAGAGGAAGACAAACAACCTAATTAAGAAATGGGCAAAGACCTAAATAGACAGTTCTCCAAAGAGGACATACGGATGGCCAAGAGACACTTGAGAAAATGTTCAGTGTCGCTAATCATCAGAGATGCAAATTAAACCACAGTGAGGTATCACTTCCCACCTGTCAGAATGGCTCCACCAACAAATCAACAAAGGATATGTGCTGGCGAGGGTGTGGAGAAAGGGGACCCTAGTGCACTGCTGGCGGGAATGCAGACTGGTGCAGCCACTGTGGAAAACAGTATGGAGGTTCCTGAAGAAATTAGAAATGGAGTTGCCATTTGACCCAGTGATCCCACTTCTAGGAATATAACCTAAGAATCCTGAAACACTAATCAGAAAGAATATATGCACCCCTATGTTCATAGCAGCACAGTTTACAATAGCTAAGATCTGGAAGCAGCCCAAGTGCCCATCAGTAGGTGAGTGGATAAAAAAGCTGTGGGACATTTACACCATGGAATACTATGCAGCTGTAAAAGGGAAGAATCTCGTACCCTTTGGGACAGTATGGAGGGATCTGGAGAAAATTATGCTAAGCGAAATAATCCAGGCAGAGAAAGAAAAACATCGCATGATCTCGCTTATATGTGGGATCTAAAGAACTTAATAAACTGATGAACAGAAGTGATTCAATGACAGGGAAGCATGGATCAGACTGACGAATCTCAGAGGGAAGGAGGGGGAGGGTGGGTGGAGGGAGAGAGTAACCAAAGAATTTATATGCATATATGCACAACCCAAGGACTCGGACAATGGTGTGGAGAGGGACTGGGGAGGGGGGTGGGATGGGGTGGAATGGGTGATTGGGGAGAAAAAGGGACATCTGTAATATTTTGAATAAAAAAAAAATTTTTTTTTAATCAACTTATGGTATTTCTTTGGTTCAGCAAAAAAGTGACCAAAAAGCAAGAGTCTGGAAACGAACTGAGATTGTCACGGAATAGGCGTTTGGAAGATGACAGTTTGTTTTCGTTGGGTACATTCTTACAAACACCACGCCCTAGGTTTCATCACTGCCTCAGTGTTGTGCCCTGCGGAGGAAAATGGGGCACAGTGCCTTCTTCAGTGACCTCACACCGTCTTCCAGGGAGCGGCCTGCTTTGCCCTTCAGGGAGCCAGATGGCGCCTGGGAGCTCACTCATGCTTGAGTTTTCTCCAAAACCCAGTCCACATACTGGGCCACACTGGTGTAGACGCCTGGTCGTTTCCTTTTAGCACAGCCATCGCCCCAACTCGTGATGCCCACCAAGTACCACACCTCATTGTGTTTACAGGACAGGGGGCCCCCCGAGTCTCCCTATGACAAGGGCAGAAAAGAAAAGGCACATAGGTCAGTTCAGACAATTCTCATTTGAAACATATTTTGCTCAGACTGATTTCACGTCAAGTTCTGCCCTGGCCCTTAATAAGCTCAGTGCAAGTAAAGCGAACACAGTGCATTCCCTGCTCATTGGCAGGAGACTGCTTTTTTTTTAATTAATTTTTTTTAATTAAACGTATGGGGGTGACATTGGTTAATAAGATCATATAGGTTCCAGGTGTGGGTTTCTGTGTTACAAGATCTGTATATTGCACTGTGTGCCCACCACCCAAAGTCAAATCATCTTCCCTCACCATGTATTAGGCCCCCTGCACCCCCGTCACACCCCCTTCCCTTCCGTCTGGCAACCAGCACATTGCTGTTTGAGGCCAGGAGTTTCAGTTTCAGTTTTACATCCCACGTCTGAGTGAAGCCTCAGAAGCTAAGCAGGGTGGCCCGGTCAGTGCTTGGACGGGTCACTGCTGTTTCAGACGCGGTCAGTGCTGTGATTTGAACGGCTCAGCTGGGTGGGGTCACTCTCACCTTACAAGCGTCCTTCCCTCCGTCTTTATGGCCCGCGCAGATCATCTTACTCGTTATCTTATACTAGCTGTATCTCGCCTGGCATTCTTCAAGTGTCATCAAGGGTATCTTGACTTTACGGAGAGTATTTTGTATTTTGCCTGTAAAAATTTTTTGGTTTGTTAACGGAATAACCATATACATAATAAAAATATAAACAGATATTTAAGTATAAATAAATGTCTTTAACAGTCAAAATATCACCTGCATCAAAATCTAATGAAAGAAAGAATACTGGGCTTCCTCACAGGCCTTTTACAATTACAGAGTATAAAGAAGAAATTCTGCTCACAATTGTACCATTTTTCATTAATTAAGTTAAAAATTTAATTAAGGCTCTAACTGAAATTACTTCCCAGAGAATAGAATTGGATAAGAGGCTAGAATATTTACTGAAAAGTGCTAGGTTTCACACTGCACGTCATTAAAAATAATTTGTCTCTAAAAAGATTGTCATGTTTAATATTTCTGGGCACACACATGTGGCATCCTCCTCGCTTAGGGGACTGTCCACATTTATCCCTCTGCTTTCTATAATAAATAACATTATTATTTTACTTGCATTTTAGCTGTATGATGATATAGCAGCAAAGGTTATGATTAAATTGTGTTCTCTATCTGTAAAATGGATCATATAGAGACACATAATTTTTTTGTACCTTTAACTTTTCTGTGCCTCCATCCAGTCACCCAGCAATCAGTATACATTACATTTCTATCTGCTTTGGAAGGCAGGCATATGGGCCGTTGAAAATCTAAATTTTAAAAACATAATTTAGTTATCAGACATAAGCGAGATCTTCTTTCCAGGGGACTGTTCTTTTTGTGTGCATTGTTTAACGTTTTCTCTATTTATTCTATTCGGTTTTATTTCATTGTCATACCCTTTCGTCCCCCATGTTCACACAGTCCAGGGTGAGGGAGCGAGACACAAGCCACCGCCTCCCCACTGCCCATCACTCTCCCGAGGCCTGTGACCCTGGACAAGTTGCCTTAGTGCTCTGACCTGCAGTCCTTCTGCGCCTAAAAGGAAGCTATAAATCATCTCCAATATCCCAATATGTTATTAAAATTATGTCCTTCCGTGCATCTGAAGAAACCTGGAGAAAACTTAGCATTTCACCCGTACCCCCAAATGAGATTCAGTAATCGGGGAAGAGTGTCAGTCTTCGCCCGCTGGGCCGCCGGCTTTGCAGACATAATTTACTTATCAGATATAACCTTTCCCCGTAAAAACACGTGGAGGGGGTGCTGGGGCGGGGCGGGGCCCGGTGGTGTTAAACACGACCCCTAGCCCATCACTGGGGGGCGCTTTCCAGCTAGCCGTCTACATACCTGTGTAATTCATTGCCGTTTGCAGTTTCAGCAAGGCAATATCATACCCACTTTCTGCCACTTCATACTGATCATGAACTATTATTTCTTGAACCCCAAAGAAAGATGTATTCTCTTTTATTTCTGATTGATTTAAAATGCCACCATAGACACGCAAATCTTGAAGTGACTGTACCCTAAGGAGCAAACAATAGAGAAAAAAATTTCCTTTACCAAATAAGTCTCAAACAGTTGAGTTATTTTGCTGTTTAACTGGTTATTATTAACTCTCCCTTTCTCTCTCTCTATATATATGTATTTGCCAACAATGGGCTTTTAGGTGGAAAGAAGTGATTTCATGGTAAGATTTTTCAGTAACATATTTCTTCCATCTAGAAGGTCTTAGGCTAGCATTTACCTTATATTAAACATGAAAAAGTGAATGAATTCTCTTCCCACCCTTCAACACACACACACACACACACACACACTCACTCACTCACACACTCCATGAAGAGTTCTGGGTTTTAGTCTCAACCCTGCCATTGGTTAGTTGTGACCCTGAGAAATTCACTCAGACTTCCTAGCACTCCAGTTCCCCATATGTAAAAGGTAAAGAAGACCGTTGGCCACAGTGTCTCTTTGAGTTATAATGTGAGTATGCTGTATATTGACAAAATAAGCAAACAAGCAAGCAAACAAACAAAAGCCCCAAGCCATGTCTGGAAACAACTCAGAAGATACTGACCAACTAAAATTCCCTGGGATACATGTACTCTCCCAATGGAGCTTTGAAGTTTGGCCAATATTGAAATTGACCTAAGTAGGGAATCCAGTGTGAGGATGCAGGATAGACTCTTCCTTCTGTGTCTGGAAACACACACACACACACAAACACACACACACACAGACTGAGTGAGAGAGGAAGAGAGGAAGAGAGTGAGATGGAGACAAAGAATGGGGAATCCTCTTTGAGTTTATTTCTGGACCCACTGCCCAGGACAATGCACAGAAGATGGTGCATTCTTATGGGAAATAACAAAAACTCCCCTGGGGATGTGTGTACATTTAAACGAGAAAGTTGAGCGGTGTGCAGTCAAACAGCCATGTTCCTACATCTGTTCTGATGTTGGTAGACCCTGAGTGGCTCTTCCTTTTTGCCTTTTTTCACTAAAGAATGTGCTAAAATGTGCTAAAATATTAATGATGGGTTTAATATACATGTGAGCATGGTGAACAAGTAAAAACAGTACCAGTACTGACTCTTTGAGACAATGAGCAGCTGTTAATATCTACCGGTGTCCGATGATGGAGCCTCCACACAGGTGTCTCTGGAGGAGTGACGAGATGTGCACGGTTACCTGCCACGGCCACTCACCATGAACAGACTCCGTTCCTCCAACAATTCCGACCTTGATTTTGGTTGTGCATTCTGCAATGGAGAGATGGCAATGAGGAGCTTCCTAAATCTTCATTTTCCATCAGTAGTTATGTTCCTCCAGGCACAAAGGGAAGAAACTTTCCCTCCATTCAACAATTTACCGGGACACTGAAGAAACATTATAATCAAGTTGGCAAAGCAAAACATGCACATAACAAATGAATAAGTCACCTTTTAATTACATGTCTCCCAAAATGCATCATCTGGTACTACTAGGCAATCTTGCCTCTCTCAAATGATATCCCTGATTGTTCTTTTAAATCAGTGGTTGTCAAGTGTGGCCCTCAGGCCAAGAACACCACCTGGGAATTTGTTAGAAATGCAATTTCTTGAGCCGCAACTCAGACCCAATCAATCAGAAATTCTGGTGGTGGAGCCCAGTAATCTGACTCTGGATCAGCCCTGCTAAAGTTTGAGAACTACCGTTATAAAAAAAGTTGAGCACCTCCCACTTAGTGTGAAGTCTATGTCCAATTGACCCCCCCATCCACTTCCACTTGGGCTGACCTTTGTTCACCACTCCTGTTCCACCTACATCCAAACCTGGGCTGCTCTTCTGTTTGTGAGCTGTTTCTGCCCTTTGGTGGTTGTTGTTTTTTGACAGTTCGGGGATCTTTGATGCAACTCTTTCAGGGACCTAGATTCAGAGTTACCCCTGTGGTTCTCTCCTGCCTTGGCCGCCTCAAGCAGGATAGTCCATTCTATTTCTACTGACCTCTTTTCCCTCAGATCATCAAACGAAAAAAATGACAATAGCCAACACAACAATAGCCATCTGGTGTGAAGGAATCAAAATCATACCTATTTTTTTTTTGTTAGGGTGGCAAAAAATATATTTTTTGGTGTGCTGCAGAATTTTAGTAATTAGTTTATGTGCCATGAGATGAAAAAGGCTGAAAATTGGTGGCTTAGATGATTCTGTTTGCCTACAAACCATCCCTTGCTACTATTCTCAGAATTGGCCACTGGTCTAGAAACACTGCTGATCAGATTTTTATTCTAATTTTTATGTTATAGGTCTTGTTTAATCTAGACAATCCTTTTATTTCCACTCTACCACACTCACAAATTAATAATTTTTTCCTGTAACTTTTGTGAGTATTTATAAGTATGCAAACCTGAAAGAATGAAGTCCCCTGAGAGAGAGCTACTTGAGTATTTCTTGAATAGGTCCATAATTTTTCAAACATATGATGATTATTTATGCTTCAATTAAAGATCAAGTAACAGCCAATGGAAAGAAAATGAATAATTTGATTAACCAAGATGCTGGTTGATATTTCAATTATAAAAGATAATAGGAAAGATAGCTGGCCTCAATAACAGAAAATCAGACATAAAAGTGTTGCCTGACCCAAGTCTCACCATGAAATACAAAGTGTATAAACACATCAAATTAAAACACATATTCAATTAATATTAGGCAATGCAGTTTAGTCAAGGCCCATTATTTACCTTTGAAACATGGTCAGCTTGGGCGAGAGAAGTGAAAATAACAGATAATTGTAAATTTGTGTTTTTCACTAATTTGAATCCCTCTGTGGCTATTTTTGACCCTCTTAGTTATGTTATATTAAGTGTAGACCAGCTCCTTCAGATGTATTTTGTCAAGGGATGTTAAACTCACCATTATCCATCTTACATAACCTTAACGTATATCCGGAGATGCTTCCCGTCCCATGAAGTATTTTAGTTGGCGATCCATTGGAAGAAAGTTTTAAGTAACATTTACCCCTGCAGGTTGGAAACAAAATGGCATGAACATGATGCACCTCTCAAAGCGACGGTACAGATCAACTAGGTAACACTTCTTGTGTCTTACTTCTCTCCATGGTGAGGTTCTTGAGATGGAGAATAGGTGAAAAATTGGCACCAGATGGTGTCGGTACACATCTCTGGCAGGCTTTGTGACCTTTTACATCCAAAACGCCCAGTCAGTTCTTCTCCCAAGAAAGCGGTGTCATGGTAAAATGAAGGATGGCAGAACACTGGCCAACAAATCACATATCAGATATGAGACACAAAACCTTAGCACCCATCAATCTCCTCAAAAGAAAGTGATCTGAACCAGAAGACAGTGCTATCATTGTTTACCTGGGATGCTGTGCCTGCAGTGTTGAAGACTGAAGCCAGAAATCGCTCCTCTGTTTTTAATGTGTGTGCCTGGTGATCCGCTGTTAGATGTCTTAAGGAGACAAAGATTTCTAACGGTAAAAGGGGAAATATAACTATATCATGTAAAGCATATATAACATTTTCACAGCACACATGTAAGTCAGTTCATGTTGCCGTTTAATAGCGAAAATTTCCCATTTTGAAAGTACTCTCAAAAATCACTGACTTAGACCCCAGGAGCCATAGGTTGGAGACAAGTTTTCAAAACTGAACCACCTGCTTTCATTAAAAAAAATATCTGAGCCTGTTCTAGTCTCAGTGTTCCTAGCATCTTCCTTCTTTATTTCCTTTCTTTCAACATTCCCAGCCTATCTCAAAGATGCAAGAATTTTCATGCTACCTAGAAATCTGCCATCCTGAGCTGCTGCAAGCTTAGACAGGAATGAGTGAAACCCATTGCAGGCTTCACATCCAAGCAGCATCTTCCTGGAAGGGAGTGGCTTTTCCTAATTAGCACAAAATCACAGTAGAGAGCAGTGCTGCCCAATAGAATGTTCTTCATTGATGCCACTCAATGCAATAGCCACTAGCCACTTGGAGCTACAAAACATTAAAATGTGGCTAGTACAGCTAGGAAAATGAATATTTAGTTTTATTTCATTTTAATTAATTTAAATGTAAAAAGCCAAATCTTGGCTTGTAGCACCCATGTTCCTCTGCCACCCCGTTTTGAGGGTCAAATGTGCTACTTCTCTCATAGGTATTGATAGGGAATTTTATAAAAGGAATTTAAAAAAAGAGCAGTGATTACACAAAAATAACACATTCCAAAGGCATCTTTCATAGATCTAGAGTGTAATCCCAGAATTCCCTTTCTAATTGTCAATTCAACATTTCTCTTTGAATATCAAATAGTTAGCTCTCCTCTTTTGAAATTGGCTCCTTGTGACACCTTCCATGTCTCAGTCATTGGCATTTCCATCCTTTCTATTCTGTGGACCTAAAATCTTGATGCTATCACTGAGTTTTTCATTGACAATATACCCCAATCTGACCACTTCACTATCATTTCCACTCTGGTCCGAAAAGAGAGAGGTTTTCATCTACTTAGTTCACTGCTGGTATTCCCAGTGTCTAGAACAATGCCTGGTATATAGTAGACACCAAATAAATTATATTAAATTGCTAAGTAAATGAAAGTAACAGGCATATTTTCATGTGATAGACCTAGAACTTCTGAAATTACTGCCTCACTCAATGGACAACCAGGCTTGCCTGATGGAGAGGGAAGTCAAGGGCTTCCCTTAGCTGGATTGCTCTGGGAGACACTCTCCCCCCAAATGAGCAGCCAAGTCCAACAAATGTTAAGGCCTCTGGGAATTCTAATTTAGATAATATATGCATTCCAGATTTTGAAACAGAGTTAATCTTTAGGTTATTTTTTAGTAAATCTTGTTAATGAAGGGTAACAACCCCAGCAACTGTCTCTTTAATGATCAAAGAAATTTCCCACACTTCATTATGGTTTCCTGTGTTAATACACAGGAGTAGGGGGAAAATCCTCAAAAAAATACTTGATGTAG
This sequence comes from Miniopterus natalensis, assembly GCF_054644295.1. Taxonomy (NCBI): domain Eukaryota; kingdom Metazoa; phylum Chordata; class Mammalia; order Chiroptera; family Miniopteridae; genus Miniopterus; species Miniopterus natalensis. The sequence continues at coordinate 8,613,682 of NC_142082.1, read as the reverse complement.
GCCATCATTTCCATCTCTCTCCATTGTAGATTTGACATTTCACTGATATTTCAAGCTCTTTTTTATCTTAAACCATGCATTGGACTATGTTGCCCCTTAGTAACCATCCTTATATTCTTCTTTCCATTCAGAAGTAGGCAACTCTCCCTTTGCCAAAGGCAGAGCCCAAATAAAAGCTAAATAAAAGCAAGAATCCTTGGCAGCACTGGGTTTGCAGTCAGTAACTAGGGAATCGAAAGAGAGAGAAGTGAAGAATTCTGGGCAACTTTTATCTACCTTTACAGACATTTCGACTAGATTTGTAGTGGCTCAGAATTTTTAATGGTGCATTTTGATCAGCTGTTTTTAAAAGGTGAGGCATTACCCTTACTCTAAATTCCTTACCTTTCAGATTCCTTTGGCCATTCTTGAGAAAAGAAGGTAAAAAACAAACAATTGGGATGGTGAGTACAAATGTTGCGACAGACAACGGCATCGGGAGCCATGACACTGTCGATGTTATTGTCTGCAAACGCTGTACCAGGGAAAATGTCCCTGATACAAGCTGTACAACAGAAGAAACCATGTTTAGGGGATCAGTTCACCAACAGAACCTGTGGAATCTCAATCATGGAATCTGTCAATTTCATATACAGTAGTTTGGGGGGGTTGGTGAGGAAGTGATGAATGGGGGGAACACAGAGGAGTGTTAGGCAGCGAAATGCTCTGTAGGACACTATAATGAGGGATACGTGTCCTTATATAGCTGTTCAAGCCCACAGAATGCACAACCCCAAGAGTGAATCATGATGTCAACTATGGACTTCTCGTGATTAGGAGGTGTCAGTGCAGGTTAACCAGTTGTAACAAATGTACTGCTCTGATGGGAGGTGTTGATCATGGGGACACTGTGGGCCTGGGGGAGTAGAGAGTATATGGGAAATCTCTACACTCTCCCCTCAATTCTGCTGTGAACCTAAAATCACTCCAATGAAATAAATTCTTAATCATTTTTTTTAAAGTTCATTTATCTCAAACTCTTTCAAAAAGCTTTTAATTGGGAACACTGAAGTGATTATTTTAAACTTAAATTCAAATCTGAACTTGAATCATACAGGACATCATAAAATGCTTCACATGAAGGAGGCAAAATGTCATTAGGTCCATTTCATCCATGAATGTAGATGGGCACCCTACCTTAGGCCCATCACTCCTACCATCAGCAACTGTTATTTAATGGTCAAGTCACCTCATTAAGGAAGCCATAGTTTACCCAGGTGAGAAAGTGCACAGGGTTTCAGGGAAAATCCAGACACCACTTCGCTGAGCTTTGATATGTTGGTTGGCGTCCCCTCTTGGGTGTACTTCAAATGACAAATGTTACTGAGTAAAAACAAAAATGGAAAAATGGTTTATTCTTCCAAATGCTAGTAAGAAAAACCATCAGGTGATATAAGACACTCCCAGCTGGAGACCGCCTGAGCAATACAGCTAAGGACTCACTCTGAAAAGCACTGATCTGGAGGCTGGCTAGCTGCGCTTGAGTCTCCACTCTGCCAACACCTGTGTTCCTGTGAATTTTGTCACCTTGATTTTTCATCAGTAAAATGACAACTTGAGAGGGGCGGTGAGATGACAATAGGAACGTAAGAATCAATGACTTCTCAGGCCCTTCTCAGCTTTAGCACTGTAACTTTTTTGTAGTGCTTAGCAACTCCCAGTTTCCTAGCTTAGTCACATCCTGTTGAGTCTTGGATGTAGTTTGAGGTGAGCTAAAGATAAAAAAGCTTCAACCTTAAGCATGAGAGTTTAATGATTAATTTGGGAGGGGGGTTGTTTTGCTTTATTATTGTTGTTTTTGAAATACATATTTGGTGCTTTATTTGCTCTCCCCTAGTCTCCTTTTTGTGACCGGGGAGAGCAGAATGTTAAAATCCAAATAGTAGTCATTTGAACTTAGTTCCCTGTTTCCACTGGATTTCAGAGAACTATAGTTTAATATAAAAATCTAGAGCATCCCGAATTATTTCTAAGTATTAAAGTTATAATATTTTTTCCTAAATTTTTAACAAAGAGAACACTGATTAATCATTAGCGATCAGATCTTGTATATTCTTATACCATAGAGTTAACCCTGGAATGTTTCGAAATCCAGCATGGGGCAGGTTGGAACATTTCACATGCACTTCAGTTATTTTGTCTTAGGTAGGAAACTGTTGTTTGGGGAACTACAAGTAGGTTTTTTGTTTGTTTGTTTTTTTAAATATAGGGTCAGACTCTAGTATCCTTTAGGCTGGGGATGGAATAGGCCAGTTTTAACTGTTTCAAAATTGCCAATTTAAAAATGTAGTACTTTCCATGAAGAAAACTATGAATATTTATTCTAGAAATGTCTCTTACTGGATAAAAATAAATTTTGGCATCAAACTGATGCAACATATTTTAAAGAATCCCCAGTTTGCTTCCCATCCGATGATCTACTGTCCACAGGCTCACTCACCGGTGCTCTGAGCTTGGGAACTGCCCTGTCGCGTAGGTGAAAAAGAGACAGTGCATGTCATCGGTGCATCTGGCCTGGCACTCCTCAGCGTCCCTGGTGACAGAGCTATTGTAGTCCAGGCCCTTCATGTCTAGGCCCTCATAAACTTCTGTGTTGCAAGCTGGAAATAAAGGCAGAAAGTAGGGTTATCTTTCAGACTCCGGGGCCGCTCAGAGAGTTTTACTTGTAGCAACTGCCCCTCCCGACTTACTCTTTCAACCCATCCACCTTCCTCAGAAGTCCTTTGTTTTTATGTTAATCTACTTAATTCCCACTCTCACGTGGAAACAGGAAAAGAAAGCCAATGCCCTTCTTCTATGACACAATATTAGACTTGTCAATTCTTGTTGCAGTTTCCTGACCCGCCTCTCTTGTCTCCTTCGCTCACTGATTGACTGGTTCACTAATTAACCTATTCAAGCATCTATGTCACTATTAAGACAAGTGACATCTCAACACTTGCTTCCTTTGATTTGAATTAACATGTTTAATAAGGACTTTATATAAAACTTTAAGCTGCGAAGGAGGGAAAATGAATGATGAGCGCTGATGTAATGAGATAGGTCTATGAGATGAATCTTAGTCAACTATAATGGGGGTAAGGGACATGCATGCCTGTTTGCTGATTTTTACTCTACAAGAAAGAACTTCATTAGGAGACTATTTCCATACATCAGGGTTTTCTTTTATAGCCATAAGACCAAACCTGATGCAACTATATGTATATATCACAATAACTAGTATATATATATGTAAATATATATCTATTTATTTAAAAAACTGTGTGTTTTTGTGTCTTTTTTCATTATTTTAGAGAGGGGGGAAGGGAGAGAGAGGGAGAAAGAGAGAAGAGAGAAATATCAATGTGAAGGAGATACATTGATCAGCTGCCTCCCATCCCTGCCCTGACTGGGGGTCAAACCTGAAACCTAGGCATGTGCCCTGACTGGGAACCTAACCCACAACCTTCTGGTGCAGGAACCACGCTCTAACTAACCGAGCCACCTGGCCAGGGCCGTGACTGGTGGTGTTTATTAATCCTGATAAGGCGTCTTACCACTTATGTGGCATGAGCATTGCTTGAAAGAGTGTCCAGAAACAGCTCCTGTCATGTTTACCCTGGGCAGCGTTTCCGTGACACTGTCTTTCAGGGTGCAAGTAAACCTATTTTTTAAAAAAATAGCATTATTGGGTGGAAATTTGTGTTTTAAAATAATGCATCTTGCCTTTTTTTCTCTTAATTTCCCCCATCACCATTTATCCCCCCGACACCCTCTTCCATGTCCAGCCCTCACCCTTCAGCCACCACACTGCAATGTCACCACGCAGAAAGTCAAAGAATGTCACTACACAGAAAGTCAAAGAGAAGGCAACAAACTACTCTCTCTCCCACCAAAACAAATATTTTCTCAGCAGGACTGCGAGTTTGGTTTATTCAGCCCAACATCCCCACATTCAAAAGATCACATATCCTAATACTGCTTCCTAATAGGAAACGGGCGTGGGCAGGCCCAACGCAGCTGGCTGCTGTTTTCGTAGAGCCCATGAGCTAAGAATGCTTTCTATATTTTAATGGTTGCATTTTAAATGGTTATGTAAGTACTTATATAATTCTATGATTTTTGCCTCCAGGCCCATAAAGCCTGAAATATTTATTCTCTGCCTTGCCAGCTCCTGTTGTAGAGTCTAGAACAGTAAATTTTGTAACTTCGGGATGCTATGTAAATATTTGTGAGTCCAGTAATAACACACAAAAATATTGATAACTTAATTTGGCAGTAAAGCTTTACTATTAAGTTTTCAAGCTCAACATGGAAACAAATGCGGTGGGTGGAATGTTCTAAAATGTAAAAAATATAACTATAGCCTGGCTGGCGTGGTTCAGCGGTTGAGTGTCAACCCATGAACCAGGAGGTCAGGGCTCCATCCCCAGTAGGGGGCATGCCAAAGACAGCTGATCAATGACTTTCTCTCATCATTGATGTTTCTCTCTCTCTCTCTTCTCCCTTCCTCTCTCTGAAATCAATAAAAACATATTTAAAAATATATGACTATAGAGACAAAACCACCAAATGCAATTTGTGAGTCTTTATAAAATTTTGGTTAATAGCTATACATTACTTTTGGGGGACAGTTCAGATGATATTAAGGGATCCTTTTAAATGTTTTATGTTTTTTGTGTAGGACAATGTATGTTGACATAGTTAAGGGTGAAATGTTATAATGTTTTCAAACTATTTCACATTGTTAAACATGCACAATACAGATTACTAAAACACAAATGTCAAAAAGTCTTGGAGATGACAGGGGATCACTACATTCTTTCATCACCTTTATAAAATTTAATTTTTTCTAGTAAAATTGTTGAGGGAAAAGTATTCGTTTGCATAATATCAAATATCAATACTCAATTGAAAGTCAAAGGGGAAAATAACTACGAGGCATAAAGGTACAGAGAAATAAGAAAACATACCATTAATATCGAGACCACAGGGAGGATGGACAGTTCATCCTGAGAATTATGCCTATTCCTCACTGATCTGTCTGAACACCATATTTCTTCTCTAATATTTACTATTTCATTTGAAGGGAAATATATTTTTTGATTAACATTAAATTTCATTAGATGGCAGATGGAATTCTATTAGTAGGTAATTGTCGTGTAAAATCCAGTTTCCCTAGGTAGAAATGCAAACACGTACCATTTGGTAGGATCTACAGCCGATGATTCAGCCATGAACGTGAAGAGCAAGCACCTTGGGTGATGGGTGCAGATGACTTGGCAGTGCTCAGCGCTTGGCGTAAAAACAGTTGTAAGGTCACCTCCTTGGAAGCAGGTGTCTTTGAACAGCTTAGTCACACATTCTGTGATGCAATGCATGGCAGGTGTTATACGGGACTTTAGAAAGCACCTGTCTAATTAGATAATTTCACAATGGCAAGCCAAGGAGATTGGCTTAACATAAACTTTCCTGAACTTGGAAATCGGGCAGTAAACACCTTTATGTTAGTTCATTGGATGAGCAGCCTCAGACAGAAAAGAAAGTCACCAAATAGCACATTTGCCTCCATGGAATTGTGCTTATGAGTGACTGTCTTGGAGACGTGGGTACATTGTGGGTACTTGAATCATTTTTCAGACTTTACTAGCAAAAGATGCTCTTTAACACCCTATGCAAGTCTAGAATGGCCTCCTGCTTTCCCCTTTGCCCTCTGCTTCTCTGTCCAAACCCCATGTTTATTTGAAACAAAAGCTCCAGCGAAATCATTAGCGTTTGATGGCCCTGGATGTGATAACATACATCTCCTCACTATTTAAAATAGGCCAGTTCAGTAACAGGATCCTTAAACCCTCCAAAATAATTAAATTCCCTTCAGCTAAAACCACATATAAGGTTTTTTTACAAAAATAAATTGCATAAAATGAATTTTTTTTCTGTTTTTAGAAAGAGATCTGATATTCTGGATTGTGGTTTTGGGGTCATTATTATTTAGTCAGTGAATGAAAGTTTGTAGTTTTTAATCTTGGTAAATTCTCAAGTCAGGAAACAAGTTATTTCCAGTCCATAGTTACGATAAACCTCTACTTACCACCAGAAACTGAGGCAAATAAAATGAAAGGGACCATCTGGTATAATAAAGTCATCCTACACAAAAAAAAAATGTGCATGTTTTAAAACATAAACTGTGACTTTCTAATTAGTTTGCCAACATCGGGGTTTACATGAAAGACAGAGGGAGAGGGGAGCTTAATCCCCAGTGTTCCCAGCGTTCCTGTCATCATGCTGAAGCTTATCAACCCCAAGGCTGGCCGTGCTCGGTGCTGTCACAGTTCTGAGGACCCCAGCTGACAGGGCCCCCCCTCTTCCTCTCCTCCCCCAGCTCACCCTTCACCAGATAGTTCTCATTGTCATCACCTGACTCCTTTCCTCACCCTGATTTTTAAAATTTTTATCTTCTCTTCCAATTTATTTTTCTTCTTTCCACCTTTGAACTCTCTCTCTGTATCTATCAAAGTAGATGATTTTCTCCTTATGTTTTCTATTTTTAAAATTCTGTTGCAAGTAGATGACTGGGTTGACTTGGTCACCTATAGAGGTATTATCCGCATGAAGCCCTGAACTATGAACAACTATTAGCGAGATAAATCAAGACTTCTGATTTTTTAATATTTGCTCTTGAATATCTTTCTAATTTGTAAAATACTTATTATTGACTACTAACTATTACTTTCCTTTCATTTTGTGTCTCCTCTCAAACTGGTTATGAATATTAACTAAAAATTTCTAAAATGTTAAATCAGATAAATTTTAAAAATCAATCGTCTTATATTACAAATTTTAAAACCCTGTGGTAGAAAAAAGCACTTCAAGGAATAATTGCATGAGAGAAATGATAAATAATAATTTTCGAAACCATACCTGAAAAAACCTTGTTTGATGAAATTCTTAATGAAAGTGGTTTTTTCTTCAATTTCCCTGTGTGGCTTAGCAGCTGGGCAAGCTCACATTTAGTATGCCTGCTAGCCAAAGCTCCATTTAACCACACTTTCAAACAGCAACTATTAATCATTAATTCAAGGCTGACTTGAGTCTCCCAATCTGAAAAGAAAACGGGAGGTCTGTGGATGGAACTTCAGCTGCTGGGGGTTGAGGCGAGGAGCCTGCTCTCCTGGATTCGCCTTCCCTGTATGTAATGTGACCTCCTCAGAGGCCTACGCAGAAGCCCTCAGTTCTGAGGCGCTAAGCTCTTTTTTATTCCACTTGCAAACATTAAAAGTCTAAATTAATTTTTTAAAAAAACGACAAACTATGGGACTTTCATACCTTTCTTTGGATTTTGGCTCACTGAAACACAAATGGAGATCTAGGGGAGGACATGTCTAGCTGTTGCATAATAGGCAATAAATAAAAATAACAGATCATTTCCCTTTTTCCTAGAGGGTGCTTCCTAGTGGTCACCTTGTTGCGGTTCATAGACAGGAAAGCTTGCGAAATACTTCTCTGGGTTTCATCTGATTACATTTCTGTTAAGAGCCTTCCCATTGACTTTGAAGAGGGGCTAAGCCCTGTAGACCGCATACTGATGCTATCCTCTGGTGCTGGATCCATTCATCAGTTTCCTAATCATGTCGCTTGAGTGGAAACCAGCCTCCATCACTGTAAATCTGTGGGTCCTTAGCCAACTTGCTTGATCTCTCTGGGCTTCAGGTTCCTCCTTTATAACATTAGATATTAACTAGCCCTAAGGATTTCTGTGTGGTCCCTGGCAACCTAAAATAAATAAAATTTAAAAATTTATAAATATTTTTGATTTAAATAAGTTTTATTTATTTATTTTTATTATTTATCTTATTTTTTAACTTCTGTTGAGAGTATTACAAATGCCACCCCCCTCTTTTTTCCTCTTTTCCTCCCACCACCTGGTTAAATTTTAGAGAAAGAAATTTTTATTGTTCGGAGAAGACTTAAATTTTCCATAGGAAAACAAAGTAAGATCTCAGTTTTAAAAAATATTCTGAAGATGAGGGGAGAAATAAAATTACAAGTTTGCCCCGGTTCGAGATCTCATTTTATCTCGACCATGATAGTATTGTCATTATCTGAACGGTTTCTGAAGGTGTGCCATACCCAGTTCCTGCTGGCCAAATGCTTACGTAGGAAGGTGACCCAAGCTTTACACAACAGGTTTGCTGCCAGAACACAGGTGTTGTGACAACCACCACTAAATCAAAGCCAAAATAGGAAGGGAAAGGCTCATACCAACATCGTTGGACATATAAGTTCGGGCAAGTCTACCACTACTGGCCACCTGATCTACAAATGTGGTGCAACTGACAGGAGAACCAATGGAAATTTTGAGAAGGAGGCTGCTGGGGTGAGGAAGGCCTCCTTCAAGTCTGCCTGGGTCTTGGGGAAACTGAAAGCTGAACGTGAGCATGATATCATCATTGACATCTCCCTGTGGAAATTTGAGACCAGCAAGTATTATGTGACCATCATTGATGCCCCAAGACACAGAGACATTATCAAAAACATGCTTACAGGCAAGTCTCATGTTGATTGTGCTGTTCTGATTGTTGCTGCCGGTGTTGCTGAATTTGAAGTGTGTGTCTCCAAGAACGGTCACACCTGTGAGCGTGCCCTGTTGGCTTACACACGGGGTGTGAAACAACTGATTGCTGGTGTTAACAAAATGAATTCCACTGAGCCACCTTACAGCCAGAAAAGATACAAAGAAATTGTTAAAGAAGTCAGCACCGACATTAAGAAAATTGACTACAACCCTGGCACAGTAGCATTTGTGCCAATTTCTGGTTGGGACAGTGACAATATGCTAGAGCCAAATGCTAACATGTCTTGGTCTAAGGGAGGGAAAGTTATCTGTAAAGATGGCAATGCCAGTCGACCCACCCTGCTTAAAGCTCAGGATTGCATCCTGCCGCCAACTCATCCAACTGATAAGCCCCTCCGTCTACCCCTGAAGGATGAACCACAGAATTGGCGGTGTTGGTACTGTCCCTGTGGGCCAACTGGAGACTGGTGTTCTCAAACCCAGCATGGTGGTCACCTTTGCTCTAGTCAACTTTCCAACTGAAGTCAAGTCTGAGAGATGCACCATGAAGCTTTGAGTGAAGCTCTTCCTGGGACCATGTGGGCTTCAAAGTCAAGAACCTGTCTGTCAGACATGTTCATTGTGGCAATGTGACTGGTGACAGCAAAAATGACCCACCAGTGGAAACCGCTGGCTGCAAGCTCCGGTGATTATCCTGAGCCACCCAGGCCAAGTCAGGGCTGGCCATGCACCTGTGCTGGACTGTCAAATGAATATTATCATCTCCACCCCAGTCCTGACCAGTGGTGGAAGAACAGGCCCAGAACTGTTTTTCTTAATTGACCATGTAAGTTTAACCTATAGAAGGAAAGGAGAATGTTTTGTGGGTCATTTGCCTGTGGGGTTTTTTGTGTGTGTGTGTGGCAGTTGTTATTAGTTTTTTAAATCAGTACTTTTTAATGGAAACAACTTGACCAAACATCTGTCACAGAATTTTGAGACCCATTAAAACAAAGTTTAATGAGAGAAAAATGACCTAAGATAAGGACCACTGGACAACTTTTTCAGAACTCTTACACAAAGGGAAATATGGGGGAAAGAGAGAACTCATGGAAGGTGATAGTGAGAGAATAGTTAATAAAGGTAAATTTGTAGATTAGCTCCCATATAAACTCATCTGAGACTTTTGAGAAGAGAGAAGCTGGCATTATGTTTTATAGAACAGAAAGTTAAGGAAAATTTGACCTTGGAAGAGGTCTTTATGTAAAATGCCAAGGAATTATTGAGACATTCTATCTGGCAGGCAGTTATTCAAATATTTTTATTTGATCTGTTGCTAAGGTTTTATGGCCTATCTGAGCATAAAGATTCCTTAGTTGCTTCCTTGAGTTTCCAATTTAAAATTAGATACATTCCAGCCACAGAAAAATCACATATTTGTGATGTTCTGCTTTTTACCAAGCTCAACGCGGAATGGCATATTTATGCCAAGACAGGGTTTCGTGAAAAACTGATATGTGAAATTATATAAGATCCTTATATTCCTGTATTGTTTAACCATGAAACCCCATCTCTAGCCTAAAGCCCCAATAAAAAAGACTATAATGATAACTCTCCAACTCTATTGAGAGAAGCAGAAAGACTTGAATGAGAGAAATACTTCACTGGGAAATCTAATCATATTTTCCTAAATTTGGTTTAGCTACTTAGTGAAATCTCTAAATCCATTGAAATAATATAAGGGTTCCAAAAATATTTTTCTCTATTCAAATAAAAGTGGAATAAGAGTCTTAATTGCATAGAAAGTCTTTGAGATTAAATAATCCTTCCTTTCAAACTGACAGTAAGTATTCTAAAAACTTTTTCCAACTAATGCCATTGCAGCTTAGAATCCTCATATTGATTACTTCTATCTAAAGATAAAGCCGCCCCTCCTCCTGCAATGAAAATGGGGAATTGTTAGGCAAAATCTCAGAAAGAATCCAGAATTTAGTCTATAGGGACCCAAGTGCAAGTCAGAATTCAGGGTCATTGGTGACTTCAAGTCCTCTGTCTGCGACAGGGAACACCACACAGACCTGCCGCTGCCAGAGGCCCCCTCTGTCCCAGCACAGCCAGCTTTCTCTCGCAGCTCCTCTCTCATCAAGACTTGCTTTGAACAAGGGCACAGCCACCCATGTCCTACAACCCCTATCTTGCTGCTCCTGAAATAGCCCCTTTTGGTCACAAGGTTTTAATCCTGGCCTTAGGGCAGGGTGTCTCAACATGGCATTGCTGGCGTTGGGGCCAGATGATTCTTTGTTGTGAGACACTGTTAGTGCCTCATAGGATGTTTAGCAACAACCCTGGCCTTTACAGTAGATGCTCACCCAGGTGTGCCAGCCAAAACTGGCTGTAGACGTTACCAAATGTCCCTGGCGGGGAGGGAGGTTGGGGGCAAAACTCTCTGGTTGAGAACCACTGCCTTAGACAATAAGGGAAATAATAAATGACCCCGCCACCTTTCCCCTTCTCGTGGTTTGAGGATACGCCATACGGGTCGTCATCTAGGATACGAATGCCGACTTTCATCCTGGTTCTGTACTTGCCATGACCTTGAGCTAATATTTTTATTCCCTCAAGCCTCCATTGCCTCATCTTTAGAATAAAGATGTATTCACTCAGCAGACATTTATTCAGTGCCCATTAGGATTCAGTGTGAAACAGGACCCCCTTCAAAGTGCTTCCCAGTTCAGTGAGGAGATAAACAATAATTAAAAGCCTTAAGTTGAAATCAGAGGTCTCCCACACCTTGGCAAGAAAGGAGAGCGACGTGGGAGTGCGTGGCTAACCTATCACATGTGTACATGAGTGTGTTACCCACTCGCTGCTGGTGGCACTGTCCGAGGCCCGTTCCTCCTGCGTGCTCTCTGCCTTCCTCCTGAGGGTGAAGCCACTGCGGTCTCTCCCCTCCTTGGCCTCCTACCCACTTCTCAGTGCCAAAGGCTCCCTCTGTGCTACGGGTCCTCTGGTCACCCCTGTACATGAAGGCGCTGCGAGCCGTGCCAAGGCCGGTCCAGTACCTCTGACTTGGGCTGGCAACTTTAAAACGATCGTTCATACCCCAGGGGAGGTCCACATTTCAAAACTCTCTTCTCAGTTCTGCCCAAACAAGCTCATGCTCTGACCCACAAAAGCCCAGCGGTTACCACAGGCACTGTCCCAACGCCCTGTACAATGAGCGATACCGACAGGCCGCAGATAAAGGGCTTCACTGCAAACCATTTTCTTCTGTTTAAACGAAAAACAACATCCACGCAGAACAAAGACCAATATCTTTATTACATGCCACGGTAAAAGATGAGGGTGTGTTTATTTTTAATCCTTTCGTGGAATCCGCCAGATGTGATGAAATCTGGAGACTTTACTGGAGGAAATGTCACTCTTCAGTTTCCTATTGTAGGGTTTGTGAAGGACCCAGGCCTCGGGGGGGGGGGGGGGGGCCTCCACCGTTAGCCCTTCCTACCACTGAGAGTCTTTGAGGACAGAAGGAAAACCTCCGCCTCTTCTAGAAACTTTTCTCTTTTTCTACATATTTGGTAAATGGCCACTTCTGTGTCAACATTACCATCAACTTAACTGAGCCGAGCCCAGCCGCCAGGTGCCGGTTGTGACGGGCAGGGCAGGAATGTGTGTCACATTACATTGAGATTTGTCATTCATTCCAGGGCTACTTGTTCCTGCCAAGAATGTGCCAGGCTGAACTCTGTGAGGATTCTTATACCTAATCATGCTTCCTGAATTACTATTACAGATGCCAGCGCCCACTGACCCGCAGCCAAGTAGATTCCCCGCCTGCCACGAAGGCCACGCCCTGAGCCTGTTGCAGGAGCTGCAGTCAGGCGCCTGCAGCCCCGCAGGCCACCGCTGCATGGCCAGCCTGCAGCCAGCCTTGCGGCCACACCATGGTAACCAAAGTAGAAGGTCAAAGAGAAAAGATGCCGCACCCTCCCACGTTCAGGCAGCTCATCTCTTTCTTAGAAAAATGAACATCACACAGGCTTCTTCCCTCCCCTCGGCAAAAGGCCCCAAGCTCCCTGGCTCTCCTCCCCCAGCAAGGAGGGCAGTGGTGGGCTTGGTGGCCTTGTGGTGACGCACAGAGTCCTCCCGAGGTCCACTGAGGCCCAGACCAGCTCGAAGACTAGAAAGGCCTCGGGCGCTGGGCTGGAACCTGGACTCCGCTTTCTTCAGTTGTGTTTCACGATAAAAACAAGTCACTCGTTAATCACAGCCTTTCCCCATTTTATTTCACAGCGAGCGGCCGTGGAGATGTTGGGTCCCCAGCTCCCTTCATCAGCAGGAACCGAAAGCAGCCTCGGAAGCCGCGGCCCGCGGCTCTCGGCTACTCCGTGCGCTTTGTCTCTGGTGATCCCCGATGGGGACTCGGCAGATGCCACTCTCGCGCCTCTGCAGGTAAGAGCCCGAGGCGCAGGGCTCAGCCACAGCCACGGTGCAGGCGCTGCGCTGGGACCTGGGCCTCCCACCGCCGCGGGCTCGCTCACCGCGGCCTCACCGCGGGCTGCCCGCCGCCCTCCCCGCTTTGTCCAAAATCCAGTCCACGTACTCAGCAACTTTGGTGTAGACGCCCGGGTGTTCCCTGCGGCCACAGCCTTCGCCCCAGCTGGTGATCCCCACCAAAAGCCACGTTCCGTCGTGTTTGCAAACTAAAGGACCGCCTGAATCTCCCTGCGCCACAGTGGGTAGGAAAAGGAAAGGAGAGGGGGTTATGACAGATGTGCCTTTAAATTTCTGTAGTCACGCCACACACATCCAAAATCACATGCCTCATCAGCTGCAGAATGCGGCGAAAATTATTTAATTCAATAAGGGAGTGCCCAACAAATACATGTTGACATCATCGTTCCACTGTCAGAGAAGCCTAATGTTCTTACATTTTAGTATAATTATTATATGTGCAATTGTCCTCCCTTAGATATAGCATGTCCCTGCACAGATTGTGACATATGTTATATAAATTATATATATATATATTCAAATTTTTAAGAGGTTATGTATGAAATTATCATATCATTTGGCTCAGATTTTTTTAAAAACCATCATGGCCCAGCCAGTGTGGCTCAGTGGTTGAGCATAACCTGTGAACCAGGAGGTCACAGTTCGGTGCCCAGTCAGGGCATAAGCCCCAGTTTCAGGCTTGATCCCCAATAAGGGGCGTGCAGGGAGCAGCCGATCAATGACTCTCATCATTGATGTTTCTAACTCTCTCTCTCCCTCCCTTCCTCTCTCTGAAATCAATGAAAATATATTTTTTAAAACATTATAATGAAATATGTTATTAGAAAATATATTTTGAAATAAATATTCTCAAGTAGCCTATTGCATGTTTTTTTACAGCCGAAAGTCTTACCTTACAAGCATCTTTTCCCCCTTCTTTGTAGCCAGCACAGATCATCTGTTTGGTTATTTTATAATCTCTATATCTTTTCTGGCATTCTTCATTTGTTACCAAGGGAATATTTGTCTTTTGTAGGATATTTTGGACTTCGCCTATGAAGTAACCAATATATAACTTCACAAGGAGCAACTACAATAAATATGAAAATAAGACTGAAGCCTTAAGGCAAATCAATCAGAATGATGAAATTTGCATTAAGGCCGTTCCTTCAGGTATAAAGAGTAAAAGTGAGAACGGAGAGTTACACACACACAATCACACACAGAAAGAGAAGGGTGGCAGGGTTGTTCCCTGTATTGGCCTTGGATGCTGTATTAGGACAAACCCAGACCCCAGTCTGACCTAAGACTTTGCTCCCATGTTCTCTGCCCTTCTCTCATCTCAATAGATGTTTCTTAGAAATTCCCCTTTGTTGCCTACAATTCAAAAGACTGAAAGGTCTTACCTTATAGTTTTTGTTTTATATATTAAAAATGGTAATTTTTAATTATATGATTTTTTAAAATAAACAAACACAAATCCCTGGCAATAGAGGAGTATTTTGTTCTTCAAGTAAATGCAAGTGAGCATTTTCCATGGAGAACAGTTTATTTACAAATAATTTCCACCAGTTAAAGTTACTTTTAAATCTTGGGTAGGAAAATAATACACCCTTATTTTCACCAACCTCCAACTCAAGTCTGATACTCCCTTCAGTTATGAATGTAGGTGACAATCTCGGGAGTATGAGCCGTGCCTAGGACTTTTCCATCACTATAAATCACAGGTGTGTTCCTATCGCGTTACAGTGGTGGCAGATAACTGAAATGAGCATTTGTGCTCATCACAATTTCAAGGTTATGGTGGTTATCAGAACAACTTGCTATTTATATATTAATAAAGAAGCACATGTGTTACCATGTCATATCTTTTAAAAAGTATTTTTGATAACTGCCTTGCAATTGCATTGGTTGCTTTTGTAATTCTATGTGTTTTTATTTAAGCATTTAAAAACATCGTTCAAGAAGTGGTTCACAGGCTTCATCAGATTGCAGGAGAGATGCATAAAAAAATAGATTAAAAGCCTGCCATTCAGAGAGATGGTATGCCTGCCTGTATTCCTGGTCATTAATATCAAGGGAAAACAGTGTCCTTGGGAGATGAGAACATTATTAATACTGAAGACAGGGCAGGCTTGAGAGGGTTTGTTAGCCTCTGTGGGACCAATATGTGATGTGAAGTCAAACAAATGATTTTTATTATATAGAATAAGATGCTCAAAAGTTTACCTTATTAATTCTCCCATGTCAAGGCAAAAATACATCTTCTCAAGGACCACTGAACAAATATTTGAGAATCAATAGATTAGAAAGCTTGTGAGTTTATATATAAATTTAGAGGCCGACAGAACTGACCCACACCATGTGCTTTAACATATAAGACTTGTTTTAGAATCAACATTTACCACTTTATACTGTACCTCTTTCCTTTGTGAAGCCCCATCCAGTTATCCAGCAGTTGGTGTAAATTATATTTGTATCATCTTTGGAAGGAAGGCATATTGGTTTTTGGAATTCTGAAAGGTAATTTTTAAGTTAGAGTTTGGTTAAAGTTACAGATACTGACTTTAAAATACACACTTTCCTATTTCCATGCTCTCTTACTGCAAAGTAGCACCAAGAAGATTAGCCCCTTTGCTTCCTGCTCAGTTTCTAAGGTCAGTGATTCAAGAACATTTCTCACCATCAGAGTCATTTTCACATGACATTTTCGATGTTAAATTTTCTGGATTAAATTTAAAAACTCAGACCCCAAATTTACAGTCAAAAGCATTTAGAAGTTCTGTCTCTTAATCTGTGTATAATATTTTAATGGTAATAGAGTGTCTAACACTGTTTCAGCACCATTTTAAGTGCTTTAACTTATGAACTGACTTAATTATTATAACGGCCCAATGGGGTAATTATCATGCCCATTTTATAGATGAGAAAATTTGAGTTGCTAAGAAATAAAAGCAACTTGCCCAGAGTCACAGAACTGTTAAAGGACGCAGTGGGCATCCAGCAACTGTGGGTGGGGCGTTGTACCTGAAAGGCAGTAAGTCTTCCTTCTGCTTCAGTCTCTCTTCTGCTCAAATTATGCCTGGAGGTTAATATCTGGTCCCACTTGCCCTCCTGTGGTCTTAATATGCCTCAGCCCAAAACAATGATGATTCTGCTCCACTTGTCAAAGGAAACCATGCTCCCCAGATGACAAAGACACTTCTATGCCCATTATTTCAATAATGCATACATGGTTGTATTCCTACCTGAAGGAACTAATGAGCAGGTCTTGCTCCCATGTAGAGGAGATCCTCATGTCAAGCCCCAGGTCTTATCTTCCCTGGCAACCCTCACCTTTCCCCCAGCTCCACCAACCCGAAAATGAAGACAGCCTCCGTAGATTCCGCCCTCTCATTCAAACTGACTCGAAAACTCAGACCTGTGTCACTCAGCTGGACAGCTTCTCCTTAGACGTGCTACGTACCCGTATAA
This sequence comes from Miniopterus natalensis, assembly GCF_054644295.1. Lineage (NCBI taxonomy): Eukaryota > Metazoa > Chordata > Mammalia > Chiroptera > Miniopteridae > Miniopterus > Miniopterus natalensis. The sequence goes on along the minus strand of NC_142082.1, from coordinate 8,597,142 downwards.
TTCAAAGGAGCCTCAAGCTTTATCAAGGCAATATCATTACTGTTTTCTGAGATATTATAATTTTGGTGGATAATAATCTCTTTTACTCGTGAGAAAGGTGTTTCTTTTGTTATCTCTGACAAATTTAAAATGCCACCATATACGCGCCACATATCTGAAAAGGAGAGCCTGGGGGAGAAAATAAAGATCTATTTGAAACCAGAAAAGCTGGGGTTGGATACTGGTCCTTTTTCCTTTCTCTTGACCTTTAACAAAAACAAAACAAAACAAAAACCTGGGAAGGGAATACTATATGTGACATATTTTACTTAATCTCTCCTCCTGGCAATTTATCTTCACCTACAGCAGCAGTCCTGAATCTCTGAATATTTAGTTAATAACACTGAAAGTACACATTTGTGTAATGATTTCATGTTTCCTGTAAGTAAAAGTACAACGGTGTTGCTGTCCCACTTTGGGAGAAACTGGGAGAATCATGGGAAAATCATTCTCGGCTCGGCAATCCTGAAAGCAGCTGCTCTCCTGAAATTCAGAGCTGTTGTGAAGTCAGACTGATTTTACACCAGCCCCTCTAAAAGGGCAAATGAGAGGGAACTTCAGGGCCATTTAAATTTTATCTATCTATAGATCTGGTGAGTATTGTGCTAAGTGAAATTAGCCAGTCAGAGAAAGACAAGCACCACATGATTTCACGCATATGTGGAATCTAATGAACAGAATGGACTAACAAACAAAGTGGAGACAGACTCATGGATACAGAGAACAGGCTGACAGCTGTCAGAGGAGAGGGGGCTGGGGGCTGGATGAGAAGGGTGAGGGGATTAAGCAAAGGAAAGAAAGAAAGACTCTTGGACACAGACAACAGTGTGGTGATTGCCAGAGGGAAGGGGGGCTGGGGGGAGGTAGAAGAGGGTATGGGGGAATAAATGGTGGTGGAAGGAGACCTGACTTAGGGTGGTAACACACAATACAATATACAGATGAGGTATTGTAGGATTGTACACCTGAAACCTATATCATTTCATTAACTAATGTCACCGCAATAAATTGGATTAAAAAAATAAAACCTATCTATATTTTGGGAAGTATAAAAAAATAAATTAACTCTTTAAATATAAACATATACAAAGTAAACCTAAAATTGTTATTTAAAGCAGTGTTATTTCGTGTAAAGACGTGGAAATTTTTATTATCAAGTGAGTAGGGCAAGACATGCGTGAAACTCTAGCTCTGAGAAACACAACACTGAGCCGTCAAGAATGAAAATTCTTCATGTAAACTAGTGCAGCTACTATGAAAAACAGTACAGAGTTTCCTCAAAAAAATTAAAAATAGAACCATATGACCCAGCAATCCTGTTTCTGGGTATCTGTTCGAAGGAAACAAAATCACCATCTCAAAGAGATATCTGCACCCCTGTGTTTGTTTCAGCATTATTTATAGCCTCCAAGACATGGAAACAACCGCAGTGTCCATCAACAGATGTGCGTATAAAGAAAATGTGGCCTATATAACAAACTATTATTCAGCCATAAAAAGAAGGAAATCCTGTCATTTGCAACAACATGGATGAAGCTTGAGGGCATCACACTAAGTGAAATAAATCAGATAGAGAAAACAAATACTGTATGATCTCACTTATATGTGGAATTTAAAAAACCCAAACTCAGAGAAACAGCAGATTGGTTGGTGGTTGCCTGAGGGGTGCGGGGGGGGGAGGGGGGTAGGCCAAAGGGTACAAACTTTCAGTCTAGGATGCATAAATTCTGGGGACGTATTGGTTAACAATATGGTATTATACACTTGAAAGTTGCTAAGAGAGTAAATCTTAAAAGTTCTCACCCCACACGCATAAAATTATAACTATGTGAGAGGATGGATGTATTAACTAACCTTTCTGCGGTCATCATTTTACAGCCGATGCATATATCCAATCATGATTTGTACACCTTAAATTTATACAATGTTACACGTCAGTTATATCTCAATAAAGCTGGGAAAAGAAGATGAAAGTTCTTGGTCCCAAATTGGGTTTATTTAGTGAAAAAGGGAACTATTTCCCTTCCAGGCCAACGGTCTCTCCCTTAGCAACGCCACAGGCAGCAGAGCGGTGCCTGGGGACTCGTGACGCCATGTGGCCACTCTGGAGGAGCCTGTCTCTCTCCAGCTCTGCCTCTGACTCTTATATTTCAGCAGCAGTATCCTGAACCCTGGTCCACGGTAACTTTTAGATGGGGTGGGGGAGGGGATTCTATGAAAACAAAAATACTTTTTGAAACAGATCAAGTTTCTTTTATTTTAGGGCTATTAGTATCTCTTTTTCTCATTCATATGCTTGGTCCATTTTTACATTTATTTAATTATAGCTTATATTTTTGAGGAACTTTATGTTCCAGGTAAAGTACTAAGTATTTTAAGAGTGTCCCTTAATCCTTCCAGGAACCTTATGAATTAGATACTGTTGTCATTTATATTTTACAGGTAGAAAATAAAAATAAGAGAGAGTTACAAATTGCCCAAGATCAGTCATACCTCCTATAAGTGGCAGAGCTGGGACTCAAGCTTCATTCTAACTACAAAGTCTAAGTGTTTTAAAACTTTAAAATCCTGTCAAGTACACCATTTGCCTAATAAAGTGAAAATATTATATCAGATTATAGTCCTTGAAATATACAGGGTAATAAACTATTGCATTTTTGTTTTCCTATTTACTGTTAATATTACTAAGTACATTTGTGAATCTATGGGCCTGAAAAATCAGTCTTTAAAGAAGCAGGGGGACATTTTTTAAGTTACTCCTTAAAGTATATTTCTGCAAACACACCTCACTTTGGTTAGACTGGTCAGTGCTCAGGTCCTACCAGTTGTTCAACATTTTGAATACCATCTCTGCTTTTATATATATACATATATATGTATATGTGTATATATATATATAAAATCCTCTCCTGAGGATATGTTTTTATTGATTTTTAAAGAGAGAGGAGAGAAACATCAATCAGTTGCTTCCTATAAGTGCCCCAACTGGGGATCACAACCACAACCTAGGTATGTGCTTTGACCAGGAATCAAACCTGCAACTTTTTTTGCAGGGAATGATGCTCTAACCAATGAGCAACCTGGCCAGGGCTCAAATATTTTTTTATTAAATAAGAATACCTTCCATTAAGAAACTGACACGGTGATTGAGAAATCAATTATAGACTCTTCAAAATGAAAAAACAAGACAGGACCCTGGATAAGACGCAGCCAAAACTTACCCATCAAAGCAATGGGCAGCAGTGAGGATCCAGCGGTTGCCAATGATAGAGCCTCCACACACGTGGCTCTGTCCTGTCAACTTCACTTGAAGGGTGACCTGCCAGGGCCACTCTCCCCAAGAAGAATTGGTTCCTCCAACAATGCGTGCATTTGATTTCTTCCCGCACACTAAAAAGGGAGCGCTGAAGTTAAGGGCTGGAATTAGGGGTGAATCAGAGTCCTCCTCAGCCAAGAAAGACAAGATACAGAATTCCATCCCATCAAGACTTTGCAAGCTATGAAGACAATGCGGACAGCCCTTCACAGTTAGTTCTACGGAAAAGTGAGGTTTACTCACCAGAGATATCCCCCCTTCTGCACAACCTCAAAGAATAGCCAGAGCTCGCTCGCGTCCTGTATGTAATGCTCGTGGGGGAACCATCCAAGGATAGCCGTAAGGAACACTTACACCTACAGAAAGCGATCAGGACAAAGATTAAACCTCCACCGACGGGGCAGTTCCATGAAACTGTGTCGCCAACTGTCTTTGAAAACTAAACTCTCACTAACTGGTCTCCTTGACAGTCCTCCGGGAGTAAGGAATATGTGAAAAACTGACAGCGGATGATCTTCGTGCAGGTCTCCTGGCAACCGCTCACTCCTTTAGCCAAGGTCACCTTCAGTTCTTCCCCTCCAAAGTCAACTCCCGCGTAAGTTTTTGAATGGCAGGGCTCTGTGGCAATTACAAACATAGGAAGATACAAAATGAAAACGGCGATAAACCACATTTATATAAGTTTCTGGTACGTTGAGGATTGTTTCACCACTATTACTTGTCAAAAGATTATCACATTGGTCACATTTGATGTATTGGGATTGGATCACATTACCAGGCAAAGTTCGTTTGCAGGTTAAAAGGCTATATCCAGACAAGGTGTTTTCCTGGGGGGTGGTAGAACTTGGTGTCCCGCTTTTGGAAGTCTTCAGTAAACAAACATTTCTATTTTTAAAAAGCAGAGAAAAAAATAGCATTAAAAGCAAATAAATAGCACCCATTTTATATATATATACACATTTATTTATTTATTTATTTATTTATTTATTTATTTATTTATTTATTTATTTTTAAAAAAGTACCCCTGCACATTTTATTCTTCTGAGAAGTCTTCTTCAAACTAATTCAGGCCACAGGACTCCAATAAATTACAGCGATTAAATGTAAATAAAGCCACATCTCCCTTTAAAAAAAAAACTGATTGACACAGATAACTGAAAAGGGGAGAATGGTAAGTTCCACCTTCTGATTGAAAAAAAGAGAGAGAAAACACAGAACGAATTCTCTCCTGTTTTTAAAAAATGTTTTTATTGATTTTTAGAGCAAGAGGAAGGGAGAAGACGAGATATATATGGATCTGCTGCCTCCTGCACGCCCCCGACCCAGGTCAAGGCCACAACCCAGACGTGTGCCCCGACTGGGAAGTGAACCAGCAACCTCTAGGTGCACAGAAGATGTCCAGCCAACTGAGTCACGCTGGCCAGGAATAGATAGTCTTCTCTTAGCTCCAGGTTGTATTATAAAGAAAAGGGTGGGTTTTCAGAGGGTAAACAGCTCAAACCAGGGCCTTGGTCAGGGTAAACAGGGCCCCAGTTTCTGAAACAGAGGAATTAGAACAGAGGAGCTTAGAGGATATGCTGCCGGTGAGTGGTTTTTACTTCAACCTGATACAAAACATGAAGGTGAGTAAGAAAGGGACCCTGTCCTTCTTTTTCCATGGCTGCTGTTCCCTGGACTCAATGGTATGTCTAAGTAAAAGAAGGTGGGTACAGAAATCTGCTAATCTCTTAACAAATCTGCAGCTGGCAGAAAAGTACCTGCTTAAATGGTGGGTATTCAGCATTTTGAGGGAAAGGAACCAAGCTTTTTAAAAACTCAAACTATAAAATTAAAGTGATGATAGGACAGCAGCAGACGCTACACATTGCAGCTCACCTCTCTGATTCTATATCCCAGGCGTTTGTATGGAAAGTAAAGAAGAGACAGTTGGGGTGATAGGTGCAAATGGTTCGACATACAAAAGCATCTGGAGTGATGACTCTGGCAACATCCACATCCGAAAATGCCGTGTGTTGGAACATGTTCATGTGGCAACCTGTGAACTCACAGAGGGAAGATGCTGCTCAGTAAACGATGCAATGCTAAATGTACACATACTTGGTCATCACGACTAAGGAAATTAGGACTGGTCATAGCACTAAACAACCTAAGTGAAAAAATATCAATATAGCTCCAATCTTATTTGCCATTTGGAAGAAGGGAAAATTGGTCCAACTCTCATAAAAGACAGATTCTTATGTCAGAGAAATAAAATAGCTCAACCTATGCTCCTAGCTCCATTCTAGCCAATGCAAAATATGCAGGTTACTCAGCATGGATTAATTTTCTTTATATCACCTTGACCCTGAATCCCAGGCCTTAGGAACATGAGGTTTTGCATTATATTTTCCTGAATATTATGAAAAAGAATTTAATAAAAAGAGATTAAGAAAAATATTAGTTAGCTAACGAAAATGCCATATGCCCAATGAAATTAGAACAGAAGAAAATCCACTGTCATTATTCTTATTTAATCATATTTTTAATTACATTGTGTTTATATTATTGTACTCAGTTTGCTCAATTTAATAACATAAAATTCTATTAAAATTATAGAAGTTTAAATAACGAAGATAGCAATTATGGGAAAGACAAATAAAAACTTAATTTAAATGAACATAGTTAGATCAGAAGACAGCACCTCCCATAACATAATATCTTCATAGGGGCAGCTGGTAAATTAGACCTCAACTATTTTTAAAACAATATAGACTCTTGAAGCTGGAAGAGAACTTTGGGTCATCTATGTCAACTTAAAACCATATCCTTTCAAAGATACCCCTGACAAGTCCTTCAGGTCTTACCTAGACATTTACATGGACAAGGAGCTCACAACCTAATGACAAGGCCCATTTCTTTCTGGACCACTCTTGGTGTTAGAAACTTTTCTTATTTTCTCCACGGTAGTATCTACCTAGATCTGTAGGGAACCACACAAATTAGCCTAATCCCTTTGCCAATGGCAGGTCGAACAAAAAATTAAGACAGTCATCCTGATCCTTTTTCAGGTTCGATATCTTCAGCTTACTCCTTTAATTGTTTTAGATTTTCCATTCCTTCTAGATATTTTACCATCCTGGTTACCCTCTTTTGAAGTGCTCCACGCAAAATGTGGAGTGCAGAGCTGAATACAGCTTTTCAGTCACACTCTTAGTGGAAAATGATTGCTCCTGGACACAGTGTCTCTCTGGGATGGTGAGAATGCTCTGGATCTGCACAGTGGTCACCATCACACAATTTTGTGAATATACCAAAAACCGCTGAATTGTATATCTTAAAAGGGTTAATTTTATATGGTGTAAGTTATATATCAAATTTTAAAAGCTATGAAGAAATATATACCATATTAAAATACTACAATTGAAGGAACAGAAAAAAAAGCATAAATATTAAAATTTCGTAATCAGTACAATTTGCACCAGTAAATCTGGCACACATCAGGGAGGGGGTGCTGGGGGAGAGAAGAAACAAGTAAGAGACGCATGGTTGCTAACTGCCCAATCTCCATGGAGGGCTCCTGGCCCAGCACCCACTGCAGGGCTTGGCACAGAGTTGGCACCTGATACCTTGTAGAACTGGCTCTCAGTGATTTGGGTTCGATAACAGCTTACCATTAACACTCTGATACGCTAAAGAAGGTGGAACAATGTCACCACAACTTTGTGAATAATCACCTCTATGTCTGAAACTACAGGGCTTCATTGATTCATTACGCTAGAGCCATTTAACTATATAATAGAAGCCACCGGTGAATGACCCTCTAGCGCTCCCTGTAGTGTCGCTTGCTCCAGTCTTCCACTGCTGCTGTAACCATCACCTTAGTGGTTTAAACAACACACATCTATTATCTCTCCGGAGGGGAGACGTGTGAAGTGGGTCTTACTGAGCTAAAACCAGGATGTTGTTAGGACTTTGTTCCTTTGGGAAATTCCATAGAAGAGCCCATCTCCTTGCCTTTTCCTTCTAGAGCCACCTGTATTCCTTGGCTCATGGGCCCTCCCTCCGTCTTCGAAGCCCACAGTGCCACATCTTCAAATCTCTCTCTCTCTTTCTGACTGCTCCTTCTGCCTCCCTCTTTCTCTTGTAAGAACCCTGTGACTTCATTGGGCCCATCCGCACCATCCAGAATAATCTCCCATGTCAAACTCGTGAACTTAGTCACATCTACAAAGCCCCTTTTGCCGTATCAGGTGCCATAATCACAGGCTGCAGGGATTAGGATATGAATATATTTGGGGAGCTCTTACTCTGCCTACTGCAATTACATAGTGAAATAGTAGCCATGGAATTACCAATTTCTGAGAGGGCACAGGCCTTCAGGGAGAATCCAGATGCCATGTTTTTCAGCACCTTTATACTGGTCGGCGTGCCCGTCGGACTGTACTTCAATAGGCAGTTGTTCCTGCAGGCGAAGAGAGGAGGTTAACTTTGCTTCCTAACCTGCAAGGTGCATGCAGCCAGCCACTTTGTGCTGAAATGACCCATGGTCCATGAAAAATAAACAATCTAAACAATGACTGATAATGAAACAGGCACCCCCCTCTTCTGCAGAGGGAGGGTTAAGGCGAGAATGGGGGGCGAGACCTTACCCTAGAAGACATTTTTCTACTAAACCCTCATTCCACAAGCACAGCTGTCTGCGAACCAAATGGAAATTACTCTCTTCAGGAAAAAATGACACCAAAATTAAGTATACAAGGAGAATGCTTAGGTCTAAAAGCCCTGTTTATTTTCCAGTTGGAAAATAAAAGAGGTTAAGAAGAATGCAACTAAATCATAGAATCACTGTGGTAAAGAACAAACACTGTGACTGTCACTCACCGGTGCTCTGCACTGTGAAACGCTTGCGTGGCGTAGGTGAAAAATTTGCAGTGAATGTTATTGGTGCACCTCCTTTGGCATTCTTCAACACTTTCAACCTTGGATACATTAACGTTCACTCCTCTCAGATCAAGTCCTTCATAAATGTCTCTGTGGCAAGCTGTCCAAATAAAACGCAAGAGCAAATTCAGTTTCCCTTCTAGAAACACACCATCAATTGTGACAGTGTATTTAGAAGGATAATATTCTGGTTTTGGCAACTGCCGTATTCATTAGGGGATTTAGAATTTTTATCACATCACGAACTTATCAAACTGTTGGAAATAAACACATTCCAATATGTTTTAGAGCACTGGCATGGGAAAGGGGTCACTTTGCCTTTAAAGCTGCAAGGTGTGTGCAGCAATGCAGGTAACACTTCATGCTCAAATTATCAATGAGCAGTCGAAGGTCGACAAGGCAGTAATGACGAGGGCCCTAATGCTGTGTGCTAGGAGGCTGGTGCCTTAGTAAATAAACCGACAGCCTAGACCTCCTGCATTGAGTGAAGGAGCTTCTTACCTCTTTGTCTATCTCTTGGTTTTCAACTACTCCTCTCTGGTTGGAATTGCACCTGTAAGACCTGTGACCGACATCTATATGTCACACCATTATCATATAATGTGGAGAGTGCTGGTATGTACATGATGAAACCATTTCTGTTCTGCTTTTAAGTTTTCTTCCATTCCACTTAGCCACCCTTCCAATTAAAATTCATCTTATATTTTAAAAAGATAGGTAATTCTTTTTACAGTGAACCAAATTTATGAGTTAGACTCTTTTTAAAGACTCTGATTTGTTAGTGAGATTCTTGATTAGGGAAACCAGCAGTATAACCCATACTCTATTGTATGTAATTTTCCACTCCTAAGGGGTGTGGTTGAAAAAGTCAGAAAACTAGACTTAATGGTGGGATGGCAGAAAATATACAAAGTATTAGAATAACAATATATTGAGGTGGGCAGGAGAGTGGATTATTCACAGGGCTTCACGCACACAGGAATTTGAAGATTAAAGAAATGAAATCTCTTTCCAATTCTGCTGCATATGAGAAAACAAAACAGGATGGGATACTTACAGATCAAAACTTCTCTTTATGGTTTGTTGAAAGCTATAAACCTACCTCTAAATGCTTTAAACTAAAATTGGTCCTGTTTAAAAACTTTATTTGCCTGGGATCATTTTTCACTTTAAATTTTTTAAGTTATTTGGGGAGAGTTACAAGGGAACATTAAGTCAAGCTCTGTGAGTAGACTAATTATGGGAGGGGAAACAATAAAGAGAATTGAAAAGGCAAAATATTATTTTTCTTTAAATTTCACTATAATACCATAAATAAAAATAATGCTTTGCTGCATAATTTATGCTAAATTATATTAAGATACAAATTTGATCTTATAAAATAAGAAATGTACTCTTCCTATTGGCTGAGTCAGACCACCACGTTTATAACTAAGGACTGCTTACTTTACAAACTGCAAGCACAAAATGTGTGTCTGTGTGTTGAGGGAGTGGTGGTAACTGGGGAAGAAAGAAGGGAAAATTCGCAAACACCTGAAATTTGAAACTACAAGGTTAGCTGTTGATAGGAAACATAAACTAGCAATGTCTTATGGACACAACATAATTATTTTAAGGTTCTGCCAATTTATCAGTTAAGAGAATCTTTTCAGTACTTATCACTTTCAGATCAGTTATATTAGAGTTATAGTTCATTTGCCTTAAATTTATGAGGATTTCCCAAGACATTAGTAGCAATAAGAATCAGAATTAAAGTTTCCTGGCCTCCTAGTTTCCACATTTCTTCTGAGTAGTGTTATTTTTAGCAAGATTTATAGAATCCCAAGCCTTCTGTGGGGGCGTTTACCAGGGTTTCTTAACCTGGGCACTATTGACATTTGGGGTAGAGAATCTTGCTGCCCGGCCTTCCTTGTTCCTTGTGGAACATTTAGTGGTATCTCTGGTCTCTACTCACTAGATGTCAATAGTACCATCTCCAAGTTGGAAGAACTAAAAACATCTCCAAACATTGTCAAATGTGCCTGAAAAAAATGACAAAAATCACCCCTGTTTGAGAAGCAGGAAGAACCATTGGTCTAGGTAGAGACACACTCTATGTTCTCTTGAAGATTCTTACCTGGAATCAAGGGCAAACCACTGTTTGGACGTGTGTTTCCTTTCTGAACACTTACACTGAAGGGCTAACCTCATAGATAATAGAGGCTCCTAAGCTTGCAGTGACAGATAAAGACAAGAGGATGCGCCCAGAGCACGGCTCCTCTCTGTCATCTTTCTGGGTGCTCCCTTCCCTTCCAAGGTAGACTCATTACTCATTCAGACTGAGCTGAGAAAGCCACACCTTACCACTTATTCGAAGGCCACACTGCTTTAAGGAATGTCCAGAGATTGCGCTTGTCCATGGCACTCTTGGCAGGGTTCCTGTAACGCTGTCTTTCAAGAAGCAACCAAACCTGTTTTAAAAGTAGCTTCACTTAGCAAGTAGAGTAATACACACACATTGAGGAAATGTCTAGCCTTTTTATACACTAATAAATAGAGCCAGGAATAAGGGAAGTAGGACAGCTTCCCTCACCCTTGCTGGAGGGAGCATTTGCAGAGACAATGCTGTAATATCTTCGTCATAATACCGAACTTCAGCATTGCTTTCCTTTACATTCATGTTTTTAAGTACAGGAAGTCAATCAATATTTATACGTTTTACGTTGACTGGTAGTAGAGCGAGCAATAAAAACTACCCGCAAACAATGTGTTAAATTCAAATAGAATGACAATAAAAAAGAATTGTAAATGTGGAATGCGAATGATGAAGAAACATTCATTCCGGATATTGATCCAAACTAAAGAAAATTATAATGAAAGTATGGCTGCATTTAGGCAACTTTAAGACCTAATGATTTTTAATTACCAACTATTTTTTCAGTGCTCTTGCTTTTCCAAATTACCGGCTCATGATATATATTTCCATCCTCCCATACATACCCCAGCTGACCAAATTCTCTCTATAAGCACCTTTTAGACCTGCCCTCTCCCAAGGCCATAAGGTCTGGACTGATATTCTCAACAAAATGCTTACTTTCTAGTCTATTTTTTTAGGACTGTGCTGTCCACACGTGCAATCCTGAGACCTCGTGCAGGTGAAACATTCACCTATTACTAAATCCTTTCTTGAAATGGTCGCCCAACCCAACAATTCACCAGCATTTTCCTTTTAAGGCTTTGATAGACGATGACCAGCTTCTACTACCTTAAGTGAAAGCAGCAATTATTTGCAATGCAGATTTCCAGGCCCCAGAGACTAGTTCAGTGGGTCCGGGCTTCGGCCTAAGAAATTGCTCATGTAAGAACCACTCAGGGTGATTCCTGGAACCCCATTTGGGAACCATAACCCTGTGATAGGCTACATTACTTGGCACACAACTGATTCCGTTTTGAAAAATGTCTGGCTTCCTGAGTAATGAAATATCACCTTTTACCTTTTGTCCGTGTTCTTAGTTGAACTTGCAGGAAGAAAGCTAAATAGCAAACACCGGGGGTGAAATGTGCACATCGCCTGGCAGTGCTGGGCGCTCGGGGCGTACAGGGCGGTTACGTCCCCACCTCTGAAGAAGATATTCTTATACGTTTGAGTTAGGCATTCTGTGATATAATCATTGAAAAAACCATTAATTTGGAACGAATGCAAATAATACTTCTAACAGAAACATGTCTGTGTTCTGATCCTTCTTAATTCCTCCATGAAATACACAAAGATCTTTGCAACATGACTTCAATTATAGAGGCAAAAAAACACACATTAAGGCCACTATTTGAACAATGTATGATGTCAAAGTCATTTTAAGGTACTTCTGTGTAAAAAAAAAACTTGGGTCGATTTTTATTAAATCATACAATAAGTTGCACATAAATTATCCCCAAGAAAACACAATCCTAGCACGGCTTCTGCCTTTTGCCTAACATGCTATGAAAATATCATGCCTTAAAAATAACGATGTATGGTCGTTTTCAAAACACTTTCATAAAAAACATTGCCCCCTAGATTCTCACAATAGCTCTGTAAGGGAAGCAGGAGACAGGCTTTATCATATGCATCTGACTTTTTTTTAAGAAAGCAGTTAAGTAACTGAGTTTCAGGACAGTACATACAGACTTATCCGAAACCCAGAGGCTAATGAGAGTCCTGAGACATAAACCCCGCTCTTCTACCCTGTTTCCTTTTATTGTCCAGTGTTAAATGTTGTTCCTCATCTCAGTTTAATTCAAGCAAATTAACAGTTATTGGGTATTTATTACCTAGGACTGAGTGCAGGAAGGCAGCATTCCTAAGGTTTTTTTTTGTTTTTTGTTTTTGTTTTATTATTTATTTTTAAAATTTATCTTTATTGTTGAGAGTATTACAGGTGTCCCATTTCCCTCCCCCCAATTGACCCCCTCCACCTCGCTCCCATCCCCTCCCCAGGCCTTCACCCCATCCTTGACTGTGTCCATGGGTTATGCATATATGCATATAACTCCTTTGGTTAATCTCTTCCCACCCTCCACTCCCCTTCCCTCTTTCCTCTGAAATATGATCGTCTGTTGCCTGCATCAGTATCTCTGGATCTATTTAGTTCGTCAGATTCTTTTGTTCATTAGCTTCTTGTTAAAGAAGACCCTTCAACTTTTCCTGTAGTGCTGGTCTGGTGGTGATGAACTCCTTTAGCTTTTTCTTATCTGTGAAGCTCTTTATTTGACCTTCAAGTCTAAGTGATAGCTTTGCTGGGTAGAGCAATCTTGGTTATAGTTCCATGTTTTTCATCACTTTGAATATTTCTTGCCACTCCCTTCTGGCCTGCAAAGTTTCTGTTGAGAAATCAGCTGACAGTCGTATGGGTGCTCCCTTGTAGGTAACTAATTGCTTTTCTCTTGCTGCTTTTAAGATTCTCTCTTTGTCTTTAACCTTTGGCATTTCAATTATGATGTGTCTTGCTGTGGGCCTCTTTGGGTTCCTCTTGTTTGGGACCCTCTGTGCCTCCTGGACTTGTAAGCCTATTTCTTTCCCCAGGTGGGGGAAGTTTTCTGTAATTATTTTTTCAAATAGGTTTTCAATTTCTTGGTCTCTTTTTCTCTTTCTGGCACCCCAATAATACGAATGTTGGGCCTCTTGAAGCTGTCCCAGAGGCTCCTTATACTATCTTCATATTTCTGGATTCTTTTTTCTTTTTGCTCTTCTGGTTGGGTGTTTTTTATTTCCTCATGTTCCAAATCGATGATTTGATTCTCAGCGTCCTCTCCTCTACTGTTGATTCCCTGTAAATTCTTCATTTCAGTTCGTGTGGCCTTCATTTCAAATTGGTACTTTATTATGTCATCAATTTTCTCAGTTATTTTTGTCATACTCTCACTAATATGGTTGAGCATCCTTATAACCATTATTCTGAACTCTGTATCTGTTAGCTTGCTTGGATCTATTTCATTTAGTTCCTCTTCTAGAGATTTCTTCTGTTCTTTCCTTTGTGACATGTTTCTTTGCCTCCACATTTTGGCTTTTTCCAGGTGTTTGTTTCTATGTATTAGGTAGAGCTGCTCTGTCTCCTGGAATTTGTAGAGTGGCTTTGTGTAGTAGATGTCCTGTAGGGTCCAGTGGCTCAGCCTCCCCAGTCTCCTGAGCTGGGCCTTCTAGGTGGTCCCCTGTGTGGGCTGTGTGCACTGTCCTGTTGTAGTTGAGCCTTGGTTGCTGTTGGCATCACTGGGAGGAATTGACCCCCAGGCCAATCATCTGTGAGGACCAGCTGCAACTACAGCCAGAGAGCTGCTGTGCTGGAGACACCCCTATGGAGCAGGATTTACTTCAGTGGAGCTTTGGTGCTCACCAGTGTACCCCTTGAGTGTGTCACTCGTGGATGTGGTAGGGCTGTAATGCACGTGGTCGAACCTGATCACGAGGTGCACTGTCCCTGGGGCCTCCAGGGAGGTGCTAAGTCAGCCTGTGCCAGTGCCTTGCCCAGGGCCACCCAGCATGAGCTACACAGCAAAACGTAGTTGGCTGCTACTTGTGCTGGGCTTGGAGGTGCCCAGGAGAGGCCCAGCTATGAGCCAATGCAGCTGCCGCTAGTGCCAGGCCTGGGGCCCCTTATCAAGCCGTGTGGGGCCCGCTGCTGCTTGTTTGAGAGATTTTAGGAAAGTCCTAAGCATGAGGCTCGAGGGGCCCCTTGCACAGAAAAGCCCCTGGAAAGGGCCTGGATGAGCTGCAGGTGGGGAGGGGCGGGGCCTCCGGGAATCACGGGGCGGGGCCAAGGTGTGAGTCAGGTGCTGGCGACTCAAACATGGCGCCTGCCCGCGGGCTGTGTGCGGGGAGGACTCGCCACAGGAGCCGTGGCCTCCGCCAGCCCTTCTGCCTGGAGGAAGCCGCCCTCCGCCTCTCGCCCGGATCTCAGGCAGGTTAGTTCCTCCCCGAGTGTCCCGGGTCCTTTCAGGCTGCTCCCGGCGCTGGGCTCAGAGGGAGCGTCCGAGTGAGTGTGTGCGCGGGCCCTTTAGAGGAGCTGCTGGGGCTCCCGCAGCCTCCGTGACCCTCAGGGACAGTCCCCACTGGGTTCACAGCCCGGAGTTGTGGGGACGTCTCTTCCCGGCCCTGGAGCCCTGGGCTGGGGGCCTGCTGTGGGGCTGGGAACCCTCCCTCCGGGAAACCTCCGCCGCTGAGATTCCCTCCCGGGTTTCCCTGCGGCACCGGGTGTGGGCCCGAGGCCGCGTCTCTGGGATTCAGCCCCGACCCGCCCGCGTCTGCGCCCCTCCTCCCGCTCTCGGTGCTGCTTCAGCTCCCAGGTTGTGGGGCTTCTGTTCAGCCAGATCTCAGGAGGCTCTGTATTTTGGTTGTAATTTTGATGCGGCTGCAGGAGGCGGCGGGGGCAGCCGCTCCCTACCCGCCATCTTGCTTCCTCTGGCCCAGTTCCTACAAGCTCAGTTTTTAGATAGTTTAAGCAAACGCACGCGTATGCCGGGTCAAAAGTACATTTCGAGCTATTTGCTGTTTGGAATTGTTCACAGTCCTAAAGTACCCTTCATCTGACACATCATTAGAGTATTGTTACCTTTACCCTCCTACCCTTTCACGAATTAAAGTGGTACCTTTAACACATGAATTTGGGTTTGAAAGACCCACTTCAAAGTCTGCTTAATAAGCTTTTCCAACTCTGGTAGCACATTCCCTGTAGCTGATCAACTGTCTGTCAACCACAGGATATTCCCACGACAACCTTGTCTGTCCCTTAGGGCAGCAGTCACGCTTCAGTTTTCATCATATCCATTTTTGTATTGTTTTCAAGGAATGAGCAGCTTAGACGCATGTATTTCATTAGCACTCAAGTGCAGCATGTCTTCTGCACTGTCCAAGCCCTCTGGGGATTCTGTCCCTGAGCCCTAGTATGACAACCCAGCCCAACAAAGTTGCTTCACTGCCTCTCAGAGGTGTGGCTAAGATGACTTACCCTTGGGTAAGGTTTCTATTTAGAAAGGGCAGAGATCTCTTCAGGTGGAGCTTCTGAGTATACAATTTGCCAAGTGTACAGGACTAGATTTCATATATGCACAAAACACTGAGTCGTTGGCCCAGTGAGAATGCTAGCTTCGAAGTGGCTTATTTTTACACAACTTGTGGTTTTGGATGATTCATAATTACTAAGCCACCATCTTCCCCATCCTAATGCACAGAAAGGGTACAAACAATGACTAGTGCTAGCCTGGGAGCTCCCATCCTGCACCTGAGCCTTTGTCAACTGCCGTGTGACTCGGCAGGTGGAAAAGGGCAGCTAGAAACACACTCATCTCGGAGAGGACCAGAAAGAAAGGTCTAGTGAGCAAGTTCTTGTTTGTCCTCATAAGTAGATGATGATGATGATGACGCGGTGATAGGCTTTTTTGTACTGTATTTTAGGTTGTATGTAAAACATTGTTACACAAGTTATCTCATAACATAAAATTATGTTATATCACACTGGCCCCTATATCTAAGTTACCTGTGTTGAGGTACTGACTTTGGTTGCCAATGATTAAAAAACAACCACCACAGCCTGGCCAGCATGGCTCAGAGGTTGAGCATCGACCTAGGATCCAGGAAATTGAAGTTCGATTCCTGATCAGGGCACATGCCGGGGTTGCCGGCTCGATCCCCAGTGGGGGGCCTGCAGGAGGCAGCTGATCAATGACTCTCTTTCATCATTGGTGTTTCTCTCTCTCTCTCCCTCTCCCTTCCTCTCTCTGAAATCAATAAAGATATATTAAAAAAAAAAATACCATGAATAAGGAAGAATATTAAGCTTCAAGTAATATGACAAATTTATTCACAAGAAAAGATAGCTATAAATAGGAAACATAGGTAATAAAAATATCTATAATTAATAGCATCTTTGTTAAATGTGTAAATAGACATGTATAGAAAAATATCTGAAAGATTAAACAAAAGACTTTGTTTTAATGGCCATTTCTGAATTATGGGTCTATAGACAATATATAGCTTCTCATTTATTTTCTGCTTACTTGCACCTCTAATTTTCTTAGCATAATTATATATATAATATATACATATACTATATATACACACACACACACACATATATATATGTATATGTGTCTGTGTGTGTGTGTGTGTGTGTGTGTGTATATATATATATATATATATATATATATATATTGCCAAAAAGAGGAAATTGTAGTGGCCACAGTCCACAGCATCTCTTTCTTCTAATGCCCAGTGTTCCATGGATTTGTACGTGGTAATGATTATGACTCAGAAGAACAATGAAGGGTGAGGGGACAGATGGAGGTGAGTGTGGTTTAGAAAATAGAAGCTTCTTCCTGGGGAAATTATAACCTTTACCCAGGAGGTGTTTGTCTTAGGCATACACCTGAGAGGTAAGTAAACACCACCATGGTGCGGTCATCCTAAGTCAACACAGACTCCAGATCCACCCCTAACCGCCACACAGACAAAATACAGCTTTACCAGGATTAATGGAAAACTGTCCAGAATCATCCTAATTCTCTGAAAATTTAACGGAATGGGTAGAGAGAGAAATAAAGTCAAAACCACTGGTGTTGAAACTAGAGCTATTCAAATGGATGGGTTATTAAATTACATTTAAACCAGGTACTGTTCATTTTGAAATCGTTCCCCGATTGTGTAAAAGTGTCAAAGTGTGTCCTGTGTACCTATTACAGTACTCGGGTTGGACCCGCATTTTAACATGCCTAGCACTCTTGAATGTTCAGACAGTTGATTTTTAACAAATGTTGATAGAGGGCTGGTTGTTTTAAGAGCTGTGTTGTAGAGAGTCCTTTCCAAGCAGAAGTTTCTGTTCACACATACCCAGAGGCCTTCTCACTCCTGGGCTCCTCCCCTGAGGTGGCTGGGCAATCCCCTGGGACACAAATAGTGTGGAGAAGGCCTGGGGGGATGCTGGGTGGAGGGGATCAATGGGGGGACAAAGAGGAACATCTGTAATACTTACAATAAGGGTGTCATATCTTTCTCAACTACTCTCCCACACTCCCTTAACTTGATGTCCCACAGATAATCCACTCACCACAGGAAACTGTAGCAAACAAGCACATGAAATAAGCTGCTTGCCTGAATGAAATCATCCTAAAAGAGAAAGAAACACAGCCATGACCCTGCTGGTTGTAGGTTTATTTAACATGAACGTAAGTTTAAGGTGACACAGAGTTTCTTTTCAGTGCCTGGATTGTGAATCTAAGCACACAATTTCCAGTACAGAGAACAAGGGTTACTGTGCTGTTTGTGCCCAGGGACCTGACACAAGATGCAAACTGAGAAGTCTAGACGAATGATCGTGTTCAACGTTCATCTGTAGCCTATGTTGTTAGTAATTACAGAAAGGGAGCTGGTGAAGGGGAATTAAACAGTTGTGAATTCTCTTGATTTGACCAGAAAGAAAATTATTGTAAATAATGGCAATAATATCCTGCCAGACTCCCTAAGTAAAGCTCTCAAAATATTCAAGCCCATTTTTAAATTTTTAAATCAGTCAATATTCTTTGGATTTAATACTATGCAGCTGTAAAAAAGAAGGATCCCTTACTCTTGAGACAGCATGGAGGGACCTGGAGAGTATTATGCGAAGCGAAATAAGCCAGTCAGAGAAAGACAAGTATCCCATGATCTCACTTATATGTGGAATCTAATGAACATAAACTGACAAACAAAAAAGACCCAGAGACATTGAAGCATGGGACAGACGGATCTCGGAGGGAAGGGGGAAGGGGAGCGATTAACCAACGAACTTATATGCATATGCACATAGCCCATGAACAAACAACAGTGCCCGGAAGCCCTGGGGAGGGGACAGGAGCAGGGGACATCTGTAGTACTTTCAATAATAAAGATGAATTTAAAAAGATACCCTCCATTTAAATATTTCCACATAAAAGAACACCAGTCCCTTCAACACTCTCTAAATACGCAGGAAATTAAAACAAATTAGTGGCTTCTTCACAACATAAAAACGACGCTTAATTTTTCAAAGCCCCACTTTATTTGGAAGCAATGGGAATAAAAGAAATTCTCTACCTGCTTCTGGGCTTCTGGGCTGAGGGTCTCCGGCAACCTGCAGATGGCAGGTCTTCAAGCTCCCCTACCGTGGTCCTGCAGGCAGTGTTTGTGTGGCTTCTGTATTGACTTTAACTTTCTGCCAACAGTTTCAACTTTCTGTCCTGTCAGCATAGTCTCTGAACATGCCATTCCTGTGTCCAACATATTAACTATTTCACGTTGGGGACACACAATTTGTGCCAGGTTTCCCTTTTTCCCATTCTTTGGGGTCTTGAAGCTTAAATCCCAAAAAGGACCTTTTCCATTGTAATTGCCTAGACACACAACTGGACAAAGGGTGGGTCGCTGATCCGGGAATGATCTTATGGCAAATGGTACCTAGGCCTTCCTATACCATGAGCAAAGAATCTAAAAACACTGGAATTTAAGTACAGAGGGGAGTTGGTTTGTGTCTAGGTCCTGTTCCCACCTAATTCAGAAAATAAGATGTAGCACAGTTGACAAATCTGGCCCAGTACTTGTTTTTGCAAATAAAGTTTTATTGGCACACAGCCATGCCCACTCATTCATATATTATGTATGCTTGCTTTCACCCTACAATTAGAGTAAAGCAGTTATGACAGGGACTGTATGGCCTGCAGAGCTGAAAAGATTTGCTATCTGGCCCTTTTCAAGATAAAGTAGGTTGAGCCCTGGCCAGGTGGCTCAGCTTGTTGGAGAGTCATCGCCCACATCAAAAGGCTGTGGCTTCATTTCTCCCCAGGACACATACCTGGGTTTCGGTTAAATCCCTGGTCAGGGCGTGTGCAGGAGGCGACTGACTATTGTTTCGCTCTCACCTCAATGTTTCTCTCCCTCTCTCCTATCTTTCTAAAATTGATAAACATATATCCTGGGGTGAGGAGTTGTTTTTTTTTTAAAGTAGGTTGAAAACCCAGTCTAGCACTCGTGGCAGAGTTTGGACTTCTCTGTCAGGAAACCTTAACAGCAAAGAAGCATCTGGTTTCCCCAGGAGCCTGCTTCTGCTCAGGGAGCTCTAATTTGTTTTCATTTTTAAGAAAAAGTCTCCCTATACACTGAAACACTCCTCCTTGCAACTTCTGGCCTTCAGTCCTGGATTTACATATTCCATCCACACAAAATAACTTACTTTTTAAAATATTAAAAACATAACCATTTGCCCACTAAATCTCCTTTGTTTTCTAACTGTTCTTCAAAATTGCACTACTTCATTTTGGCTAGACTATTACATTTTTAGGGAGTTGATGCTTAAGTAAATATTTAACGCGTATTACTGCAACGCAGAACTCTGTTTATTAAAAATGGAGGGTCATTTCCAGTAAGATAACTTCTGGCTGTAATGAAGTAGCATGTTTCAAATATGCAAGCTGTGATGCCTTTCAGATTTAGGGTATCAATCAAAACACCAGCGATTTCTGTTTGTTGTGGTTTACATTTACTGATTCCTATCTTTCCTGGTGTTCATCAACTTATGTTTCATGAGAACAAAGGCTGTACTAAAAATCCTATTTCTATAGAGAAAACTTATGCTAATCTCTTTTCCTTTCTTCAAAAGAAAAACTGTCATAGTATTTAGACATGGTTGTCTTATTTGAAGTCTGGCGTTGGAGGAAGGCTCTACTGATACCTTGGACGGCCAGAAAGACGAATGAGTGGGAGCCAGAGCAGATTAAGCCTGAAACATCACTGGAGGTAAAAAAAAGAAAGACAAAACTGAAGCTGTTCTACTTCAGGCACATCCTGAGAAGGCAGAGTTCTTTGGAAGGGACAATACTGCTGGGAAAAATAGAAAGCAGCAGGGAAAGAGGAAGACCAACTATGAGATGGATGGGCTCCTCAAAGAAGCCATAGGTGTGAATCCACAGGAGCTGAGAGGGCTGCTGAGAACATGATATTGTGAACATCACTCATGCATAGGATCGCCAAGAGTTGGAGCCGACGAATGGCTCATCACACACACACACACACACACACACACACACACACCCCACCCCCCACACCCCTAGCATATCATTAGGTGCTGGAAAGAAATACAGTCCAAGGTAAAAACTGATCTCTTTGAGACCAGAATCTCTTTATTTGTGAGACAGTAGTTGGTCCAGAAACTAAGTTTTCTAGATGATAAATCCCTGAGTACCCAATGGATGCTTGTGGGTTTTGCTGATTCCCAGGTAGTCCTAAGAGATTTCACTTTCTGCTGTCAGCTAAGCAATGTTCTGGTATTTCTACTCTAGTTTAAGAATCAGGGAAACTGGAAACCAGTCTATGATAACCGCACAAGGATCATTTTGTTAGGAAGCCTGAGTGACACGGAAGACATTACCTCAAATGTGCTGTTTCTTTTGTTATTTATTATGAATCAGCCACCCACTAATTTATCTTCTAAAGTTATCTATATTTCAAAGTGACATCAATTCTTAGAAAATGTAGCACCCATGTTTAAAATGTAATTTATTTCTCTTAAGATACCTCACTCGAGCGGGAGAATGATGGATAATACAGACACGAACAAATATGTGACCATCCTCTTATTTTTAAAAAAGTCAGCATCTTCCTTTTGATTTGACAGACCATGACATACTTTCTCCATTCCAACTCTGACAGTTTAAGTGAATTTCTAATTAAAATATGAATAGATTATTCTGGGGCCAAATGAAGGTTTTAGGCCAAGAGGTAACATGAAGCAATGTTTTATCTTAAATTTAACTTTGTGTCTAGGGCAGGGTCACTAAGAAACAAAAATAAAAAAGTAAGGTTTAAATGTAAGTGCATAAAATTGAGAAGTAATACCAATTCCCAGGAACAAATTTTCAACATACATCCACTTTCTGGATAACACAGCTTACCATATCATGGGAATTATTTCAGCTGTATCATGTACTTCCTTGACTTTTTCTCAACAACATAGGGACTGATGTGTCTGCACTGGGGCTTTTTGGGAAGTGGGCAGAGCTGTCGACTCTGCCCTGAATGCCCCAGCCTGTAATGCTTGCCAAATGGCTTTGGCTTAGGCACCTCTTCCTCTGATCTCCATTAAAGAATATATATTCTATTCTCTTAATTTGTTGCTTCTACCTGCTATTGTCTTCAGAAAACTAAAGAAACACAATTTGCCCTGGCCAGTGTGGCTCAGTTGGTTGGAGCACTGTCCCCTGCACTGGAAGGTGGAGGGTTCAATTCCAGGTCAGGGCACAGAGGTGAAGCAACTGATCGATGTCTCTCTCTCACATCGATGCTTCCCTCTCTCTCACTCCTTCCCTCTCTCTAAAATCAATAAAAAGAAAAACAATCTCATTAAAGTTATTTATTAAAAGAAGTTTTTTAAAGTCACTGAGCGAGGGAGTAGAGATATTGTCAATGGGATTAAAATCCAGGGAATGTGTGTCAGTGACCAGCTTGACAGGCATATTCTGGAGGACTGAATTTCCTGCAAGTTTAACCTTTAAGTGAGGCAATGCTTAGTTAGTAAATATACAGCCACGGCTTCTCTTGTCCGTAATGATGAAAGAATTCTAGATCTGCTTTCTAATGACACATCCAGTTATAGACCTGAGGTTCCTAAAACAATAGCATATTGTAGAAGTGTATTATGCCTGGAGTTGAGTGTGAGTCTAGACTTCTATTTCCAGCCCTGTCACCCACCAGTATTTCTGTTTGGACAGAAACTTACCTCTCATTTATCTTATCCCATTACTTCTAATGGAAAGGAGTATAACTAGGTAAGGTCTAAGGTGCTTCCAGCTCCAAAAGCCATTAATCAACCTTATGGGGCACTGTGCGGGATTGGAGATTAGCAAGAGGAATCTCTCCCCATAACATCTGATGGGTAAAGGTAGTTGTGATGTTATGTAGAATGAAATGAAACGAAGGCCATAAGTACACGGTTAAAAGGGAAACAGGAACAGAACCTATAAGTCTAGTTATAAGTGATGAACTGTCCTTGATAAAATCTGAAAAGTATCACCACAATTCTCATCATTGATGCCACTGATACAATTTTTAAAACTTCAGATCAAGTCTAAGTACTTACCCTTTTCAAATTAAATGTATATGGACACATGTATATTTGTATTGCTGAGTTGACAAGAATACCTTGAAAAATTCTAGAACCTCAATTAATTTATATCCTTTGAGTCTGTCAACTGAACCTGAATTGGCCTATGGATCCCTCTGTTGAGAAACTTGTATGTTTATTTGGGTACGGACATCAGTTAACTCTCCTTTTGGGATCAAAACCCGGGGTAAGATAATGGTGGTGATGAAAATATAAAAAACTCTCTTTGGAAGACTTGACCCCAAGGTAACTGAAGACAAGAAAAAATAAGGTCTGGGGGTTAAGAGTATTGAATTAATGATCTACAAATTGTAAATGTGAAACTTCCCTTAAAGAAAGACCTAATTCACGATAAGGGCACAGCCTGACAACAGAGTTATGGTTCATCTGCATTTCTCTTCTTCAACTTGATCCAGATGCCGTTACTTGGACGAAGAATCAGCTCTCCTGCCAGACCAAGATCTTCTCTTTTCTGGTTGGATTCTACCCAAAAATGCCTCAGGATGCAGGAAAGAACAGCCTTTTCTTCCATCATGGCAAACCTTTGACCTTCAAATGAATGTAAATAATAGCACTTTAATTATATCTCAAATGTGAGAAAGAGCAGGGTCTATTAGAGGAAGCTAATATGTTAGATTTTTTTTTCTTTCCAACAGGCCCTGGGGGAATCAGTATTACTCGGGATGGTTCCTAAAAATGGAGATTCTTGAGTGCCCTTCCCTGCTCCTACCCAGTGCATCTGAATAGCTGTGTAGGCCAGGACTCTGTATTTCTGCAGCACCCCAGACGAATCCTGGGCTCATTGAACTGTGAGAACCACTTCTCTAGAATGCTTTTCTGCTGGGCCTTTAATGTAATTTACTATAGTTACCAGGCCTCATGTCACCAATGTCTGCATTTACATAAACAATGAAATGCCAGAGATACTAAAGCCAAGAGTGTTTACAATGCACAGTGGTGTGCATTCATTTCGTTTAAGTACTTCAGCTGGTCCTACTAAGTATCCTTTGTTTTGGTTTTGAAAAAAGCAATTCTTAAAAGCAGTAAACCCAGGTTAAATGAACTAGTTGTTATACATAAGCTTTCTACCACAAAAAGTATATTCTACTTCAATCCAAAATCTACGACATTTTAAAACTCTGCCATGAAACTGATTATGCTTTATGTTGTGGGCTGAATGGTGTTCCCCCAAAATTCATATGCAGAATTCTTAACCCTCAGTACCTCAGAATGTGACTGCATTTGGAGACAAGGCCTTTGAAGAGGTGATTAGATTAAAATGAGGTCATATGGGTGGGTCCTAATCCAATCTGACTGGTGTCTGTATAAAAAGAAGACCTCAAGCCCTGGCCAGGTAGCTCGGTTGGTGTGCTGTCCCAGGCACCAAAAAGTTGAGGGTACACTTCCCAGCTGGGGAGTGTACAGGAGGCAACCGGCAATGTTTCACATCGATGTTTCTCTCTCTCTCCCTCTCTCTCTCTAAAAATCAACAAAAACATATCCTTGGGTGAGCATTGACACACACACACAGAGGAAAAAACTATGTGGAGACATAGGGAGAAGACCTCCAGCTATAAGCCAAGGAGAGAGGCCTCAGAAGAAACCAGCCCTGCTGACACCTTAATCTTGGACTTCCGGCCTTCAGAACTGTGAGAAAATAAAATTCCACTGTTTAGGCCACCCAGTCTGTGGTACTTTGTTACAGCAGCCCTAGAAAACTGGTATACTTTAAGACAGTCCAAGTGCAGAAAAAATAAAACTAGTTTTTTAAAAGACTTGTTTATGAGACACTACGTCTCAAAGAAATTATGGCGAGAAACCCACCACCATGTACGCCTGAAAGGTCAAAGCAATTCTGATGGATACAAACCTATACAGTTTCTGGGTCCAGCAGAGAAGGGCACGTATGTGTATGGATGGCGTCCTACAGAATTCTCGGGAAAGAACCGCTCTGGCTTGAATTCCTCCGGATCTGGAAAGTACCTTGGGTCCCTGTGCAGCGCGTAGGGAATGAGGACTGCCTGACAGCCTTTCACGATGTTGTGGCCCACTGTCGGGAAGCAGTCGATACACCATGAGAACAGAGCAAGGCGGACACTGAGAAACCCACTCTCTCCACTACTTTAATGAAAGAATTCTTACGAATTTCACAATCTTCATTAATATCACGGGCAATCAAAGGAACAGAAGGAAAAAGACGAAGGGTCTCCTTAATAACACACTCCAGGTATTTTAGTTTCTTCAGGTCTTCTAAGGTAGCAGGATGATCAGACTTCCCTGATTAAAGGAAATACATGAAAGAAATAAAAGAAATATTTGGGCTTGGGGATAAAACATCAAAAAAGAATACATTAATCAGTACACTGAATGTTAAATACCAAATATATCAGGTCCTAATCCCTGGAACCTGTAAATATTACCTTATTTGGGAAAAAGCGCTTTGGGAGATTTTATTAAGTTAAATATCTTAAAATGGAGAGACGACCGTGGATTATCCAGGTGGGCCACGAATGCCATCCCAAGCGTCGTTAGAGAGAGCAGAGGGAGAGTTAACACGGACCCCCAGAAGGGAAGGTGACATGAAGATGGAGACAGAGATCTGGGGGATGCAGCCACGAGCCAAGGAACGCTGGCAGCCACCAGGAGAAATGGATTCTCCCCTGGGGCTTCCAGAAAGAGCACAGCTCCCTGCCAACACATTGATTTAACTCAGAGATACTGATTTGGGACTTCTGGTGCCCAGAACTATGAGAGAATACATTTCCGTTGTTTCAAGCCACCCCGTTGGTAGAACCTGTGACAGCAGCAAAGGAGGCTAACGTATCCTTCATCCTTCCTTCTTGCTTTAAAGATCAACATGAGACCCGGGACAACAGTCAAGGAAACAAAAACCGTGATGGTGAAAACGACAGAGAGAGAAGAGAGCAAGACCGGGACTCTCACGACATCCCTACTGGCTTCAGCCTAGGACTCTGGCTGCACAAAAGAAATGCATGTCCCATCAGCTCACCCCACATTTTCTCTCACCTGTGGCCCAAAGTCATCCCGTATCACACAACTGTCCTTGATCCCTCTAACTAGTTTCACCTGCCCCTCTCTGCAACAGCACCTTCTCCGTATCACTCGAGCACGAAGCCAAGACTTGCTGCTTTATATATAGCATGTGCTTCAGCTGTGAAGCTGTGAGATCCTCGAGGACAGGAGCATTTATCTAGCATCTAGCCGGCTGCTGTCACACTCCAGACACTCAGCCAATGCCCATAACGACTGGATGAGGCCTTGCAAAGAAGGCTGGCCCTGGAAGGGATCCCATATGGTACCCTTTCTGGTTACTACAGTGTCTTTAGAACAGGTTCTATTGCACATTCATAGCAAGCAAGGATGACATTCGCTTCAGTGACTTGGGACCTACAGGGCAACTAGTGAAGGGGCCACACATACCAAACACTTCGTCCAGTTCATTGTCCAATTTTTTCTGGACTTCTGGATAGGAACCCAGTAGATATAAGGCCCAGTTTATTGCTGCTGCGGTTGTATCATGGCCCTACAAATGTAAGGGGGGAAAAACAGTTTAAAAAGCAGAGTTCTATTGAGAGGGTTGGGGATGCTAACTCTATTGCAAATTGTCTCTGGATTTGACAGCTGTCATATGACCCCGGGACAGAACAAGTTAATTTTGTACAGTATTTTACCTTGGTGAGAAACAAACCCATGACACAATCCCTTTGAAGTGGACGCCTCTGCTTCGAGGGACATTTCAGTGCTACAGAGTCGCATGCCTGGGCTAGGCTGGGCTAGTAAGAGGCGTTCCGAGGGAACCCCGTGCGCTGGGCTGTTTTTAAGGAAATAAAAGTCTGACTTTCCTGAGCCAAGTTGCCAGACCTGTACTTCTCCACTTTCCCCCATTTGTAAGGTTGGTTCTGCCTGTTGTTGCTGGACACAGGGGAGCACATGCGTGGTTCTGATTGATAGTCTCCATACCAAGAAGTTGATAAATAGCCTTACTTAAACCTTGCTGAGTTTTAGGTAAAACACTACACACTCTGCAGAAACTAACTCAATTATTCTTCACAAAAACTCCATGAAATACTTGATACTGCTATTCACACTTTAGAGACGACAAACTGAGACCCAAAATGACGCTCCGTGACTTTCCCAGGGCCACACAGCCTCACAGGAGGCGGAGGCGGAGGTGAGAACAGGACCCTTGAGCCTCTGAGGACAAAGCAGAGTCCAGCGGCTTCCCCGGGGGACCAGGGGGGACCTGGGGCAAGGAGGCTCCAGCTCTAATACTGATGCTGACACCCTGGAGGCCTTACTCTGCCCATTCAGTGTCTGTAAGCATCAGCTCCTATTTCCTATTCTCACCTCACCAGGACATTCCACATGCAAAAATGGCAAGTTCTTCAGAAAAAAAATATATTTGGAAAGTCAAAAATAATATTACAGATCATTTTCTTCCATTTACCGTATGCAACACAAGTGATCAGCGTAACACTTCATCCTCTGGGCAGAAATCTCTGAAGCACTTGTTTTAGCTCCTAAGTTGAATTGTTGAGAGAATTTTTCTGCAATTTTTAAATATATCTTTATTGATTTCAGAGAGAGTAAAGGAGAGGGAGAGAGAGAGAGAAACATCAATGATGAGAGTCATTGATCAGCTGCCTCCTGCACGCCCCTGACTGGGGATTGAGCCGCAACCGGGGCATGTGCCCTGACCGGGAATCGAACCCTGATCGCCTGGATCCCAGGTTGACGGCTCAACTGCTGAGCCACGCCTGGCTAGGCTCTGCAGTTTTTAAAAATATATTGTTTGCAAGTCTCCGATGTGGGTGTCATTGCATTTTCTCACACTTGCAGTTTCTTTACAGAAATGACTCAACTCCAGATGAAAGCTGGCCCCTGTCACTGCTGTTTACTGGACTCACAGACGGAAGTGCTCTTGCTAAATAATTTTTAGCAGCTTTGCACGAATCTGAGTGGAAGCCTGATCCAACTGTGTAAGAGAAGCTGCCAGACTTCCTGTTTCATTGTGTCTGCGACCCACGGGCAGCAAACACAAAGCACGGAGTTGACAGAAGGGCCTTGGCTGAACTGGGCAGGGGCAAGAGTCTTAACATCTAACGGCCAGAACCGGAGCAGAGGGCAAGGCAGCCCGGTCCGCACCCACTTACGGAGGAGGACGCGTTATTGTAGTTTTACCTGCTCTGCCATCTATTTCATAAGACGAAAATGGTTAAAATTTCAAAGACTTAGAGCTGGAAGGAACAGATTGTTAGTCAGGTTGTGTTTGTGAAAGTGAGAGGCCACTGGCGGCAGATGGATGTGTGTATGAGTGCATGCATGTGCATGTGTGAGTGCGTGTCAGTGCACGCATGAGTGTGTGTGCCCATGTGTGGGAGCAGGGTCCACTTCCACATCAGATAATAGACAGTATCTGTTGCACAGGAGTCTGCCAGACACCATTCCTGGTGCACATTAGAAGCCATTCATCTGCTCCTCCTAACTGTTCTGTGAGGCCCAGGCTATAGCAGTGAGGACACAGAAGCCCAGAAAGGGAGAGGAGGTGTCCGAGGTCACACCTCTAGTACAAGTTAGAGCTGGGATTCGGGCCTGGAGCCCATGCTTAACACCTCTGCACTTTTTAGCTAATTACAGGTCCATTTTCTGCATAACGTTTCTTTTCAGTAAAGTGCTCTACTTAAAAAGGAAGTTCAATACCACTGATACAGACATCTCTCCATTTTACACATAGGGAGCTGTGACAGAGACCTGCAGTGACCGGACCTGTCTCCTATGGCCACTCAGCACAGACCCAGGGAATCAGGTTTGCGGACCCTGCACCCCGCCTGCTTCCTGCTGCAGGGCGGGAGCCGCCCTCCCCGGGAGCACTGAGCCCAGGCCGAAGGCAGAGCGAGGGCACTGCAGGCGGTGTGCCATGGCCATCCAGGGCTACTGATGCCCCCCCCCCCCCACTTCCCGGACATTCCACACGGCGTCTATTAACACCATTCCTTTATCTTTGTTTGGTAAGGCACATGTTGAGAGATTTGCTCTTCATAATATTTAATATAGTTAGAATTACCTTTGCAAACAATTCATCTTTTTCTTTTCATGGGAAGACCAGACATCCCTTTAGAACCACAGCCTGGCTGAACTCTCTACTGGAGGGCTCCTGCTCTCTTAGGGCAGCTCACAGCGGCGCTAAGCGCTCAAGTCTAGAACTTCGAAAGGAGGGAGTGAATGGCCATACAAAAAAAGGAAATGAAATCTTCCCTCTTGCGACAGCGTGGATGAACCTGGAGGACATTGTGCGAAGTGAAATAAGCCGGACAGAGAAAGACAAATACCATATGACTTCACTCACATGTGGAATTTAAAGAGCAAAATAAATGAGCAAACAAAATAGAAACAGACCTCTGGACAGAGAGTGGACTGATGTGTTGACAGGCGAAAGGGCAGCAGGGGACTGGGTGGAAAAGGGGGAGGGGTTAGTAAGTATGAAACGGTAGTTACAGAACAGCCACAGCGCTGTAAGTTACAGCATAGGGACTACAGTCACTAATATCATGACAACTGTGTGCGGGGCCGGGTGGGTACTTGAACTATAGGGGCGGCCACTCCGTAAAGTATCTGATTGTCCAACCACTATGCTGTACACCTGAAACTCACACAGAATAACACGGAATGTGAACTGTAATTGAAAAATAAAAGGAGAAACAGACTTGTGGGGTTTGGAGATTAAAAGGAAGCAGGAAACAGGAAGCAATATAGAGAACCGAGAGCAATTTCTGGTTGCTCTTCTGCTTGGAAAAGTCTGATGAGCCTTAGATTTCCTTGCGAGAAACGTGTTTCTACCACTGCAGCCACCACGAGTCAAAAGCTTTTTCTGAAGAAGAATGTTGGTCTGGTACTTAATCAGGGTCTTATATTTTGTAATTTCCGATTATAATATATGTAATAATTATAACTCTCCCTCAGTTACAGCAAGCCACTTTAAAATGTGACTAGGCTTTGAAAAATGCTAAAAACATTTTTAAAGAATTTCTATAAATTGTTTATTTTTAAAAATTTAAAAAAAAAACAATTGAGAACAGAGAATCCCTTATACCAAGAATCCCAACATATTCTAAAAGGCGGCTACAGATAATTCTTGCTATTCCGTGTTATTTCCAAGTTTACTGTTAAATACTTGAACTTGTCTAAGTATTAGCGTTTGCTCTTTATTTGTCCTTAGTATTTTAAACTCCAAAGGTTTTTAAAAACCAGAAACAGCCCCTGCTTTTTGTGTAACAGGAACTGTCATTTGTTTAAAGAAAGCTGAAACTAACATGAGAACACAAAATAAATACCTCAAACATGAAAGTGTCCACTTCTTCTCGAATATCTTTGGGGCTTAGCTTGTTCCCTTCATGATCAGTCACATTTAAAAGCAAGTCGAGAAAAGCCTTGCGTTTTCTGTTGGGGACTGTCGTGCCCCTGCCGTCACTTTTACCTTCTTCATCTCTCATTTCATTGGCTCGTTCGGTGATGACCTGAGTGATTTAAATAATCACATGCTTTTGTTTGAAATTTTGTATGACCTAATTATACATTTTCCTATGAAAATATACTACCTTCTTTAACAAATTTTTTTCTAAACCTTTCCTGTTCTTTCTAACTTAACAATAACTTAGGCTTTTGTGAAAATACAGTAAAGCTTTCTGTTAACATTTTTAGGGCACTATTTGATAAGACTTTTAAAAACAAATTTAATGTCAGACAAATACATAATTTCCAAGGGCTATTTTTGCAGCCTTTCCAACATGGGAATACAGTAGTAACCTACTAAATAGGGCCCTGGAGACTGGAATGAGCTCAGGAGAAAACATTTGGGCGTTGGAGAGAACACAATGGTTATATAATAGACTAATTATAGATCACTCTACGTGTTGCTTTGGAGAAAAGAATCTCCCTGGACGCTTGCTGCTCCCTCTGCCTAGAATGCCCTTGCCTCAGACACCAGCATGACTATCTTACTCCCTCCTTTTAGGTCTCTGTTGGCCATTGTCCCACTATCAGAAAGACCTTCTCTGGTCACTGCTAGTCTAGTCCCGAGCACTCACTATCTTTCTAAGCCTACTTTATTTTTTTCCATTGCACTAACCACCTGACATTATATCTGCTAGTTAGTGTCTTTCTCCTCCAACTTCAATGTAGCAGCAAATTTGTCTTTATTTATTGATATATTTCCAACCTTTAGAACACCGCCTGGTATTTTAAGAATATTCATTAGATATTTGTTGAATGAATAAAAGAATTAAAGCCCATACGCTTAATTTGGTTACACATTTCACCTTTCTTCTTTCAGGCAACTGTACAAACCTGCTACTACGTGGTTTGAATGAACAGCTCCCAAGTTCTCTAAGGACAAGCACCATGTCTTCTTTTACTCTTGGTGGAACCGTTCCCTAGTGCCTAGGGCTCAGTATGCAATTTTCAATAGTATAAAATGAATACTATTGTCCACCCAATTTGTAATTCATTCATTATTGATACTGATGTTAATGCATGAAATTTGAAGACAAGTGTAATTATACCCATAAAATACAAGCTGTTCACCATTCGCCTATTGCCAGGTGATTATGCTCTACTCCACTTCAGGCAACTCACTCGAACATCTCACTCATCTAACATCTAGAGACTCGGTAACCATTTGGTCTGCTGGCGGTAGGCAGTACCTCACTGTCAGGAAGCAATGCCAATGTATTTTAAACCAAAATTTACAGCAAAGAGTAAATATAATTACTTAGGCACTTTTATCAGTACATTTAAATTATAATTTAATGTATGTTTTCATTTAAATGTTGCCTTTTCATAAACATTTTTAACACAAAGACTGACATCCTCTATCCAGGACATTACTATCTCCTTGTCATTAAAAATTAAACATTAATATCTAGTTCATTTTCATCTTTTCCAAGTTAAGATACTGTTATAAATGCCCTATGACTTTGAAAACCCCTGCCTAATCCAAACATTTCCCAGAAGCCTTTTATAACATGGATCATTGTGTCTTTACTCTTTTAACATAGCACCTGTTTAATAAAAAATCGTAGCTCATATCACATTTTGTAATTATTTATTTATGGACAACCTCCCCCCGTAGGGAACATTAACTGCTATATTTCTAAAACTTGGTACAGTATTGGACACTTAGTAAGTGCTTAATTAATATTTGGTGAATAACTAATTTAAAGGTAATCATGCCACCTGCTTTTCCCCCCATTGTTATTCAAATTTTATTTTATGAGACACCGGCCCCTTGGTCCTACACTGAGTATGTTAACAAAACACAGAGATCATACACTTATAAAAGTTTTAGAAAGTGATAGTGGGATGATTACACAATGTTGTTAAGGCCCTTAATGCCACTTAAAACAGCTATAATTATAAATTTTGTTATGTATGTTTGACCACAATAAATAAATAAAAATCGAGGACTTACCTTGTTGGTAAAATTATGTAAGATCTGTAGGGTCCTTTTGTGCTCCCTTCCTTCTTTAAACATGGCGTACAAAAGGTTAGGCCAGAGCCAAAACGTCTTCATTCTTTTATGCACCACATCGCTCATCCTTACAAACAGGACACACATGTATCAGCTGATATACATCAAAAACGTGTATTGCTCGAGGTCTCAATGAGGGTCAAGTGTGGCAATGATGATGATTCACCTTAGAGGCTACTAAGAGCTCCATGGTTTAGGCTCGACAATGAAGACATGGGCTACTACACTTCCAAGGAAGTGTAAAAATGGAATGGATCTTTAGGAATGAAGACTCCATCACAAAGCATCCTTACTAGAGGGCCATCTGATCTCTGCTGCTGTTTCTCCAGGAAGAGTTCCGGACCTCCCCAGGCTGCCTGCAGCTCTTGCACCGCAGGCCGGGTCAAAATCTGCCTGTTTAATGTCCACTCATGGGCTTGACCATCCTCTGGAGCGACAGGAACAACTGGCTGTCCTCCTCTACAGAAAAGTGCTCATTGAAGACCCATCTGCCGCAGCACTGTCCCGAGTCCCTCCCTCAGCATTTCCAGCAATGGAGCAGAAAGGCCTGGACCCTATCTCCTTCCCTGAGACTGGCTTAGAGGCCAATTCCGCAGAAGGCCTTTCCTGGTCACTCAACCTGTGGGCCCTATTGCTGTTTTCTTCTAGAGTATCAACTTTACTTTTTCTTTCGAAGCAATTATTATAATTTACGAGTTTATATTTATTTGTTTCGATGCTTATCCCCCTGTTATTCTGTTCTCTGGGCCACTGTAAAACTAGTCAGTACCTTGTGCAATGAATGGCAGGGTATATGTGCTAAATAAATACTTGTTAAAATGAAGTGAAACGAGCAGTGGGCTTAACGATACAATACATCAAGTCAAACCCTGGCCCTGCCTTTTAGTAGCTGGATAACCTCAAGCAATTTTTTAAAAGTAAAAATGATTACTTCATTTAAAAAATAATACATACTCAGTGTAGAAAATATGGGGGAAAAGAATAACAACAACAACAACAAAAAATAAGAAAAGCACATAAAGTAAAACAATAATCATAGCTAACATTCTGGTATAGTATCTAAAAGGGTTTTTTTCAATGAATAATTTTTTTATACCTAGAGGTTGCCATGCTAAAAATATTGCTTTTATCTTTCTTTTATCACTAAGCATCATAATGTAATCTCTCAATATATTATAAAATAATCATTTGAAATTATTACATAATCTGGTGTGCCATAATTTATACAATGTTTCCTCTACTGTTAAAATACATGCCTAAATGATCAGGTTGATTTTTAGTGTAATGTTTCATTTTGAAACAATGAAAAAAGATACAACACAGACCAAAAAAATTATTAGCGACATTTTCTAAAGCCCGAATCAATAACAATTTTAAAAATAATTACAAGGACTCCATTTACCTATAAACTGCACGGACATACTCGGAATCATCATTAGTCTGAGCATCAATACTCTTGCCCATAGCTGTTTCTGCAAAATACAAGCGAGAAGCAACCATTCACTTCATGCACATGCCTTGTGTTTATTTTCCAATGGCAAACACTTGAAAAAAGACATAAACTCTTCTACTTTTTGGAACTGTTCCTTTCCCCTCTTCACTCTTGTACCTTTGTTTCTCCTGCCCCTGTTCCTGCTCTTCCCTCTGACCTTCCTGGCACACGGCTCAAGGCCTCAGCAGTGGCCGCTGCTGCTCAGGATGCCAATTCGGCAGTAGGCCCGCCCCCGAAGAAGCCAATATCCATTCCGATCCCTTCATTTGCCTTCCCAGCCAAATGTTACTTCCTATTTGGGCCATTTTATGTTTACACCATAGCTCTGGAAACAAATCAATCAGACTTACCACAGATTATATCTAAGGCACAAAGAGTGATGTAAAAGAAGCAGTTAAATGCTTCTCCGTTGACATGTTTTTCAAGCTTATGAACCAATATATTTGCTTGCTCATTCATGATATCTAAGAAATTTTCCAGAATTGTAAAATGGAAGGTGGGTGTTAACATTTTCCTCCTGGAGCGCCATTTGTTTCCAGTACTAGAAATACAACACATGGTTACAAATAGGAGAAAAAGCGGCAGTCAAAGCAAATAAAGTAGTCAAGACAAAATTCTTCTGAAACAGCTTAATCTACAGATTCTCAAATACTCTGTTCAGAATGACAAGGGCAGATTCATAGACAGTTACAGAATGGGCATATTTTAGATATCCTTCTATATTACTAATATTTAAAGGAGCATTCATAAAAATTGAAAAATTTAAGAAGTTTTCTAAATTCCTAAGTTCTGAGTTTCCAAAAATTAGAATTTTTCCCCCTCTATTAAGCTTTAACCCTCTGAAGATCAATGAGCTCCATGAGTCTACTTGGATCTCTATCATCTTTGAATTCTCCAAAGTCCCCACCAAGGTCCTGCCTTCTCTTTCTCAGTTGCTGGAGTCCTATTTCTGGATGGCAGCTCAAGGATTGAGGTTCCTGTGCTCCATTTACCTCTCTGAGGATGACTGCCTTTTTCCTTGAATTTTCAAGATTTCCCTGATCAAAACTCCCTGTGATTTACATCAGGACTTTCTAACTTTTCTTGGAACACTGGCGATCATCATTGTTGAAACCTTGGCTGGAGATTACTATACACCCTGGATTCCTGTCTGTCAAAGGCTCACTATCACCCACCCTTTCCTTCTAGCTTCTCCCCACTACCTGACAGCACATTCTTGCTATAGGAAAACTGCCTCCTGTCAATGCCGGACATAAGTTACACACAAGACAG